>NC_048218.1:57560116-57805096 GCF_002007445.2 Ailuropoda melanoleuca
AGTCAAGCAGAGAAAGACCATTATCATATGATTTCTCTCATCTATGGAACATAAGAACTAGGATGATCAGTGGGGTAAGAAAGGGATAAAGGGGGGGTATTTGGAGGGGGGAATGGAATATGAGAGACTATGGACTATGAAACAAACTGAGGGCATCAGAGGGGAGGGGGTGGGGGATTGGGATAGACCAGTGATGGGTAGTAGGGAGGGCACGTATTGCATGGTGCACTGGGTGTTATGCGCAACTAATGAAGCATCGAACTTTACATCGGAATCCAGGGATGTACTGTATGATGACTAACATAATATAATAAAAATCATTAAAATAAAAAAACAAGTGAAGGGTGCTATTGGCACCTGGTGGGTAGAAGCCAGGAAGACTGCTAAATGTCTACAATGCACAGAACAGCACTCGCCCACACACCAAAAAGAATTACCTAGTCCAAAATGGCCACAGTGCTGCTGTTGAGAAACCTTGTACTAACCTGTTACCCCAGAGACACTGGCTTTAAACCACACTGACCACATCAATATTTAAGAGATTCCATCTATGGGATAGTCTAACAGTTGAAGAAGATTCCTATAAGGAGCACCACTTCAAATATACAATTTGACAAATCTGGATATGGTGCTAAGGAAAGAACTGGTAACATGAGTTGTTTGGTAGATAATTATGTCAAATATTACAGACAGATAATTTTATATTACTGAGTCAACCATATTAACATCTTTTTTTAATTATATGGGGTCTAAAAATATGAAGTTATGGACTAATGCAATGTTATCCTGATACAGAGATCTTTTGAAATGGTTTCTAAAAAGTAGTGAAAACACGGGGGAAAAAAAGATGGCAAAATGAGTTCTGAAAAGTTAGGAGTCATTTGTCTATGGCATGTTATTCTACACACAGTATTTCTATACGTATCACAAGCATACGTTTGTGCAGACCGCAGCCCCATATTGGAACACTGCTTCTCTCAGAAGACAAATGAGGCTAAAGCTCAGAGTCTGAGAACGGTTTCCGTGCAAGAGTCGTTTTCAGCAAAGGGAATACCACATGACCTCTAAGGTAGGTGTGAAATTTATTTTTCAGTGAGCCACAACTATTCTGCAAACATTTAACTCCTTGCTACTGTTAAAGGATGCTGATTACATATAAAAGGAAGAACCAATAGAAATGAAATTTGAAAATGAAGAATATAAAATATGTGAAAATTATTTTTAATATGGTTAGTATTCAAACATGTGCCATTTTATATTTTAAGGGGCTTCTTGTCCAAGGCAACACATGTTTTTCTGATGAAAGAGGATGCCTGAAACTGACATTCAGATGAGCATTTGGGGGGTGAGGTTGTACATTTTTACTCACCTCTGCAATCACCCTCTTGCTTTTGAATTTTATTTTGGTCAGTGGTAACAGAAATTAAAATATACTGAGCGCCTCAGAAAAATTGGCTTTTATTTCTTATCTCTTAGAACCCCAAGAATTTGCTTCCTAGGCAGGCACTTCACACTGATGAGGAAACAAGAGGTGAAACTGGCTTAGCCACACAGAGAATGGAAACTCACCAATTTCTGAGCGGCCAGTATCTTTTCCTCTCCTTGTTTTCCATTTTAATTTCTAGATTTAGCTCCAAGACATTTGTTTTTTTTCTCCCTTAAGGGGAAGTTCTAGAGTCAGAAGAATAGTAGTGGGGAGGGTGGAGATGGTTATAGGTTTTCATAGCAGTTCAGTTTAAAACTGTTAAATACCCCCTATCAAGAGATCATGACTAACAATTACTTCTAGAAAAAAGCAAAAGAAGAGATTTTAAATAAGGAAAAAATAAAAAGGAAATAGCACTGTCCTGGCACTATGAAAGATTCAGGGGAAAAAGTCTGATTTCTGCTCTCATGATGCTTACAATCTTGTTCTGGTGAGAAAAGATGAATTAAAATAACTGAAGAACAATAGGAAACAGTACAATTAAGTGTAAAAATGGGTGGTGGAAGCAAAATGCTGTGGGAAAGCCATGGCTCTTACATGTTTTCCAACTCAGAGGGAAGAGACAATGGGTCAAAAGCAACCTACTCTAGTTTCTGATATTAGTTTCATAATTCAGCTATAATCCCATTACAAAGAACTTCAAGGAACTGTTGACATTTTTTGCTGCCCTGTAGTTTATTGTCTCAAGCATTGCTTGAAATACCAAGCTACACACAGAGATGTCTGCTCTAATGGTATTTGTTGACCTGCATTAGGTTAGGGTTACACCTCAATAAACAGAGATGAACATCACAGGGAACCAGTTAGTCAAATTGTTTTTAAGTAGGCTTGTTTTGTTTTGTTTTTTTAGAATGTTTTATTACTTTTAACCTAAAGACTAGACATTTAAAGAATGTTATCCTCAAATAATCTTGTTATTACATAAAACAGTAATATTTTAACATTAATAAATATAATAAATAAAGCCCAAAATGGGGATGTACAGAGGTGGATTTACTGGGAATTTAATAAAGCTTAAACTTCAGGGCCCTCACTTGCATGGCCCCTTGCAAATGCCTGTAGGTTAATTTGTAATTATAATTTTGTATTCTTTTTCTTAATGAGAATCCCCTAAACAGTTTAAGCTTCTGGCAAAATCCTGATTCACCCTGAGTATAAAATAACCTTGAAGGGATCAAACCTGACAGTCTTGAAAGGCCAATTCTGAGAAGGGTTACAAAATGTATTTTTACAAGGATATATAAATCACATTTCCAAACATATCCCTCCTTTTGTCTCTGCCATCCACTCCTGCCAAAGAATAGATGCCATCTTACCCCACTGTTACAAGGTTACTAGATTCTTTTAAACTCTGTCTGTTCCATGACTGGGAATAATCACAGTGTTGTTTTGTTGTTGTTGTTGTTGTTGTTGTTGTTGTTGTTGTTGTTAGTTTGACAAGATAAAAAATTCAGAAATAGAAGATAATTCCTAAGAATAAAAGGTATGTTGAAGACTCACAAAATTTTTCACTAAAACAGTAATAATTATTATTCCTAGCTAAAGGATACATGCATTTGAGAAGAGGAAGGACAGGGAAATTCTCTCAGTACAATTTACAGTAGTCTCTACTGAAAAATATGGTGAGTTTATGCAGTGTGTGGGAATTTTTACCAAGAGGAACACCAAGTGTCTGTTTTCTGGTTTCTGAAAACCCCAAACAAGCACCTCTAAACCCCACCACAGAATTCTGACACTTCTGAGTAAGAGGTTCAGAACAAAATAAAATCTTTAGATGCACTGTCTGTCTGCAGTTTTTCCTATAATGCCTTGTCCCAGTTTTTGAAGAAAACTGAATAAAAATTAATTCAAGAAAAAATGAGTGAAATTACCCCAAATGGAATACTAAATTGAAAAATAATAGTTAAATTGTTCATAACCATTTCCTGTTATATTTTTTCTCTCTGTCTTAGAAATGGAGTAAGAATACTTCAAATAAAAAATGTAAAACCCATCCCATCCCATAAAGGGCCCACTCACGTAAACAGGAAGCTTATTAAAAGAGCTTTTCTTGGTTTTCTGGCAAAGCCCACTTTTTATTTTGGTGGCAGCACCTATTAAGGAGAGGACTCTTTTTGTGGGCTGGGTGAAAAATCAAAACATTGCAAATCCATCAAGCACCCGCTGGATTAGAGTTAGTTGACTGACTTCTTGGCTACAAGGAGCAAAATGGCTCTGAGATCAAGGAACAGGCTGCGTTCAGCCTAACCATGCCCCATAGGTGCCGGTCTTCCCAGTCCAGGCATCACACAAATCAACTTGAGGTTCTACAGGAGCCAGCAGACACCAGTCTATAATAATGCAAAATGTTTAACATGCACATTGAACTAACCTCTCCATTCCTTTACATTTAAATCCCATTTTATTTGTTTCTGGGATTTCCCTTTCTGGGAAGCATTGTAGCATAATCAAAAGAACACAGGTTTTGGAATCTGAAAACTTGGTTTCTAGTTCCAGCTCTGCCAAATACAGTGACATGCTGCCTTCCTGAGTCATCAATTTTCTCATATGCAGAACGGGGACTAATAATTCTTCCCCAATAAGCTCAGGTTTCTCAAAGCATGGGAAAGCATCACCTGTCTCTAAATCACCAGAGGTGAAAATACAGATTCCAAGGGCTCCTTTCTGACTTATAAATTAGACTCTTTGTGAGCTAGAAAGCCTTGGAATCTTCATTTGAAACCCACTTCCCAAATAATTTTTGCACATTAAAGTTTTAGAGCCACATTCTAACTTGTCTTGAGTTAGGATTAAATGAAATCGATTTGGTGAACCATGTCTGTGAACTGCTCTCATTACTGTTATTTTCCAGGGTAGCTCAAAGCACCAAAGCCAGGACACAGGGCCATCTTCCCAAAGATCTCGCTGGGAGCCATACCCTGCCAGGCCACAAGTATTCCACTTTATCTTCGGTTAGGCAGGATAGGTGCATTGGGGGTAGGAGGAAGTAGAGCTCAGTTGTGACACAGGCGGGATTTCGGTAGAATTTCATTTATGTGACTGTACCTACCCCACAGGGCGATATAAGGATTAATTCCTATTTGGTAATTTACTGTGTGTAAAATGCCTCAAGCCCCTTGGAGGAAAGTGCTATATAAATGTAAAATAATAATTATAATAATAATAACCTTGACTATTTAACTGATCAGTGAATTAGCTAGAAGATTTAGGCTGCCAAGGGACAAGGCAGAAACCATTTTAAGTAGAAACACTGTACATCATCATATCTCATAACTGTTATCACAAAAAGGGGAAACAAAAGTTGAAAATTAAGATAAATCCATATTCTTCACTGATGACAGAGGATCACTAGTCTTGTTTCACGAAAGCCAGGAAATGCAGAAGTGACAGGTGCATTATAATTCTAACCCAGGCATACATTCTGAGGTCTAATACACTTTGGTCTGTTATTTATATAGACTATATCTCATTGGTGCAACATCTAAAATTTTGCATGAGTAAGGCACCTGACTACAATTTTGCTTAGTTGGAATATGTTCATAATTTACCCCTATTGGTAGGTGATGGTTTTTCTATCTGAAAAAGTATTGATGTTATTCTATGAAGTTCCAGATAATATTTGAAGCAGCTGTTTACTAAATTTGATTCCTGTGTATCCTCCTAAGAAAACTAGGGTGTATTTTTATTTCTGAATTTAGGAAACTACAACATATGAGAGGTACCTTTTCTTCCCAGGGAAAAAAATATTTTGGAGCATATACTCACACGAGCTCAACTGCCCTCAGTTCTTACATTATTTGTTTTATTTATTAGATTCATGGAGACCCTCCCACCAAAAACTCAAGGGGCTGAACCCAGAACTTTCATATACCGAACATGAATCACTTCTTAAACCACAAAAAGCAAAAGAAAAGGCTATAGAAATCTTAATGGGCAAGCTTCAGATGCTCAAAAGCAATTGTTTAGTTACTCTACTTAGTTATGCATCGTTCAAAACACTTTCTAAATCGGGTAAAAAAGGTTCTTTGTGAAGAACAGGCTTTGGGGCCTTGGACAAGTTTTAATTCTAGTTGTTTTATAGCTCACACACAAAATAGTTTGTATGTAAAGAGGTACTGTACTTCCACGCAATAAAGTTTGCAGTTGAGTATTTTGAAAGGGAAAGAAAGCAAGCAAGGAGAGGAATGAATATGTGGTACCTTGCTCTATTTTTAATTATTAACTCATAGCCTCAAAGATTTACACTTTTAAAAAATCCAGTATTGAGTAAAAACAGGTGCAGACTAAGGTGAATGAGTACCAGAAAATAAAGTTAAAACTCAAATTACATTGTAAATACTGAAATTAAGCTTTACTCTGTTTATAGGGTAGGGAAAGGAAGAAAGACAAAATGGCAGAAAGATAGAAAGTCAAAAATCTAAAAGCCAGAGTTCTAACTGCTTTTCTTTACAGTAGTAAATATTAAAAATTCCTTTTAATTTATAAAAAGTCAAATGATACACAATACCCAGCACAGCAAAATATTCCAAATGTGATGTGTGTCTAAACACATTCATGCAAACACACACACACACACACACACACACACACACACACACACGTCAAAAATATGGGTGTTCTGGTATAGCTTTCTGGCTTCAAAGGGCCTCTAAAAAGCACAGAAGAAAAAGGGTTTCTGATTAACTGCTTCTGCCAGGGTCACTAACAAAAAACAAGTCCAGCCAAGTGCTGCCGATAATCATTTCTGTTACAACATTTTAAAAATCCACCTTTCCTTTACAGATACTTTTCCTTCCATATAGCTAATATGGTAGCCAGTACCCTGGTCCTTCAGCCACACTGGAATTTCTTGCCCTGCATCACAAGCCCAGCTGTACTCATCAAAGTAGAAAAACTGACAGCATTGTCTGAAAGACACAGCTTGGGATAATTGCTCCTTGTAGTTCCCCTGTCAATGAATATTATCATATTCTTCTCACGAATAAGGTTACTGTACTTTTTTTTTAAATTTCTACACACTTAGCCACTAAGCACATTACTGTTCATGTAATGAAATGGACCAAACGTGACAGTGTGAGCTGTGGTTTAGCATCCCCAAGATTCTATTCTAAGGTTTCTGTGTGCGCATTTTTAAAAACAATCTTTGTATGTCCAGAAGAAGTAAAAATGACAATAATTTTTTATTTGATATTACTGTTTTCTTAAGAAGGCTAACAGAAATATCAATGGACTGGCACAAAGCAAAGAAAAAAAAAAACACATGAGGCTACCAAACATACCCTCTTACTGAATTTCTTTCACCCAAATATACAATGGAATCTCTGACATAATGCGTTTTCTTTTCCCATCATGTTAGACTGAAACTTAGTTATTTGGTTGAAAGTAGAAAAAAAATACGCTTTAAGTCTTCTGATAATCTATACCTTTGAAATATCAGTCTCTCCTTAAATTTTGAGTGCCAACTTATTAAGAAGGAAAATATTTCAAAGTATTGTGGTCACTAATAACAACAGCAAAGCTAACATTTATTGAACTCGTAGGTGTTCTTAGTACCACTATAATCACACATCTTGATTACTCATTACATCTTCACAACTCTATGAGATAGTGCTATTATTATATCCATTTTATAGATACGGAAATACAGGCAAAGAGAGATTAAAAACTTGCCAAAGATCACACAGCCAGTGAGAAGAGGAGGCAGGATGCAAACTGAGGTAGCCAGATGCTGCTACACAGTGAATATTTGGTCCCTACAGCCCAGTGCTCCTTACTTCTCCTGAAGCAATTCCTCAGCTAAGCAGCTCTCAGTGTTCACTTTCCCTTCTGAACACTTACACACCTGTTTGCACATAGCTGCCTTTGAATATCACAGTAGTGTAATGCTCAGGCTCTGGATACAGATGTAAGGGTCTATCTCCACATACCAGCAGTGCTTAACTCTACTGATACCTGTGCCTCAGTTTCCTCCTATGTAAAACAGGAATAATAATACCAATTTCATGTAGTTGTGAGGGTTAAGCAGGAGAATGCCCATTTGAGCTCAGTGGAGGGTCAATGATGTTTAATAATTGCTACCTTTGTTATCACTGATTGTAATCTCTTAATAGATACGATCCCTTTCCTCCATTAGACTGTATTTGTGTTCAGAAAAATTATCAATATGAATACTCATTGTTTTGTGTATGGTTTTCCAGATGCTTAATATATGTTGTTGAACTCTTTAGATGTCCTGGACGCCACCATAATAACATGTATTAATTCATTAAATCTTCATAACAATTCTATCAGGACATATATTTATTCAGAATATTATAAGTAATGTAATATTTATAGCAATATCTAAAATTTAGTGAACCTTATTGTGTGTCAGGAGCTCTTCCAAGTGCATGATGGCATTGTCTCACGTAACTCTCCCCATAATCCTCTGAATGAGGGACTTGCAAAATCTTCACCTTACACAGGAGGAAACCAAGGCTCAAAGAGATTACATACACCTAATTGTTCAAAAATGTGAACCTTTAGCCACAACCCTCTACTACCTTCTAAAGAATGGATTCAAAGCAGGTGTTCATAAATATTTGGTCTTGATGGTGAATCAACTGAGTCACTTCCTTCTGTCACCAGAAATTCTGTGCTTATAGAGAACGAATGTGGCCTGTATAATATCATTAATTCATTAGTTAACTATTAAAAAGAGATTATTGTGTGCCAGGCACATGCCAAGTACTGGCAATAAAAAAAAAACAGTATGGATCTAAAATTTCCTCATCAAAAGCAATTAAAATTTAATGTAATTTCACGACCTCCATTTGCTATGCCTACTCTTAGAAAAATCGAACCTCCTCTCTCCCTTTCCTTCCCTGCCCACTCCTTCTTATTCTTTCTTTTAAACCCAAGTTTCATAGTATTAAATTTATACAGATTTTTGCCCATAAGAAGCTTATATGTCAAGGCAAGGAACCATTTTAATTATATTTACTCTTCATTTTGAGTATATTTCCTTTTCATATCTCACAAAGACTTTTGAAGTGACTAAAAAAAGGCAAAGCAACCTGATTTTTTTTAAAAAAATTCTTTCATGTACAATCTTTTGTCTGTAATATTCTCATAATGGCCTAGAAATTTTAAAAGAAGGTTTTAGCTATTTTTGTTCTTTTCAAATTGGCAAAATTTGAATTTTTTTTCTTCACATGTTTAGATTGGCTTTAAAATCAACAAACCAGAAAATAAGAACATATTCAGCTTAAAAAACACGCCCTTCATGGGCGCTTGGCATCCTCAACTAGTGTCAGCATCACTCTGAAAACTGGGTTTCTATTCTGTTTTTTAAAAGAGGTTGAAAAAAAAAAGTTGAAAAATGCATGTGTAGGACTCACACAACACCAAGCCTGCTGTCTTAAATAGAGAAAACGTTTCAGGGCAATGGAAACCATAACCATTGCTGTAAAAAACTCTCCAGTCAGCTAGCAGACCTTGTCAATACTTCCTCGCCTCCACACTGAAGGTACAGGTGGCATTTTGTCTGTGACCTTAAAAAATATCTACTTAGGGTTTGGAGTGGATAATTCTAAAACTGGTAGTGTTTAGGTACACTTTGAAGAATCATTATTTGCTATGTATGACTTTAGGTTGTATGGAGTTGATAATTTCAAAAAGAGGGACTTTTGGTTAAAGAAAGCTCTCCTGAAATTCTGTAATAAAATGGTTCAATTCAGCGGAATTTAATTAAAATATAATGCCAAAGAAATGCATTTTGTATTTAGAGTACATGAGCATAAGAATGCCCTTCAGAAGTTAGCATAATTTGTTAATTCATTAAAGATACATTTATTATGTACCTACTGTATGCTAGGCATTCTAATAGACAAGGACAATACAAAGAACCAACAACTAGATCTGAAAAACAGTAGCAGGGGTATAAATGGGGCTGGTGAGAGAGAACAGGGAAGAGATAATAAAGTGATTACAGTCATAATTGCCATGAGCTGAGGGCCTGTCATGTATCAAGGTAATGTATAAGGTGCTTTATATGAACCACTTCATACCAACCCTACAGGACAGGTATAATCTTCTCATAGATGTGAAAAATCAAAGTGTTGATTGATTATAAAGGGCTTTGTAATGCTATATAATAAAATTTATATTTTATTTTATAAGTAATGAAGAAACATTTTTAAGGTAAGAAACGATATGATGACTTTTTTTAGAAAGGTAACTTTGGTGTAGAGTGCATTCTGATATAGCATGACTATATTACCCCACAAGCATGTGATTTTTTGGGTGGAACTGTGATTCTCTAACTGATCCAGAGTTCATCGTCAGTGGAGACCACTATGAATTAAGTAGTATCTGGCTTCTGAAAAATACAGATTGGATTCCACTACTCTTTACTTTAAAAAAACAAGTCATCTCTAATGATTTCCCTGAACCTAGTTAGAAATTCCTTCTGAGGCATCCATGATCTGCTCCTGAAAAATGTACAGCCTCATCCCCTAAATTCTGTAATGCCTTAATATCTTGCCACACTAGTCCCTTCCTCACCATTCCAGATTCTAAAATGTCTTCATGCCTCAGTTCCCCTGACATTCCCTCAGTCTACATTCTTCTACCAGGTGAAAAACTCATTCATTCTCTAACAGATCACAGCCCTCCTGAGTTTTGCTTCTCATTCACCTTAGATTCAACCACTTTCTCTGGTTTCCTGCAGCATTTCACCTATCCTTCTACATCAGTGTCTTTTTTGTTCTAATTTATACTGAAGCTCTTTGTTTCCAAGTCTCTCTCCTAGAATCTAGAAGGTTAACAACCGAGGGTATTGACCTTAATCTTTCACCTAAATTTTACAAAGAAAAAAGGAAAGGAAGCATCAAGTATTGATATACTTGGCCAAGTAATGATATCCAGACACTACACTGCCATAACCAGTGCTCAATAACTGTTAGATGGATAAGATACAGTCACTCATTCAATCATTCACTCACTCACTGATTTTGTATTCATTCATTAATTCTACATGCTCACAAAAGAAACTAAAGACTGCTTTATAAAGAAGTTCTCTGTTCATTTCAAGAAAAATCTCTTACAAATCAACAGGCTAAGAAAGAGAAGTCTATTATATTATGATTACTATTATCAAATCAAATAAACAATGAGTACATCTAAAGAGTACATTCCAAGCTAGAGTCAGGAAAACTGGTTATAAACTATAGAAAACTGAGAAATGTACCAGTTCACCACTTAACATCACTGCCTCCAAATAGCCTGTAAGTATTTACTATCTCATACTAATAGAAGAGTGCCTGTGGTACTGGCAAAAGTAGATAAATTGACTGCCCAGAGATGCTACTGAAAGGAAATAAGACAATTTCATAGCAACACAAGGGAGAAAAGACTAACATTTACAAAGTTATTTATTGTCTAAGCCAGATAGTAGATTCCAAACATATATTATCTCATTTAATTCCTCATAAAAACACTAAAATGTCTAGTATTTATCCATTTTAAATAAAAACATAACTGAATGTGAGAATCTTAACTAAATTCCCAGAGGCCACACTACTAGGAAGCTGGGGGAGCCAGAATTATAAAGCTGAAAGCCCTTAGTCTTTTCCATTTATATTAAATTACTTCTTAGAACCTACTTTTAAACCAAAAAATTGAAGTCAATGTGGATTTATATTTTAATGGAAAGTTTTATGGAACACTTTAATGTAGGCATCGAAAGACAGAAAATAAGAGCTAATATTTATTGAATACTACTTTTCTAAACATTTTGGATGTATTCACTCATTTAATCCTTACAACAATGTTTTCGGAGTGAGTATTATTATTATTGTTGTTATCACTTTAAAGTATGGAAACTGAGCCAAAGAGAAGACAATAAACTTTCACAAAGTGACAAAGGTAGTAAGTGGCTGTGCAGTCAGACACAGCCCACAGAATTTAACCATCATGTATACTGCTCATTAGGCTAAAAAGTTATTTTTTAAAATATTTATTTACATTTATTTATTTATTTATTTTAGAGAGAGTGAGAATGGGGAGAGAGTTGCAGAGGGGGAGGGAGGGAGCATCTTAAGTAGACTTTGTCCTGAGCGGGGAGCCCACACGGGGTGCACAGACCAACTTGGGGTTCAATCTCACGACCTTAGATCACGACCCAAGCTGAAACCAAGAGTCAGTTGCCCAACCAACTGTGCCACCCAGGGGAGCCCAACACAGGGTGCACAGCCCAACTTGGGGTTCAATCTCATGACCTTAGATCATGACCCAAGCTGAAACCAAGAGTCAGTTGCCCAACCAACTGTGCCACCCAGGGGCCCTAGGCTAGAAGGTTATTCAATGAGACAGCTTAAGTAAAGTTCCAAGAATAGGGCATGCCACAGAGTAAGCCTTTATTAAATGTTACTATCCCTTTTTTTCTTCAGTCTCTAAAATTTTATAATTGTAATAATGATACCTTTATTTTTTAAGTATATTCTGCTTTTTAAAGACTTGAAAATATCTGATTTCACAAAAATAGGGCACTGAATAAAGAATATAGTAAACTAGTATTAAAATGGTCTTGAAAAGTATTTAACATTCTGCTAAACGTTACTCATAATATAGATTTAAATGACAAAGTATGATTCCAAACGGTGTATATAGTGTTTTACCAAAAATAAAAAGGCACAGAAAAACAACAACAACAACAACAATAACAACAACTGGAAAGGTATATCCTCAAAGTTTAAAGGAAATTATTTCTGGATGATTGTGAATGATTTTAATTGTCCTCTTATATTTTATTCTCTATATTCTACCATGCCTATGTATGCTTTTTATAATAAGAAAATTTTTTAAAAAGCTGGGACAGAAACATTCCTAATTTATTGATATAACACTGGGCAGCAACATTAGTAGAATTGTGTAAGATTCCACACTTATTTAGAGATGGAGCTTGAATAGAAGAACCCAAGGGTCCTCATTTCTAACCCAGTGTGTTTTCTCTTACACTCTATTCTCTACTCAGTGGTTATCATTATAAGGAATTCAAAAGTAACCTATGAAGAAAACCCCTTTGGAGGGTGGTTAGAGATACTGTGATTGTGAATGTGCTATGAGTGCACACACACACACACACAAACAGGTATTCTAGCACATCAGGCTTCTTAAGTTGCTTACGCTATGGTGTAAGCTATTTGTTTCTGAGTCCAAACTGATACTATATATGGCAGAATGATTTTCTCTACTTCTTCACACTCTTTCTATAATAGAACTACACATCCACACATACCACATGACTTTACTATAACTCTCAGTGGTGTTTGTTAATGTGGGAGCAGAGTATAACTCTTTCCCCTAGCTTTGAGTTTGGTCAAGTCACTTACTTTGACCAATGGAATGTTGGTGGAAATGTATGAGTAGTGATTTGGCTTGGCTTCTTATGCCCATGGAATTTGCAATAAGAAAACTTTGTCTCAAATATCTGGGCTCTTCATCCTGAGTCCCAGAATAAGAAGCATGTGGAGAAGATATGAACCCAAATGCAGCCTGAAAGAGAGGTACCCAGACGCCACATAGACCTATAAGTGAGAAATAAATGCTTACGATTATAAGCCACATAAATTTGGGGGTTATTTGTTATGCAGCATTATCACAGCAATAGCAAACTAATATACAAACAAGTATAAATGCAATCCATGGTGGCAGGTTTTGTACTATACATATAGTATATATTACATATATATTATTGTTATTATATATACTATATATATAGTATACATCTACTGTCTCTCTCTCTCTCTCTATATATATATATATATATATATATGTATGTATGTATATACATACCACAAGTGTAGGAAACCTGCCACTATAGATAAGCATATGTATTCACATACATACGAGAAAAGGTTGTCAGTTGAAAGTTCATAAGTGGAGAANCTCTCTCTCTCTATATATATATATATGTATGTATGTATATACATACCACAAGTGTAGGAAACCTGCCACTATAGATAAGCATATGTATTCACATACATACGAGAAAAGGTTGTCAGTTGAAAGTTCATAAGTGGAGAAGCTACTATGCCTCTTAGTTAGCCATGTATGTGCTTCTCACATTTCACTGCATAGAAAAAATCATCTGGGATCTCATTAAAATGCATATTCTCATTCAGTAGGTCTGGAGTGAGGCCTCAGATTCTGTACTTCAAACAAGTTCCTAGGTGGTACTGATATTACTAATACTACTGTACTCTGAGTAGCAAAGGCACAAAGGACAGATAGTGGTAGCCATATGGAGGAAACAGCCACAAACAGGGAAGACAGTCTGGAAGAGTATGCAACTAAGAATGGAAATAATTTTGATTAAATGTTTATCTTTATCTTATAATGAAACAATTCACAGGACAGTCAAAGGAAAGGGCCTTGCAAACAAATCAAATGACAGGCTTCATGTTAATGGTGAGTATAGATTCCCAGATATATATGCATATATATACATATATATATAGATAGATAGATAGATAGATAGATAGATATGCCTATATCTATATCTATATATATATACATACACACACATATATATATATGCCTGCTAATGACTTGTACTAGAATCCCACTCAAGCAGTGCAAATGTAGCATCCCAGGGCATTCTGTATGAATAAATATACTGATAAACTTATGACCTTGCAGTACTCGCTTATGGAAAAACCTTACATACATGTTTACTTTCTGAAGTGTAGCTTTCTAACAGCAAACTTGTCTTTATTTCTCTATTTTCTCCTTTCCATACATCTACTCCACTAATATCCATTAGATTAGTTGTCTTAGTTGGCTCAGGCTGCCATAATAAAATTCCATAGACTTGTTAGCTTAAACAGCAGAAATTTATTTCTCTCAGTTCTGGAGGATGAGAAGCCTAAGATCAAGATGCTGGCATGGTTGAGTTCTGGTGAGGGGCCTCCTTCCAGTCTACAATGGCCACTTTCTTACCATTCCTCACATGGCACAGAGAAAGGAAGCTCTGGTGCTTCCTCCTCTTCTCATAAGGGCACTAATCCCCGCATGGAGGTGCCACACTCATAACCTCATCTAAACCTAATTGCCCCCTAAAGGCCCCACCTGCTAATACCATCACATGGGGGCTGGGAGTAGGGTTCCTACATATGAATTTTGGGAGGACACAGACATTCAATCCATAACACTAGTAGTACTTTCTCAAATTTTTTCAGGTCATGGCATACATAGAAAAGGGTAGGGGCACATGGGTGGCTCAGTCAGTTAAGCGTCTAATCTTGGTTTTGGCTCAGGGTTGTGAGATTGAGCCCCATGTGGGGCTCCACACTGAGCACAGAGTCTGCTTGAGTTTCTCTCTCCCTCTCCCTCTGCCACTCCCACTTGTGCTCTTTCTAAAATAAGTAAATAACTCTTAAAAAAAAAAAGCAAGGGGCGCCTGGGTGGCACAGCGGTTAAGCGTCTGCCTTCGGCTCAGGGTGTGGTCCCGACGTTATGGGATCGAGCCCCACATCAGGCTCCTCTGCTATGAGCCTGCTTCTTCCTCTCCCACTCCCCCTGCTTGTGTTCCCTCTCTCGCTGGCTATCTCTCTCTCTGTCGAATAAATAAATAAAATCTTTAAAAAAAAAAAAAAAAAAGCAAAAGATGATATTGTCTTATTCACTGGGATAAACTAGGAGAGATTTGGAGCTTTAGAGGAGGCTCTACTGGGCTATATATGAGTAACCCTTGGGCTCCAGCTGTCATTAGGCAGGCCTCCCTGAGGAGATCCATATCCATCCCACATAAGTTGGCAAACTATGCACTGGATGCAACCACAAACTCTACAGAACTCAAACAGTATCACCAATTACCATCACTGTTCTGAGCCTCATTTCGGATCTTTCATAATTGAGCTGATATTTTCTGGAAAACAACACTAGTGTGTAAAGGGGCTTCCTAGGCAGTTGATCAATAACCACTAAAGAAAAGATGAGAGTATTTAGAAAATTATGCTGGAAGGCATAGTATAAATTCTAAAAAAGGCCACTTTAGGAAACAGCAGATGAGATAGTTGACTTTTCTTGAAGAATATGTTTTTAAATTTTTATAACTTTAGACATCTCCAGGTGTCACAATAGATGCTAATAAAGTAAATAGGAATCATCATTTCTTCCTGAGACAGATACTTGTTTTCTTTTTTGGGACAAATTCAGGAACTGCCAATAGTTTATCTTCCCAGAATAAATGCTGAAAATTTTTTCTGAAAGTAGGGAAGAAAATATTTTTTTCCACAGGAATATAGCTAACATGCAACATCAGGTTCTTTGGTACTCCCCTGGGGAAAAGACACACTACTTGGAAAATTGAGATGTCTTTTCCTAGAGTATTCTTCATCCTTTGCCTTCTTCAGTCCAGACTGGGTCATTGGGTAACAAGGAGGAGGCTTGTGATGTTAGGGTGATCTTCTTGGTCACCACACCCTGGAAATAGCTTTAAAATTGGACACTGAGATGCAGGAAGAGAGTTTCAAACTTTCCATCTTATTGTTATTTGTGTTCTGGAGCCTCATTAACTTCTCTCACAGACGGTGGACTCTTCCTCAGTGCTGATCATAGATATAGTGGATCTTACATTTCTGTCTAGAAAACAGGCACCAAGAGGACTTCACCATGTCTGACTCCAGACTGAACTCACATGACATAGCTATAAATATCCCCAAACAAGAGTCATTCAAAAACCTATTGAATTTGACTAGATACTTCAAATGGTAGCAGATACTATCACCATTCCTACAGTATGACCCTGAAGTCCTCAACCTTTTTTTCTCCACCTTGATGTACAAAAAAGATGATATTTAGATTCCAACACATTCTCATGGATTTGCCTAGAGTTACTGGCAACTTCTGGAGTACAAACTAAAACATTACCCATTGGCTCCCACTTTATAAAGCATGTTAGAAAACACAAGTGTATGAGTAAAACTTCATTATAGGAAAAACCTTGTGTTTGTTTTAATTTAATTTTTAAAAGAGTGAATCAAATACTTATACTTCATAAGTTTATTATTCATAACAAATTTATTGTAACACATCTCACACTTGATTGAAGCACATGAGTATTTCTTATTACCTACAATACAAGTCACTGGTATAAATTATGCATTATTCACTCATCCAACAAACATTAATTGAGCACTTACTATGTGTCAGGATAGTGCTAGATACAGGAGACCACAGATGAATAAAACAATGTCTCTCTCTTCAAGTGTTAACAACTATTGATGTGAGTAACTGGGCTTCTATTGGACTTTGGGAACCAGGATATGAATGGGCAATGATTCACTGGAGGTAGTACAGAGCAGAGAAGAGGATGCTGTGAACTGACTAATTAAAACAAACGAACAAACAAACAAACAATCTGAGTACCCATCTCATTTTGGGTTCCTTCCAAAGAAGAGTCTGAAACAAGGATCTGGGTACAGGTTGTAATTTGGAAGGTGATCTTAGAAGGCAGGCATGAAGGAATGGTGAGTGAGTCAGAGCAGAGGACAAGGCAATGATAAAAATGTGTCAAAGGGGCCGGCCACCAGTGTACCAACTGGAACGTAATTCAACCAGCATCTCTGAGACTTGTGCATAATGTCTCCAGAGGTATCCTAGGTATCCATCTGAAAGAAACAGAGGCTGAAACATTTTTTCTCCAGTTCCGTTCCTCCTTTGCTTGAGAGTTGCTCCAGGGCATGAAGCAGCCAAGCCCCTCTCTCCCTTATCTAACGTAGACTTATTGAGCTCCCCCAGCCATGGAAAAGGTCCTGGGAAAAGCACTCCTGAGGTGGAGTCTGGACTAATACAGAATTGCTTCAAGTGGAGCTGAAATCAGAGGTGAGCTGAGGGGCTGAGATAAGTGTCAGACACATCTGCTAGAGTAGCCTACAAAGACTTCTGGGGAGTGGGGGAAAATATATTGCAGTCTGATCTAGCAGCCCCTAAAGGATGGTCTGGGGAAGGTTAGAATGACATCTTTTTACTAATTATATTCCACATAAAGTGTCTCTGACTCCTGTAAGAAGTCAAACTTTGCGACAGTAAATCTTGACACTGCTCAGGTAAGAAACAGAAAAATGATGATTTGCTAATCGGCTTACCTGATTCTCTGGCTAGGATGTCAAGATTGGACTCTGCAGTTCTTGTGAAAATCCTAACACTCATTCACCAATTATCCCCTAGAAGTTGATATGTATCGATCTCCCTGTGTTTCAGGGAAGAAATCTTTGAACTGCTCTAAGGAGCGTTTCCGAAAATGGTGATACATTTTTGCATCATTTTGTCACGACGGGCCTATTGAAAAACTTCCTGGCATTCTGAATTCATGGCAATAATATCCATGTTGTTGTATTTGGCTTGCATTTTTGTTTTGTTTTGTTTTGTATTAAAGCAGAGGAGAAATGGGTAAAAGTTAAAAACTGCACCTAAATATATTAAGCTTGAAGGCTTTGAACATAAATGAGAAGGTTTACAGGAAGTTATTCAGACCTTTAAGCCTCTATAAACATTTCATCATTGCTGACAAGATCCACTTTAGGTAACCCTGCCCAAGCAGTTCCTGTGTTGCTGTAAGGGTGAAGGTGAATTTATTTTGCAATTCACCTAGCAGTGTAGGAGTTTTCTGGGGACTTTTGGTCTGGGGGCCCAGAGCCTAAGGTTAAACAATAGATATCTTGTGGTTACAGGAGAAGAATTGATAGACCCCTCATTCTTCTATTATAATGTATAAAGGAAAGAACTGGATTCCTAATCCCTAGAAAAGGTGGTGGTGGTAGTAGGTGGGTTATGGTCCCTTATATCAGCATATGTAGCTTCCCTCGGACAAGTGGGCAAGTCTTTAAAAAAGTTCCGAAAGAGAAAAAGAAAAGCCCCAGGGACCATTTAGACTCTGCCAGTGAGTTCCATCCCAAGACATCAAATCCAGTTGCACAGAAACCAAAACGTCAATATTTACAAAGCTCTTTCCATCGTATATCCTGCTTCCTTTTTTTTTTTATGCCTTTTCTTCTCCTTTTCCTTCCTCCCGATTCCCTTGATCCTCTACTTCACCCTTTCTCCCATTTGCTCTCACTTCCCCCACCCCCATTAGTCAGGCCTACCATCCTTTCATCCCGAAAGAGGCTTCAGTGATGGAAAGGAAAGGACTTCAAACAAAGCCACCATCCAACACAGGGAGCTCCAGAGGCTGGGGAACTGTGACTGGAGCAAAGCCTGAGGAGGGGCGCTCACCCCTCTGAGGCTCTTCACCCAAAAGGCGATTAGGCTTCAGCTGGCTTGATAACTGTATGGAGCCTCATGATTTCAAAGCTTTCAGGGGCTGACAAGGACTTGCTAATTTCAAACTTTCTAACCAATTACAATCACAAAGAACTCAGGACAATAATCAGTGAGCAACATGAAACTGCTGGAGTGAAGCAGCCCTAGCAGGTTTCACTCTTGTGGCTCTGCCACACGATGTGCAGCTGGGACTCTGCTTCCACAAGCAAATAAAAATACATTATAAAATAAAAACATGCACAATGAGTCCCTCTTGCTGTCTTGTTCCCGGTAGTTGGGTCTGGAGGAACCCTGTCCTGCATGTAGCCCATTAATTTCTGATGGTGTTAATTAAAAACTTTTGATGCTGGCTTGAATGGAAAATACCTCAAACAGTGTTTCCTTTATTGAAACACCAAGTTCCAAGTCTTGGATTATTAGGTTAAGCTCTGTCACAGCAGTCAGACCAACGAATGCTTTTCATACCATCTGACTACTACTACTACTAATAGTTAATGATAACAAATGAAAAGAAAGAGGAGAAACTGTTTAGGTTGAAACTCCCTTATTTCAACCTGTTTTGTTTTGTTTTTAGAACTAAATTGAAAATCCGGGTCCCTGAATGTAGAACATATGATATTTTAAAAATCTTTTTTCAAATCCTTACAGAACATTCAAATCACCCAATGTTCCAGGACCTGAATTTTTTATATTTTAAAATGGGGAAAGCTGCTTAAAATAAGTGAATCAGCTGCTAAGTGATTTCTCTCTGTCTCTTCCCCTACTCTCTTTTGATAGGCTAAAAAAATGCTTAAAATGGTATATGCAATTGATATGTGCTGCTTAAGAAGCTTAATATAATTACTGAGGACTCAGACTTTCTATTTAAAATGAAGATAGGCTGGGGCAATAGAAACTATGAGTTGTGAGTATTCATCCCTCGTGACGTGTGGAAAATGTTTGCAAATGTTAGTCCACTGAGTGAGGTAAGGGGTGTTAAGCAGTTATCCACAGGGTCTCTCTGTCCTCCCAGAAACCTAGGGAAACCGAGGAAATCCTGACAGCAACGTAAGGAGCCAGCGTGACAGATGCCGCGCAGGAAGCCAGCAAATAAAAATGCATCTCTGCAATCCGATGCTTTTGTGAAGTGCTATGCAAACCACCAAAACATTCTGATTGGTTTCTAAGACTCTCCTCCAGTTTGATTTTTTAACCATTCTTCCCTCTCCTGCAGCCGTCTGAAGCCCCGGACACCCCGTGAGAGAGGCCCCACAAACGTCGATTCACAGACGCCCTTTTCTCTTTTGTGCTCTCATGTACTTCACTTTCTCTCACATTTTTCATCTCCCAATCTGTTTATTCATGCTGTCTGCAACATCAGCTGAATCCTTGAGGGACGACAAAACTTTCCTTTTTTTACCCTGAAGGTCTTCATCAGTCTTATTCTTGTTTTGATCTACGCATCCCTAAAGCGGATGAAGTTCTGCATAAAGAAAGGCAAAGCGTTCTGGCAAATCTCCTTTCCTTCCCTCCCTAACCGCAGGCTGCATTGACCTCACCCTCTCGCAACAGTTTGCAGAACTGGCCTCCCGGCCTGATGTGACATGATGGTGATCCCTCAACAACATCAACCACCACCACAACAGACAACCCGCGCTGTAAAGCACGCGAGGGTGATATGTAGAGCAACTGAAAGAACTAAAACTCCAAAAGGGACGTAGGCCTGAGCAAACCGCAGCACGAGTCTATTCACAAAATTTATGAATTTTCCCAAGTAAATTGACAGGCGATATTGTCTACAAAGGACTAGTAAATGTAAATTAACTAACAGATATGTAGCAAATGAGTGCATTTAAAGATGATTTCCAGCTGAAATGATTTTTCTTCCCAGAGACCAAGTTTTTGTTAAACTTAATCCTACTCTCTTCCCTCTCCAGCAGCAAAAACATCTGGTCGGTTTTAGATTCCCCTTGGATTTCCAACTTCAAAGGGAATTATAAAGAATAACAAATTCATGTACCGGCACTAAAAAAAAATTAGAGCAGCAGGAGAGAATGGTAAAATTGTCCTTATTTGACTGCTAGTGACAGGCGCCACAGGCAGAACTATAAGAAAAGACAAAGGCAAGATCACCAGTTGACAACCAGAGTTCCTAGAAGGGACAGAATCTTTGGCTACATGCAGATATGCACAGGGCCCTTAGCAATCTATAAGGAGATTTCTCCTTGCTTAAATGAAGAAAAAAAATTAAAGGACTTAGAAGGTAAGAGAGAGAGAGAAAGAAAGAAAGAAAGAAAGAAAGAAAGAAAGAAAGAAAGAAAGAAAGAAAAAGAAAGAAAGAAAGAGAAAGAAAGAAAGGAACAAGAAAGAAAGTTGGTTACGTCACATTTACCTGACACATAGTAAGCATCAGCAAAAGTTTGTTCAAACAATAACCTGGAGAAAATCTTAAGGATTCAGCCCCTGGGTTTTTTATTTGATTTATAGAAAACTTGAGTTCTGATTCTACCAAGAGCTAGATACGCCATCTCAGAAGTAACTCAGGCTCCTGAGAATCCACTAGAACCATCATCTCCTCCTAAAAGATTAGACCTCCAAGAGTCTCTTCCTTGCTCTGGATCTTCATCAAAGGATGGCCAGAAATCAAAGTCCTCCAGGAGTGGAGGGATAGGGTTTGAATGAACTATTGATATTTGTAGTTGTGCCAAGCTACGCTTGACATAACTTTATAGAACTGGATTTACCTTTCTCCTCTGTCATGTACTAGCAAAACTGAAACACACTTCTTAAAGTGCAGGTCTTGATATAATCAAAAAGAAAATAAGAACAGTTATTAAAGGTACAATTTTGCCATTATAATTAGCTCTTATAAACAGGTCTTTTTTCCTGTTTCACGTACAATGTGTACAGCAATCACAATAAAAATACGCAAGACATGATTAACCAATCAACTTGTTCATGGACAGAGAGAGAGTTAAGGGCTAAAATGTCTTTAAATAATTAATTATAAAAGTCTTTAAACTTAGTGTTCAGAGGTTACAGATCCCCACACCACAAATACATTAGGTTGATTCACAGAGTGGCCATCAAAAACCAGAAAGCAAATTAACTTCTGACCAAAAAGTATATATCAACAGCATGTTAAGAATATTTCACAGAGTAGGATAGAACAAGCAGAACCAACTCTCTGTGGACCTTAGCATGGTTTGCAAATGGAGCAGTCCCCCAAAGAGAAGACCATCTCCAAAGTATATTGTCTATATCACAGGCTTTGAGAAATCTTTAATGAAGGAAGAAAAAATTAAGACTTCTTTTCAGCATTTCCAATGTAAAAGGACTGAGCTGGCTGCAAAAGCATCTTGAATGTCTGTCTTGAACAGGGTTTTCAATCTTCCCTTACTGCTCCAGGTAAAGCAGGATCACTCAAGTGGTCTCACTAAGAGAATGCCATAATTCCTATCCTGATTTAATTGCATATGATGTATTACACATCCGATAAAGTTTTTCCAGAAAATATGCCAGCTTCATGAAACATGGATCTGATGATATGAATAACAATTTTTTTTCTTTTGCAACTATCTGTATCTTTGGTCTAAAATGAAAATCCTGGCTTGACATAGGCATTTACAAAGGATTCCCTGCCCTGTATAAGCAGAATCATCCAATGATGATTCTCAACTTACCCAGGGAAAAGGAAGTAGAGGATACGGAATACTACTTTATTCCAAGAAATGCTGTTTTATAGCTTGAGGATGCAGACAGTCACAAATAACAACAATTGAACAAACACCAGACCCAAAGGCCGAGCATAAGGAAACCCCACACACATATACCAAGAAGCAAACGCTATCATTAATAATAATAATTATTATTATAGCTATTATCAGGATGAGGCATTGATGGTTCATTTGGGTATAATGTATAATACATCAGCTAGAAAGAACCAAGGGTAAACTTACTCTTATCTTTAAAAGGCAGTTTGTATTCTGGTTTATAGGACATGAGCTACATAATTAACACATATGAGAAAAGGATGCAGGAAGAGATGAAGACTTACGCCTTTATTACAGTTTTTGTATGGTTAATATCAATCTTAAAAATAATGATGAAAAGGTTAGCAGTTTTAAAAGATGGGTGTTATGAGGTGTGTAGCTTTAAAATAGTGGCACAAAATATATATTTAAATTATAGAACTTGTCTTTGGACACTTCTGTCTATAAATGAATGAGAAAATAAATATACAAAATAAAAAACAACAACAAAAAAAATGGTTAGTGGCCAGATCCTAACCATCTTTCCTTGGAATACCTGTCTCAATGCCAAGCCATCAGATCCTTTCCTGACCTTTTGAGGGAGGACATTTTAACGGTGGTAACACCAAGCCAGGGTAAAGGAGAAATAGAGAGGATCAGAAGACTGAGAGGAGAAAAAACGAAATGGAAAGAAAGAAAGTTTGTATTGTTTACACCATCAAGTCTGGCAAATTTTACAGATGCTTTCTATTTGCTTGAAATAGTTTATTGCTTATGTTATTTCTTTTGTTTTCTTTTTTTTCCCCCCTCCATGTGCTTTCCTCTACCAACTTTGGCTGAAAATACTTTGTATGTGTCCATACTGTAAGCCCTCATATTTTTGTAGAGATTTAGTGTAGTGGAGAAGCACTTTTTTTTTTCTTCCCCAAGGGTTAGGCACATCAATATTCTAGCTACTCACTTTCGAGGCCAATGGAAAATGTGCTCCTAAGATTAAATAGACCTGAGTAACACATAAATCCAGTTTATACTGATGCAGTATGTTACATAGTTACTCACATCCTGAATTTCTGATGAGTGGAATACACCTTTTGGACAACACACTACTACTGAACCGTCACTGACTGCAATTCAAAGACGGCGAGGCAGGACTAAACCTTAACTATGGGTTCTTTGTGGAGAGCCTAATTTGCACAGAACCCTCTTCATCTGTGGAGCTCTGCATGCAAAGGATCTAGTCTAGCCACAGAAAACTAGGTCCTTTAAATATTCTTAGAGTAAACTAGAGCAATACTTACAAGCACATAGGGAGTGCCCTTTGTTCGACAATATACTGTCTCTTTTGACCCTCACTTCCCCAAACAGTGCTTTTCTATTTTTAATTATTCAGACTATTAATATATAATTCCTCCCTTTTCAGACTTCCTTAGTGCCACTTTAGGAAGAAACCTTTCCTTTCTGCCAATAAATCTTTTAAAAACGATGCTTTAAAATCCAGTGTTACGTTTGGTTTAAGTAGGTTGGCCATATTTATCCACTATGGGTTAGTGGCAGCCACACTGGGCTTCTAAAGTAGTCAGAGCACTACGTTTTCCTTTTACCTCAGATACAGAATTGTATATAACACAGTGTATATCCCATAATGATAAAACTAGCAGTATATTATCATTCTGAGTCAAGTAAAAATAGTGCCAAAAAAAAAAAGTCCCTGAGAAGTCTAGCCAAATCTGTCAAATGGCTCTCTGGTCAACCAAATTGCCCTTTTGGATAACAGATATACCTAAGAATATTATGAAACACTCTGACAAGACTTTAGATCAATTGTTACATTTTAGGAAATATAATGGCAGTACACTCAGAAGAAAAATCCTCCTGTATACAATGATTAGAACTATTTATCTAAATGTTTATACCATTTACAGTCCTTCTGTGTTTGAAATCTTGATGGACTAAATGCTGTGATGTCTGCGGTTTGCATCAAAATAATATGGTAGTAGCATGGGAAATGGCGGGCCATGAGTTCAACATTGAGCAAACCTGGGGATGGGTCCATGGGAGTTCACTGGAGTAGCGCATCTATGTTCATGTATTTGAAAGATTTCATAATAAAAATTCAAAAATATATACTAATTTGAATTTTCACTCTTTTAGTCATTATTGATTGATTCATTTACTTTTTATATGCAAGACATTGTGGGGACATAAAAAGTGAAACTGTTAAAACAAAAAACCCCAAAAATGCTCTTGTTGCACATTTAGATTAAATAAGCTATTTCTCTTCAGGAATTATATATATTTATGTAAAATAACACTTATAAGAACCACGTAATTACATGTAAAATTCTTAGGTTAAATTTTGAAAGCAGGACACAAAATTATGTACAAAGTATGTTTACATGTTTTAAAAAAATATATCCTCAGGGAAAAATGAGAGTAAAGAAATACATCAAATGATTATTAATGATTGGATTTAAATTATAGAAATAATTACTTGTATTTTTCTTCATTTTACTCCTATGTGTTTTTCCAAATTATTTTTAATGAGCATGTATCATTTTAAAATGAAAATAAATTTTTATTCATTAATGGATAAGATGTGCTCTCCTTTCCTGAAGAGGTTTTCACTAAAACGGAGAAACTACAAACACACAGCTTTGCCCAGATACTTTAAATCTTCATACCTAGAAGTGAAATACACCCACAGGAAAAGAAACGTCAATACAGATTTTTATCTGATCACAGAAACATAAAGAGCTTTCTGTGTGTCGGACAGAAATAGGGGAGGAACCGACTTCTCTGCAAGCCAGAAAGAGTGTGAAATTCAGACCATTTTGTGATGAGATCCTTTTGCGATGAAAGCAATGGGAGCAACAAATTAAAGCTACCAAGTAAGCCTGTCCCTGAGTCCTGATGCTCACAGTGACAGGAGTTTTTAGCATAACAAATAAAGCATGGGAGTGGGAGTGGGAGTGGGGTGGTGGGAGTGGTTACAATCCTAAAGGCTCGAGGCCTTCACTGGTGAGATGGATATGTTCAGAGGGACAGAGGTAGATATGTGACAGAATTAGAAACAAAAATTCAGTGACAACTATGGATTATGTGCAATGGATATGGAAAGTCCCTGTTAGAAAGCTATCTTTATTACCCGAAGAGATTATTTTCCTCATTTTATGCACATTCATATAAAGTGAAGTCAAGAGTGTAACTTTTAAAGGTTTGGATGAATATGATGTTCATGACTAAATAGGCCTTGCTGGAGCCAGGCAGAATATCACCAGATGCCAGGCAAGTCACCCCCTCTGGTCCCCCTCCTTCTCCAGTACACTTGCCAGGACATTTCCAGGCCGGCCAACCTCTAGCAAACGCAGCTCTTTTAGGCTCTTTCTGACTTGATGATGCTCTGCAAATAGACCCTTAGTCCTGACCTGTACTCTCCTCCCAGCCACTGAAATCTCAAGAATTCTAGAAGGCCACAATACCAACCTTTTTGAAACTTCACCATTTTCCACTAAAACACACACAGACCTCAAAGCTTTCAAAGCTAGGCTCACTCGCAGCTCTGGTCTTGGTCCTCTTAGCTTGTAAAAGAGGTGGCTATCTATATTCATGCTCCTACAGGACATTTTCCCTTCCATTTGTGGGTGTACACAAGAGCAATCATGTCTGATTTTAAGATTGATTCAAATGAAGCAAATGCATTTCAAATTTTTAGCATATCACAGAATAATAAGTAGTTCAAAGCATCACAAAATGTGTCTGGAAGATTCTGTGTTTGTTTGTTTAATGCCAAAGCATCCAACGTTCCACATGGGGAACATCAGTTTCCAACTTCACCACATCACCCTCTCTGTCCATTCAGGCATCTCCTTTGGAAATCTGTATCTCTGGAGAGTCCTGCCAAACAAGTCCTTTGAATACTTCCACCTCCATGTGGCAAAATCATTGTGAAATGTTTGTTGAAATCTGTGATCACAGGTTCTTGGGATCATGTTTCTAATCATTCTAAATGATCGTATTTCAAACGAACAAACTGGATATAAAATCTGTACCCTTCACCAATGTCAAAATACATCCTATTCAAATTTAGTACTTGAGGTGGTGGACACACCACAGCCTTTAGGTTGAATTCTTTCAGCATCTGGTAGAAACACACTTGACTTCTTGGCACCTTAATATTGCAGACTGCCATTTAGGGATAATGAAAGTTACTCACCGGACAGCAAAGTTGTGAGGAATATCCAGTTAGTGATGGCGAAACATTCTGAAATGAAAAGAATATCATAAATGTTGGGCATTTAATAAATGCGTGACAACACAGTGATCATGGAAAATTACCCATTCACTTCTCACCTTGGGACGCTGACTCAGTGATACTCTACAGAGAGTAAAGGAGACTTCCTTTTAGGAGGGAACATACAAGTGTGCACTGGGAAAGCGGCATGGACAGCTGTTTGCATGTTCAGCTTTAAGGGCTCGAACCAGTTGCAACCAGTTGTGAATGACTTGCTGCCCATTTTTGCAATTCACTGTAACTTGTATTGGGAAAGTTATGTTTTATGGTTAATTATCCATGGTCTGTTTGAAAAAATAAATCAAACCATTGTGAACCACCAGGATTTGCAGCTCCATTTGAACTTTACTGTACTTTTGATTAAACATTTTGTAAATAAAAACAAACTGGTTTCTTCTTGTTTTTGGTTGTTTGTTACTTGTGTTCTGGATATAAATATTGTGGCAATGGTGGGAGAACAAGTTATGGATTATTTACCCCTGGTTTCATGAGTTGTGAGTTACTGGCCTTATTCTCCTTCATGAGTATAAATAAATGTATAGTATTATATTCCAAGTCCTGTAAGACAAATGAACGACTGAACTGAAACCTTTTAAAACCAAAACCTTTTATGCTAAGTCACAGAGCAACAAAACAAACCCCAAATTAACATTTAAAAAGCTTCTACTGTGGAGCAACAAAATCCCCCAATATTATATAATCTGCATTTTAAAAGCTGCTTGCCTAACGAGCAGCAGTCTATCAATAATTCCACATGTTTGTCTCCTCACTGCTTTTATAATTTAGAAGCCATAGATGGTTTACCAGAGATCACCTCCCACCCCTAATATCACCACCAGAATGAAGCCTTGAAAATAACCAGCATAACTAACTGAAGTCAAAACTGATTTAGAAAGATCCGGAATTATTGTAACTAAAAGTAATGAAATTCTATGTAAAGGAAGAACTTTATATAAATTTGTCTATAGTCATCATCTTAACACTTATATAAATAAAAGGAGTCTAAAACTTAACAGTCAGGGAAAATGAGAAAAGCCAAGGTTCAAAGGATCCTGTGGCAAAGGGCAAAAGGAGTATGTTTGAGACCCAGAATCTGAAGTTCCTAACACATTTGCATATGAAACTTAATGAGGACCACCAAAGCAGCTTGCCAAAAATTATGTTTTTTTAAAATGATCCACTGTTCTTTGCAGCACTGACCACTGAAAAAGACCTCTAGGAAACATAAAATTGCCTTCTGTGATTTGTTACTTTTATAAAGACAGAGACAGGATAATAAGGGCTTTCTTATAAAATGGGGTGATCTGTCCATTGCTGGGACCTGAAGAGCACTGCATCTGATTTCATCTTACCCCTTTATTCCTCTCAAGGCTTACTGCTCACCTGCATAAGCACTGTGAAGGAACAGCCATGGAAGGTTCCTCACCAGCTCACAAAAACGTGGTAAAATATTTATGAAGGGGCTACTATATGCTGGGCACAACTGGAGTAATTCTGCTCGGTAAGGTAAGTCAGTGGCTTAGATTCTTGTTGCAACATTTAAAAATACCTGTTACTACTGCCAACAGTGAGGAGAAGCTAGACTGAAAGAGGTATGAAGGACTTCTGAAAAATGAGAAACTGTTTAAAACTCTCCTGACTTCTTGGATGCCCTGGGAACGGAAAGTTTAGGCCTGCCGGCCCTTCGAAGCCTGGATCCCACATTACCAAAGAAAAACTAGAAGTAACCTATATGTTTCCGGGGTCCTGGTTACAATTGAAAATGAGGGCTGACCAGAATCAGCTGGCAGCCTTCGGACGCTGAAAGGTCAATTCTGTCCTAAGTATGGTTCAGAGAGTGTAAAAACCTATCGAGATGAAAACAGAAGCTATTCTGAGAAACGGGCAGAAAAAAAAGTTCAAAGATATTTTACTTGAAGACATTTTCCTCTATTTCTTTTATAATGCATGCCTCCAACTCTTTTTGACAACCAAGAAAATGCTCTATCTAAAGTGTTCTAAGTTTTCTTTTAAATCCAGGCAACCCATTTGAAAATCAGAATACACAAAATGACTCCCTGTATATGGAACTGCCCCCCCAAAATAAGGGCTTGGTTACAGATGAATAATCAATTGTATTCAAATTGTATTATAAAGTATGGTATTTTACATGATGCAGGTATATACATACAGAGTTGCATCCTGGAATCCAAAATCAGCCATAACACATGGAGAGGGACACTCAGAAAATGTATACATAGGAATATGATTTCCTGGTGAAAGACCGAGTATTCTGATCAACTTTCCTTATTTTTCCCACAAACAAATCTACCTGAGCTATAGATCCTTTTAAGAAAAAAACCAGGAAACATACTGATAAAATACTTAAAAAGTATATACTAGTTTACTTATTATTCATTAAGACAACTAAAGATGTCCCCATGTCATCACAGATACAGAGACATGATAATCCCAATACTCTCAATCACTCGGTTGTTGAGAGAGAGACACACATTGAGGCAATGAGACCTTAAAAACCAGACAGAACTCTCCTGGCTTTGATTTTTGTCTTTATGCACCAGATTTTTCCATACAAAGGGAATCCTAAATTTAATAGCTAACGTGTAAGTGAAAGGTAAACAAACTAGGATATAGCCAAAATCTTTTTTTAAAAAAGTGAAGGAACACTCAGCTCTTACCTTCAGTAAAATCAAATGAACCAATTTCATCTGGCTTTTCCATCCAGGAAAAGAGTATGACCTAAAGGAATGTTCCTGACCTCCAGTACAAGGAGATTCATCTCCTTGCCTCTCCGTCTCGGATTGCGTTACGAAAGAATATGACCCGAACTACCACCAGCGCCACCCCTCAGATACCTGATCTTACTTTCCTCTAGCAGATACCCAACAGTGCCTAGTCCTGTGTACCCATTTTATGACCATTCAGTAGCCAGAAACTACAAAGGAAGCATAAAACAAAACCAAAAGTCCTCAAATGTCCCTCATCAGGTACATATCTGATTCCCGGAGGATATCAGTCTGTTAAATGAAATAAAATATTATAAACAGGGACAGAAGACTGATAGACCTCAGCAAATCTCATGGTGTTCCCACTTAGGCTGGGAGGGGGGCTATTCTGGTGAAAAAGTGGGGGTGTGGGAGAGGGTGATCGGCTACAAATGGACAAAGAGACTTAAAAGTGGTGCAATGAATTCCCTGTGCCAGGGAAGAGTGTGACAGAAAGTTCTAAATGAAAATTCCAGAAACTACAGGCTCCTAAGTGGAACTGTTGTTTAGGGGATGAATTCTATAGGGAGTTTGAATTAAGTGTCTGTGCTATAGCATCTAGATGTTTTCGGTATCATTAAGACTTTGGAGTTTGTCACGAGAAAAAGAAAAAAAAAATTAGAGCTTTCTACACCCCCAAAGTAAAAGGCGAGAGAAAGACAGGGTTTATATAACTGGCTTTTTACATAAATATTACATCAGGATACATTTCAAATGAAAACACACACACACACACAGCCATCTTCCTTATTCTCTATTTTAAAATTCATTTCATACTTTAAATGTTGTTGATTTTTCACAAAACAAGTAAAAACCAAGTCAGCATTAAACACCTCAGAATAATTTCAGTCTTATATTATTTGAAAATTTGCCACATCATGGAGGGTCACAAAATCCTGTTTTAAAGTCACTGACAATTATGGGATGTTTTGCTGCAGCCTAGGGCAACTAGAAATGGCCACGGATGTTAACTAACTCCCTCCTCAACAGTCTGAGAAAAGGGAAAAAAAAACTGTAAGTTTCCCCATCTGTTATTTCCTTTTTTTTTTCTTTTTGGCTGTGGAAAAGTAAAATTATGCAAGAGCTTTTGAATGTAAAGGCTGTGTGTGCTTTTTCCCTTTTTGTCTCTGTGTACCGGCTATGTGATGTTGCGTAACTGAGTACAGAGTAGGCGGTTAGCGTTTACTATTGATTTACACTATGCCATCTAATGAATTCATAGCACTTAAAAGAAAGGAACGAGAGGGGGAGGGAGGAAAAAGAAAGGAGAGAACGGTGGAGAGGAGAAAGGAGGAACAGAGGAAAGAGAGAAAGAGCTCCTTTAGAGAAACAGTTCTAAAGCCTAGAACAGTTTCATTCCTATTCCCTTGAGCTCTGACTTCTGGTTATTGTTCAGGTCTCAGAAAAATGGACTTTGAGCTAGTGACCCCAATATTCCAATCTTATTTCTAATGAGGATTACTGGCAGGTGAATGTCTGAAAGTACTAATGTGTCAAATTACTTGAAAGCAATTCCACTCGACTGTCAGACTTCTCCGTATGCACCTATTTATCATTCTCTCTATGCATTTGTGACTCGGTATCTGTGATAGCTGATGCCACAGTCCAACTAGTTTACCTAGTCGCAAATACTATTTGAAAGACACACAAGGCAAAGAGAAACACGTTCTACCTTATCCATACCCTTTTAAAATTGCCTGAAGAATGCACTTAGAAATCTTTGAAAATGTCACTATTTTACTTTGGAAGAAGATAGACCACAAATTATTTGGCTACACAGAACTGCCTAATACAGGATAATCAAAGAGAAATGGGCAAAACGAGGAAAGATTCTAAACTGATGAACAACACTTGAAAAAGAAATTTAAGTAATTTCTTACATTATGCCCATGGAGAGCACTTAAAATTTAACTTTTGATCAGGACGATGATAGACATTCCTAGCCCTCAGTGTTTCCCATGCCGTACTGTGAGTTCCCAGATCACAGGCCAGCAAGTAAGGGTGAAGTTAGTTCTGCTGCTAGACATAGGACCTTCTTGTGCCTGAGTGCCCTCCTATGGCTGAGAACAACTAGTAAGGTGAGGAAGAGAAATAGAAGTTCTCTTTATTAGCAGCCAGCTCAAGGGCAAGACAGGCAGCTTGTTTCCTTCCTGAATGTGGGTTTGTAAATGGTGACTAGGAAAAATCATATCCAAAAGAAAGTACAATCCAAAATCACATCCAAAAGAAAGATCATTTCTGATCATCCAATCATCTCTTTTCACCCAGTTCAGCGTATTAAATATTAAGCAGATGCCTACTCATCCACTTGTCAGGGATGCTTTAATAATTGATGTTGTGTGTTGAGCACCTAGCACAGCGCTTGGCACATTCTCTATGCTCAGCAAGTATTTGTTGAAACACCAAAATGATGATGGGAGAAACATCTCTGTAAGACGAGTGGCTAGGAAAGCCTCAGAGAAACATTCCCATGATTTACAGGAAATCTTAAGCTATATTACTCTATCGTTTATCTGTAGACACAAAATGATGGTGTAGAGGGAGTATCAGACAGTTATTTGGGGACAGTTGAGTTCAGTTCCATTTTATTGGAAAAAAGCTTAACAAAAATTATAATGCTGATAGCATCAGCAAAGTTTTGTGTTCATTTCCACTAGCCCTTTTGGACTATTTTTCATTTCAGTCTTGGGCACAGAAAAGTCCATTTTAATTTCCAGGGACACATTCTAAAGGAAAAGTCATGGGATATCAACATAATTCATCTTTTAAAAAATACTGAGAAGAATGTAGCCATTTAGTAATGGGAGAGAATATAGCTTTTTGTTGAAGGGCAAGGCAGGTTGAGTTTTGATTAGGTTATGGAAATTTAAATTAATAGCAGGGCAACCAAGAATGTACTGATTTCCATTTTCTTGGAGTTTTCAGGAGTTTTATAAGAAAAAAAAATTCTGGATTAGAAAGTCAGAAATGCCATCTTTCAGTGAATTGGTGAATGAGACCTTTAGAGGAAAAGTTGCATGGGCAATCTCTCAAAAATTCCAGTTGAAGATTCAACTAACTAAAAGCGTGTTTGGCAGTGGCAGCCATAGTAATTTTTAAATAGTGGGGCTACCATCTTGCTAATTCATCTAGGACTAGCCATATACATTTCAGTCAAAACCTTTAAAAGTTCTGTTTTTTTTTAAACTTTGATCAATGATATAATTTAATCAAATTCAGCAACTTCCTTAAATAAGCATCCTGGAAGTATGTTGACAAACCATCCCACATGCTATTTCATTTCATGGATTCTAAAAAATGAATGAGAACTTGCCTGGATCCCTCATTCTATTCATGAAGATTCTGAAGCTCAGAAAGTAATCTTCTCAGGGATATATATATTTTGAGACAAAGCTGGGACCAGTATCTAAAGCTCCCAGTTCCTTTCTCCATAGCATAGAATAAGTTAATAATGCATAAACTGAATCTTATTTTATTTTATTTTTTGGCCTTTTTTTTTCTTTTTCAAGTTTATATTTAAATTCTTATTTGTTTACATATAGCATAATATTAGATTCAGGATGAATCTAATTTTAAATGCCATAGAGAAAGATTTGAAAAGATTCTTTTATAAGATAAGGAATCCTTACATTATGTAACAATGTTCACCTTAAAGCTATTTTATACTTCATTTTTTATCTTTAATCTTTCTTCCTCTTTTCATTCTCCCTTTTATTCTTTGGCTCTTGGATAGAGTCACTTTTAACTCTGTTTCTAGTTCACTTATGCCCATTCCTGACCTCAAATTCTTTCCTTTCTCTCACTTTGCATCTTTTTCTCCAACTTTTATTTATAACTCTTCCTCATAAAAATTATTGTTTTGTTAATGTGCTTTGAAATCCTCAGAAGTCATAAAGGAAGAAAAACTTTAAACATTATACAATAAATAGGCTTTTGGCATATACTCAAATTAAAAAATAAAATCTGCAAGAACATACTGACAACATGTAGGCTTTGCCATAGGATACTGCGGCTGTCTAGATCCCAGCCCTGTCAATGAGACTGCAGTCTATGTCACAGGAATCTCATCAGATGGAGAGCAAAGCTCACAATCTCCAGACCACTCATTTTCCACTTCACCATGTCACCTTTCTTTTCTCTGTTCTTTCTTTCCATTCCAGAGATACAACTATTTTCGGAGTGATTATGGCATAGCAGAAGAAGGTCCAGAGAAATCCGAGTGGCTTAATGTGGCTTCATGACAGTAGCCAAACTCTCTCAATTCCAAAAAAAAAAGTCAGAAAGAGTTGCATACAAAAATTGCAGCTACATGGAAAGTGAAGTCTGAGGAGGTTAAAAAGGGAACTTGGACATGAGAAAGAGGTCCCTGGATAACAGGAATGTTGCTGCCAGACTCATTGTAATTAAGATTGTGTCATTGTTTCCCTTATAAAATGTTAACTCTTGCGGGGTTTACAAGTCAGCTAAAATGATCAGCTCTAGGCTGAACACAGCTCCAAATATTTTCGAGTGGGAAGAATTTTTTTTCCCCTCCTTATTCCTTAAAAGAGAAAACATAAAGCAACTATTCAGAAATTTCAATGACATTTGAATTCTGACCACATACCTTTCTCCAAAAGAGACTAGGTGCTGGGGCGCCTGGGTAGCTCAGCTGGTTAAGTGTCCAACTCCTGATTTTGGCTCAGGTCATGATCTCAGGGTTGTGAGATCGAGCCCTGCATCAGGCTTTGCCCTGAGCATGGAGCCTACTCATGATTCTCCCTCTCTCCCTGCCCCTCCCAGGCCCTCTCTCTCACAAATAAATCAATCTTTTTTTTTTTTTTTTTTTTAAGAGTAGGTGCTAGTTAAGGAGCCTAATCTGCAGTGAGCTAAGGTGAACAGCATCCACTGTGGATGAAAGCCATTAACCTGGCATATGAGTGGGAAATAAAAAGATGTCCTATTTTTTAAAAGGTTTAATGTGCATCACTTGGAGAGATATTTCATTTCCATTTTATTGATGTGAATAGGATTTTGGCAACACTGTGTTGAAAAGTCTTCCACTCCTGTTTGCTAACTAGAAAAACTTATAATTATAGGAGGCAGGAATTCCTAATGGTCTCCTTAGATCTCTTTCCTCATACACCTATTTTCAGGGTGGGTATTAGATAATTAATAATTTTTTTAAAATTCATTTTTCCTATTTCTCTAGCACTGGCCATGATGTCTAACGGCTATAGTACAATGCTCTGCCACAGTGGTGAGAAGGGACAGGAGGAAGAAATCAAGACATACATTAAAATTAATAGGTCAGGAGGAAACTAGCATTCCTTTAGTATGTATTAGATACATATTACATCCCATGTACTTCATTAACATTATTCCATTTAATGCAAACCCCCTGTGAAGTAAATAAGATTGGCCGAAGTTTCATAGATTAGCAACCTAGCTACAGAGCTGTTAGCTAATCTGCTTAAGGACAGAGAGCTAATTAAAAAGTTGTACAGGTGTGGATCAGGACCTATTTGACTCCCAGGCCCACAAGGTACTGTAATGCACCACAAAGCCAGGAGCAGAATATGAAGCCATCTAGAAAACAAAACAAAACAAAAAAAACCTTCATGCCAATGATAAGAGTACATGCTTCAAGTAGGCGATGGGAAGGGTAAATGACTCCTAAAAAGAAACAGGTTTTTGCTTTGCTCTTGCTTCTGATAAATCCCTGTTTTTTAACTGTATATTTGGAAAATGGTTTTTTTTGTCATAGATAAGAAAGTGCACAATTTCCCAGGAACCTTTAAATCAGACCAATATTTGAGTGTTTACAAAAATCCCTTTAAAGATTTATACTAAATAACTAGATAATAGTTTAAAAATATAACGCATATTAAATCAGATGATTAGTACATTAACAATTTTAATATGACTGTGTGTATGTGTGTGTATATGGGTGTATATAATATGTGTGTATGTGTATACAGATGTTTTTCCTTGTCAAAATTTCTGGTAATTTACTATATAAAGTGCTTGACAAAAGCTAAACAGTAAATATGTTAAGGCAGGAGAAAATGAAAGAACAAAGAAAAGAGGAGTGTGTGAGTGCGTGTTGTGTGTGTGTGTGTGTGATGTCCTATCCTATTCCCAAGACCACTGGGACGTTTTTTAAAATATATTTTAAAATCATAATTTGGTGAAGAACTTAATAACAAAGTAATAGTAGCCAAACGGATTTGAAAGGATGAATTAACAATTCTTTAGGCAGCACTAATTTATTCCTCAACTTTTAATACATCCTTATTGCTTTGTCCTTCCCCCCTTTTTGGGCTTTAAGTCTAAATTTGATTGGGAGGAGGAAGGAAGAAACACTAACTTCTGGCTTAGCAGAAGCACAAAAGAGCAGAGAACTAGAACATCTTCCCGGTCTTCTTTTCTCATCCTTATAAGGAAAAGCAATAGTAAACTAAACAACAGAGAAAGCAACAACAACTTTGACAGTTTTGCTTAGGCAAAAGCAAGACTTGTTTCAGCACAACTTCAAGGGCTTTCTTCAAATTTGAGCTTCTCTGGATGGTCTTACAACAAAGCTGAAGAAGAGACGCGATCTGTTTAGGGAAATAGATGAGATTTGGGGGAAAATAGGAGGCACTCCTTATTTTCAAACAGTATTTAAATGCATGACCAAGATATAACTCTCAACGTTAAAAAAAAATTACACAGTTAACTCAAACCTGCTAAAAATAACTCACAATACCCTCTCCACTAAAACAAAACAAAATAAAGCAAAAACTCACAAACAATTATTTTGACTGGTGAAAACAGTGACATGAAAGTAACAGATGGAAGCCCGGTTTTACTCACACAACACACTCACTAAGCACAATTGCAAGCGTCCCCACAAAAATAATTCAACAATGGTGACTTTTGCCTTGTGCTTCAAAATATCTCCCTTAGGTGAGTTTCCTTACAGACTTCAAGGGGCGTGTGAAAAATAACGTGAAACCAACTGTCTGTCCGGACCTAAAAACAGGAAAGGGCTGCCAATCACAGCCTGCAAACAAAAGGGATCTTGTCACCTTCATCAAGTCCTTTCTCAGGACTGGAATAGGTGTTCTTTCCCTATGTATGATTTCTTGTGGCCTGGTAGTATTTTTAGGAAAGGTGACATATCTGTACTCTTAATAAACACCACACTACATAGCATCTAAAAACTTTCATAAATCAAATAATTAAAAGTAACAAATCTTCCTGCTAATTGCTCCTCAAAGTTGAAAGACAGGTTATTTTCTTACCTTACACTGTGCCTTCTGATCTGACAGTGTCATTCAATCAATAATTTCAATGTCAGTTACTGATTTTCAACTCTTTTATTACAAAGACTTCAAGCAATAATGAAATGGTGCTGATCTGCTTGCTTTCACTCTATATAACATCTATATTTATATGCTTTGCTTCTATTTGGATCTATATTTATCTGCTTTATCTGCCTACAGTGCATCTGTTTCTCATACACACAGACATATATTTATATATATACACACATACTGTATATATATAGGTTATATATAAACACACATACCCACAAAAATGTATGAATGTATGCTAGTGTGCTTATTTCAACAAGCACGCAGGTGCATAAATACTCAGACACATGACAAATAGACCAAGAACATAAATGTACATGTAAACATAGTTGTACAAGGGAAAAGCATATCTCAACAATAGGCCTTCTACAATCCTTGGGACTTACACACTCAGCAGTGACAGCCATAGACTACTCTGGGAAGAAGAAAAACTCTTCAGAAAGCAAAACTATATAATGAAACAGAGACCATGCGTTCTGACTCACTCATTTTAAAGACGAGGAACAGAGACACTGAGGCTCAGAGAGAGGGTCCGCCAGCTTTCTGGTGGCAGATCTGGAAGTAGCACCCAGGCCTCTGCCTTTGAGAGAAATCCTCCACTATGGTGGCTTGAAACGATGAAAACATTTTTCTCAGACCCAATATCATCTTTTAATTTCCACCCTTTCTATTTTTCCCCTTTCTTTGTTACATGAAATGGAAGCAACCAACATTCAGTGAGAGTCAGGAATGGTTCCAAATGTTTTAAATGTGCTCTGTCATTTCATCTGTATCAAGCAGGCATTCTTGTTCATGCCCATTTTACAGAGAAAACATCTGAGGCCTGGTTGTTAAATAACTCATTCAAAGCTACACAGCTAGTGAGCAAAGAAGCCGAGCTCTTCTGATACTCCACAGCCTGTGTTTTTTCTGCTAGATCATGACGCTTTCCTTAATACACATTAGAATGCCCTGCAAACTCCCCAGGACCACAGCCTAAACATCATATAAATCTAACAACTGGACTGCTTCAGGATACATAATAAGCCTAAAGCAGAGGTTCTGTCAGACTGAGAGAAAAATAAAGGGAGTGGAACAAGTACCAGTTCCACGTCCCCAGTATACAGTGCAAATCCTCGAAGAGAAAACCGAAACATGCAAAATTCAGGCCAAAAAAATAAAAAATAAAAAAAAATAAAAAAGTATATATATCACCCCAAGGGTAATCTTATGTGATTTAAAGTCTTAATAACTTCTAGTGTATGAACATTTTATGTCTTTTTCATCAAAAGATTATCGCAAACTGATAAAATTGAATCAGATGGGAAACAGAGGCACAAGAAGGCAAAGGGAGGGTAGCAAAAGAAAGAATGAACCACCTCTCTTCTCCTGGGACAACACTTCCCAAAATAAACATCGATCAAAAAATACAAAGCCAGCACCAAAAATTGGCATTTCACCCCCACTTAAGTGTTACGAACAAATTCAGAAACGCAACCATGTCTATGGTGATTTCATACAGATTTCCTCAGATAGTAACCAGTGGTTAGCTATCCCAACACACAGGAGTTTGACTCGTTCAGTTTACACAGAACGCAGCACTAGGAGATGCCATGTGGATCTGTGAAATTCCCCAGGGCATACTGCATCCATAAGCCAAGGAACAGAAATTACACTGATCCATACATGCAGCTTTTCATCTGTGACATATTGATAATTACTCTTTATTTGTGAATTAAATCCAAGTTATACAAACAAGTTTCAGACATTTGTCACAAACGGGGTGCATTTTACTTAACTCTTTCAGAACACCATCTCGCTACTGTCTCCAGGAAATGGGAGCTATCCTTGAAAGGACCTGATAGTGTGGAAGGATTATGGCCTTGAGAGAGAGAGAGAGAGAGAGAGAGACTGACTTGAATTTGAATCTCAAGTCTTCCACTGATTAACAATATAGATTTACGCGCATCACTTACATGGATCTGAATCTCAGTTTCATTACCTGTGGAATGAAGAATAAAACCACCGATTTTGCAGGAACATTGTGAGGATTAGACATAGTCCCACAGCAATGTCCCTCTCATAAAGGGGGCCATTAAATATTAACTATTATATGTTTAAGGAGACCTTTTGGCTGTGGCTTTCTATTGCATAAATGATAAACAGTTCTTTTGGGAGTAAAAGAACATGTGGGGTCCTTTTTAGGCTGGTTTAATCAAAGACAAACTTTCTGGTGATCAGGTATGTTCCAAGTAATGATAGAAATAAAAGCACTTCATGGCGTAACATTTTCACTGGAAGACCTTAAAGCACTTAATAACCCTTGACTTCTGTGATTGTGGCTACTCTCAGTTAACAACTGGGAAAAATGAAGCTCAGAGATACATCCCCCAGATGAATAATAATTTTTTAAAAAATCACCACCAGGGGTGAGTAGAATTTCTGTCTTTAACAACTAAGCCACATAGTGTCCAGCTGAGTGATGACTGTGGCAAGGTCACAGATACAAAGGGCCATGGTTCCCCAGAGCTCTTTGAGATTATTCACTGAGGCCAGAACCATTAGGTAATGCTGTGTACATCTGCTGAGATAACAAGGGTGAGTCAGGGTTAGGTCAGGGTTTCAGGTTATAGGGGTGGGGTGAAGAGTGGCTTTCAGATCGAATGCTGAGAGTGCTTTCATTTCAGCAGCAAACAAGCCATATAGTATTTAATGTAGGAGGAAAGAAAAGAAGAGGGAGCCACTGGCAAGAGATGGTGGGTGGGAGCAGGGACCCGGTGGGGCTCCAGCAGGGAACTGTGTCTCAAAGAGAAGACCCTCCCACGTGCACACACACTGAGAAGCGGACAAAAAAGCCCAGGGTGCAGCATAAATCCTGCTATCCCAATAACACACACAGATGTTCCACCATTGTTTTCTTTTATGCACATTTTAATTAAGAGATCAGAATCAAGCATTAAAATGTTATTAAATGGCTTGTTTACATTTTCACTATATGTCATTTATTATGCATTTTCGAAATGTGTATCTATGCAGAAGGGCTATTTGGAATTTTTGTGTCACTGTTACAATCGTGCTCCTAACTCACACCAGTGTTAGCTAACCCAGGAACTGTCAGGAAGCCTGATGCATGCAGTGGGATGGGCACTCAATCAAGCAACTGTCAGCCCCCTCACACCTCCCTGCAGTGTGACAAAGCACACTGGCTCCACGGTACAGGCTCTCCAGGATGTCCCAGGTCCACAGCAACCTTTCTGATTATTCACGAGAGGCCCAATTTTAAATATCGTCCCACTGTCCTCACAAGAAAACAGTGTCTATATTCATGCCATTCCCTTCCCTGAGCAGTTTTGAAAACTCAGGAACTCAAAGCTACCACACGGAGGAACCTGGCCTCCTCCCAGTGGCACAGACTCCCCTGGAGGGGACACAGTGGGAAAACTGGGAATGAGATTTTTTTTTCTCTCCCCATGCCATCACTTATTTCTAGTCTACACTTATCTCTACTTACCCCTGCAGGAATCCCTTGAATTTTCTCTATTATTATAGAATTGAAACAGATACCCAAACTTCCCTTCTCCCAGACTGCACAGATAGGAAGACTTATTCACACAGTCCACCTGCAAGTGTGGAGCACAGGTGTCTTGTAGTCAGCCTGTCCCATATGGCCTAGAAGCCCACTGTTCACGTGATGCCTTATGAATCATGGTGCATGGAATTGTAAGGCAGAGGGCAGGACTCATGTCTCATGCATGTTCAGTTCAGCGCCTAACATACTGTGAGCGCTCAATCAGTCCAAATGAGAGAATGGGTCTCCTTCTTCCCTCCCTCCTTCCAACTCTCCCTCCCTCCTTCCATGCTCCCTCCCTCTCTCTTTCCTTTGTTCCTTCCTTCCTTTCTTCTTGCCTTGCCTTGCCTTGGCTTGGCTGCCTTTCCTTTTCTTTCTTTCTCCTCCCTCCCTCCCTCCCTCTCTCCCTCCTCTCTTCCCCCCTTTCTCTTTGTCTGATTGTTATACAGGATAAGCAGAATGCTTGCACACAGCAGGCACAAGACAGGAACACATTCTAATCCACTGTCAGATTATATTACTTAAGTTGTCTCATATGTAGCATTACTGATCTACAAACATGTTTCCATAACTTTAAATATAACCTTGAGGTAAAAGTTGAGCTGAGTCTGCTGTAACTGGCGGACCAGAGAGGACCCTGAAAAGACTAATGGCACAGCTTTAAATGGAATTTTCTTTTAAAAGGCAAGTTTAAGATGTTACCATAGAAAGAATAAAATTGGCACAACTCTCTGGAGAGCACCTTAGCAACGTGCACCAAAAACTTAAAAAGACATGAAATATTAATGACCCAGAAACTTCACATCTGGCAGTTTATCTAAAAGAAATAACTGAAGATCTACACAAAGATTTAGAAGCAAAAGTTTTTACCATGGCAGTATTTACCATTGTGAAAATTTGGAATCTTTGTCTGACAACAGAAAGTTAAGTAAGTAAATGATTGTACAGCTGTATATTAGAATACTATGCAGTTATTAAATATTATATTTTGAATACTACTTAATAACATGAAAAATGTTTTTGGAATATTGTTAAATTAAAAAGTGTATTAGTCAACAACATGGAAAGGTTGATCTATTATTTAAGTAACTCCTGCAAAGTTAAATATTTTTTAAGATATGATAAATGTGTACACACATAGTGAAAAAAGGCTAGAAAATACGTATGAAAACATTAAAAGTGGTTGTTTCTGGGCAGGACAATTTTAAATAATTTTTGTTTCTTTCGAACTTTTCCATAATGAAAGCATATTACTTGTACAGCAAAATATTACTTAAAATAGTAATCTACATAAAACATCCTTCCCTAAATGCCTAAAAAGTGACTTTCTATGTGCATTTTTATACCTAGGAGTCTTCCCTCTCCTGTTTTTATAGGTATTATGTGTTGCTTTCAAACTTCTAAAGTGTTTGAGACTACATAATTATAATAGATACTCTATCTCTTAATCAGAAACCTTTAAAAGTCAATGATTTTAGTCTTAGGCTTCTCCTTAGAAAACAATACCAATGGCCTGTGAGTCAATGATGTGGAATCTTATGAATCAGAACAGGGCTACTCTATTTCTCCTGAAGTCCTACATTTGTCTTCAATTTAGGCTCCATAATAGCAATTCATATTGCTAAGTTATATTACTTAGGCCTGCAGCATAACACTTTGCCCTTTTTGATTTCCAAGCTCTTGTTTATTTCACCAATGAGATATCTGTTTCATAGATGCCGATGCTATAGCGAATACATGAAACATAGAGTCAGTCATTCAGGAAAAATCATCATAGGTTTGGCTAAGTAAGGAAAAATTCAGTTGAATGCAATCTAATTCCCTATGCAGTGCTTGATGTAATAATCACGGTGTTTCTTGCACCCACAGGTCCTTGTAAGAGATACTGTTCCTTCCAGTTTTTACTCACCCATATACACACACCCAGCTATAGGTTACTGTGCGAGGGACTATTAAGGAGAAAGAAAATGGAGGAGCCATAGCAGGTCACAGGTGATCTCAAGTCATAAAACAAGAAAAGGACATATAGTCTATTAGTACTAACAGAAGAATTGGCCAGAGATGTGAAGAAAAGCCACGCCTTGATACCCGGTTAACCAATGTCCCACGAAGCCCTCCCTCAAAGGTCCCTGGAACAGCCTTGCATCTGGAATGGCCTCAACAGAACTTCTCCTTAGAACTCCTTTATTGTGCCATGTATATCTCAAAGACATATCACCATCATTGAGCAAACTGACTCTCTATTCCTTTAAAGAAAATAATAATACCAATAACATCTGACATCCAAACTTTGAGATTTCAGTAGAATCCAAAACACAGACTTCTTTAAGTCTGAGTTTCTGATTTCACCATGGAAATTTCAAATAGCTAAAGTGGAGCATCACAAGTTTCTATGTCAAATCTATGGAATTATAAATTTAGGTGTAAATGATGTACAAGTGATGTAGGGCAGTATGACAACCACTTACTAAAGCAGGAACTTACTCTTGAAACAACTTTGCAGACTTCTGGGTTCCCACTGGAAAATGGCAGCAAACTAAATTTGAACTTTCCAAATATTCTCTACAAGTAATGTAGATCACAAGGGAGAGAAAATAAAACAACCTCTGTCTATAGCATAACTAAAAGACAGAGAAAGCTACAAGCTTCAGTTTCTGCATGAGTAGTGAAATAAACATGCAGAAACCAGAAGAGCCGGCTTGGGAGCCTCCACTAGAATAGTGACTGGAGAGAACTCTACACAGGAGTCCGTAAGGTCTGTTTATCTAGGAAATAATCAAAGCTTTAGGAAGGAGGTATGTTTCGGAACAAGCTCCCTGTGAAAAATACAAATGCCAAGGTCCTTCCAAGACCTATGGAATCAGAATTTCCAGAAGTGATATCCAGGCATCCACATTTCAAAACTCCAAAAGTGATTCTGAAATACCCTAGAGATGAGGACCAGTGTGCCACTGGTAAATTCAACCTTTATAAATCATCTTCCCTAACTTCACAAACACAAAAATTCTGCTCTTGCCAAGCAAGTCTCCATCCTTGCTTTCCCCCAAAGAGAAAGTGAATTTATGTCTTCATACATCTGCTCCCGACGTCCCCGATCTGAAATACTGTGCATGCTCCTTACTGCCTGTTTAAATCCTCCCCACTTCCAAAACTGGGTTCAAGTTTTACCTCCCTTCTAACTCACATGCATTCCACCTCCATTAATAAACTACAGAGTATGTGCTTTCCCCTCTGTCTTATATCATTATGGAAACAATAATTTATGCTTGTCTTACATCGCAGTGAGATCATAAACCATATAAGTCCTCAGGAAGTCTTCATATGTTTTCATTGGGACCTCTTTGCTATATACATCAGGGACTTTCCAAAGACAGCAGAATGAATGAAAGTAGTACTGTGTATTCATCATCAAATAACATAGGGGATACATATTTACCCAAAAACTTGTAAGCTTACAATGCCTTGTAAGCTTGTATTCTAAAGAAAATACATATGTAGACATGGACAGGACTGGAGGAGATTATGCTAAGTGAAATAAGTCAAGCAGAGAAAGACAATTATCCTATGGTTTCACTCATTTATGGAACATAAGAAATAGCAGGAAGATCGGTAGGAGAAGGAAGGGAAGAATGAAGGGGGGGTAAATAGAAGGGGGAATGACCCATGTGAGAGTATGGACTCTGAGAAACAAACTGGGGGCTTCAGAGGGGGAGGGTTGGGGGATTGGCATAGCCCAGTGATGGATATTAAGCAGGGCACGTATTGTATGGAGCACTGGGTGTTCTATGCAAACAATGAAACATGGAACACTGCATCAAAAACCAAGGATGTACTGTATGGTGACTAACATAATAAAAAATTATTATAAAAAAAAAGAAAATGCATATGTAGAAGTGAAAAAAAAAAGATAACCAAGGGTTTGTATCTCTAGCACTAATCCTTCTGAGTTCCTGGGTCATATATCCAAATGCCTACTCAATTTCCTCATTTGGACAAGAACTGCAAAGTCAATATGTCCCGAATTAATTCATAATTATCTCTGCCCCCAAGTCAGCTCTTTCCTCCATATCCCCCCATAGCTCCCAACTCCATGGAGTTCACGATAATGCCATTCATCCAGTTGCTCAGGGCAAACATCTAGAACTCACCACACTTCGTGTATCTCTTTCTAATCCAGAACACATCAAGACCCTCAGCAATTGCTTTCAAATTACATCACATTATTCAGAATTGAACTACTTCCCTATTCTCCGCTGCCATTGCCATCACATACTGGGCTCCTACAGTAACTCCTGTCTGGTCTTCCTACTCTGCCTTTGACCCTTGTAGCCTATTCTCCACAGAGTAGCCACAGATCTCTTTTAATTTATAAACTAGAACACATACCATTTCTAAAAAAGATTTATTTTTACTTATTTTAGAGAGAGAGAAAGCACAAGCAGAAGGGGCAGAGAAAATCTCAAGCAAACTCCATACCAAGCATGGAGCTCGATGCGGGGCTCGATCCCATGACCCTGAGATCACGACCTGAGCTGAAGCCAAGAGTCAGATAATCAACCCACTACACCACCCAGGAACCCCAAGAGCACATACCCTTTTTAAAGCCTGCTAACAGCTTCCTGTTGGTCTTTATCATAGCCTATGTGATCTGATCCATACCTAGCTATGTGATCATTCTTGCTTTACTTCACTTGAGCCACACATTTCTTCTTGCTCTTCCTGGAATATTTCAAGTTGTTACTTGAAATTACTTACTTTATAGTATCTATTCTCTCTGCCCCAAATCCTCTTCCTCCTGATCACCACATGCTTAGTTCCTTCTCATTATTTTAATCTTTCCTCAAATATCCCTTGCTGGTGAGACCTTCACTACCTGCCCTATCTCAAAGGGCACTCTCTCTATCATCCATTTTTTACCCCCATACACCGCCTTGTTTTCTGCCTAGATCATATCATTCTTTAAAATGATATATTTTTGTTTACTTAATTATTGGTTTTCTCTTCTTTCTTTATAAATAAGCTTCCTAGGGGACCTCAGTTAATTTTTCACTATATGCCCAGTAATTAGAACAATGTCTGAAACATTATAGGTAGCTGATAGATATTAAATGACTGAATGAATAAGTGGATGAATTAAGTGTTCCAAATCTCATCCCAGTCATATCATCTTTAAATAGAAAATTTTTATTCTGCATAGTGTAGTGGCTGCTCTGGATTGTCCCAGACGCCTCTGTTCTTTCCATCTGACTGCACAAGCCAATCTGGGTACCCACCTACATGCTACAGCTCAGGTCTTAGAATACAGTTCTTGGGAAAAGTGAAGTGAAATTAGATAGTTAACTAAAAATAATGTCTCCTTTGAGTCTATAAAGGGAGATGTTTTCCCAGCCCAACTGGTCCTCGTGTCTTAGACTGGCGTGAAATGCTGAAGTGGCAATCTTGCACTTGAAGGACTCCCAATCTGGAAAGGGAGTGGGGGTATCCTTTTGTACTCTCTATTTTGTGAAACTACCAAGGATGACTCATCTTTGTATCCACAATGTTCAGAACATTGCTGAGCAGATAGTAGAGCTTCAATAAATGTTTATTAAACAAATGAACAGACTAATCCATGAAACAAACAATAACAATTTTAAGTGCTAGTCTTCTGTCTTAAGCTTTGTGATAGTTTAACTAATTTCAATGCCTCAATTAGACAGATACTTTATAATACTAATTCTCACAGCTTTTTTTTCTTTTCCTTCATAGGTTAAGCTGAAAAACTTCTTGTGAAGGACCATGTCTTATCCATCTTGTATCTTGGTTCTTAGCAGGATGTCTGGCTATAAAAGGAGAAAAACTCCAAAGAAAAGGATAGAGAAGTTAGAAGTCCTGGCAGGAATCAGTGAGTATTAAAGAATGCCAGTCTGACATGATTATCAGATGTTAGGTGATGAAAATCATGCCAACTAACATATGGATTCCTACCCTGTTTCTATGGAAGACTTGGGCTCTAAAATTATTTCCTGAACACAGGGGATCAGAGCTGATGCTGATTATTTACTATGAGACTGCTACTTTCCAGAATATTGCTGATCAAAGTGCTGGACATTCAATGCATGGAAGTCTACATCTCTTTACACAACTCTCCTATAGTGAGGTAAAATGCTTCAGCAAATGGATGTTATATAAAAAAAATAGCTCCTAACAGCAGGTTGTTCACTAAATATAAAATCCTTTTCAAACACAACATGAAATATATAATACAACTATTAAATCAATAGGCCTTAGGGTAACTGACTGCCTTGGTTTACCCGAGACAAATAAGACTCCTAGGATGTGAGACTTCCAGTGTTAAAACAGAAAGTTCTGGGCTAGCCAAGATGAGCTGGTCACCTAATCATGACATAACTTGTTAATTTAATTATCAGGTGTTCATATATATCTATGTGTAGGATTTATACCTGTATGTAGACTATCATAGACACTGGAACATTATCAGGCCACAAACATGAGAGGATTAGGAGGAGTCTGCCTGTGTTGTCCCAGTGTACTATATGAAGTGCAAATCCCTTTTTTTATTTTCTGTCCATGGCCCCCTTATGTTGGAGCTCTTTCTTATGTTTTAAAAATTCTATGCTTGTATTGATTCTATTACAGTCAAAGGATATTAATTTGGGGTGTTAGGACAACTTCCTTTTCTCTAGAAGAAAGGGAAAAGTGAGAGCAGCAATGGAGACTCATCTCCACTGACGCATGGGCTCATCTGTTTTTACAACCCCAAATGTGGTAATTTATGATGGTGATGTCACTGTAGGGAATTAAAATTTTCCTAACCCAGAATGTGTGTTTTCTACATATTCCAGAACTGAACACATGCAGATTAAGTTTTAAAATCCAAGGTGAGATCTACCAAAAGGATCCCAGCCTGAATTCTGCTGAGGTTTTATTTTAACGCAAACTGGGACAGCCCCTCATGGTTTCCTCCAAATCCTTATGGCCCCCTCACAAGCATCATCTGGCCTTAGGGAGGTCCAAAATAGTAGCCAGTCTTTGGTCAAGGAATAGTCATCAGAATCTGGATTACAGTCTGAAAAGTATCGCATTTTGCAGTGTTTACAATGCCAGGCTTTAAACATTGAAGGGCAATATCTTCTTTCTAAATATCTCTGGTCAGTCTTAGCAACTAGACCTACTTTTGAGGCTCCATTTCTTTTATGTCTTTTAAATTTAATGATAAAGAGGAAAGATCTAAATTTATAATACACATGAAACAGTGAAATTAGGAAAAAAATTCTATTTGATGTGAGCCTGTTTTTTTTAAGCTCCCATGACTAAAAAGATCAACAGTTACCTACATTTGTAATATTTATGCCTCCCAGACTCAGTGTAATGAGTTTCATCTCTGATCGAATTTTTATAACTGACTTTCATTTACCTGTGAAATAGAAAGCTTTGGTAGGCTCTTGCCCTAAAGAATCAGATGCGAAAGTTAGTTCTGTTGCAAGGAACAGCAGGGAAAAAAAAAATCACCCTAATATTCTGCTCCTGTATTCCTCTGCTTTTTGCAGGAAAAGAAAGCCATGGCTCTAGATGCCAATACTGACATAAGCAAAGTACAGAGGACTGATGAAGCAAAACCTGAGAAACAGAGTCTTCAGCTCTCTTCCATGAAACTGTCGGGTGTCCTCTTCACTTTGGCCAAGTGCCCAGCTAAGAGAATTCTCCCACAAGATGAGCATGTTTCAGAGCAAACACTTATCCTAACTGTTGGTTTCAAAAAGCTCAACCTTACATTTTGCTCGGGGCTTTGGTGAAGTAGGTAAGCCAAAACAGAGGAGCACGACTTCCTCCATTAAACTGGCTAGAACCCAGGTTATACTAATTCAGCCTAAATAGAAAACCTCTGCTTTTCAATCCCTTTGTTCTCTTGGATGTCACAGCTCCCTGCTCTATTCGCTTCCTTTTATAGTCTTTCCTCACCAAGCATTTCAGGAAAAAAAAAAAAAAGCTAAATAAAGATCACAGCCTGTTCCATTGTGTCCCCTTCTTCTTCATCATCTTCTTTTCCATTTGTGCAATGTTGTGGCACCTATTAACTACCAATGTTTTCAGAATGACATTATACAAGGTGCAGGCTGTACCACTGTGCCCTAAAAATATCAACAACTGCATTAGTCTCACAATAATTAATGGCAGGCATTATGCAAATGACAACTTTTTCGCTGCAAAATAATGACATTTCTTCATTTTGAGCAGAGTTATGCAAAACAATGAATTTAGGATGATAAATCACACAGGAGAATTAAGAAAGCCATAACGTTCCTGCCCAGGCAGGCAGAAAGATAGGCAGACCAACAATTTAGAAGACATTGTTTGTTCTCACACCACTATAAAAAATCATAGCCAGTCGGCCATTAATGTGTGTGGGTTTTTTTCCTTCTCCCCTTTAGGCAACAATGCATAAGGGGATGCTAAATTCTAGCAATTGGATCATTACAAGTCACAAGCAAATTTTTCTTTATTAACCTTAATAAGTCATTCACTCAGAGACTATAGTCATCAGGCAAATAAAAAGTATCACATGCCATTCTGCTACACATTAACTAATTCCTTATGCAAACATCACAACATATAGCAATTACTGCCGCTCAAAAAAACAAAGTCATTTTCGATTTATTTTATTGCTTTTATACTTGGCCATTTCCTGTAGCACATTATCGTTTCTTTCCATAACAACCCGAGGTGGAATGGAGAAGAATTTCAGTAGCAATGAGCACTTCCTCTAGCCACCTTTGTCATACCTTTTCTCCCCTTCAGAGGCTGCTAAAACAGGTTGGGGCTAGGGTGGGTGTGCATGTGCTCCTTCACAGCAAATCTCCACTGCTCTAATGGGAATAGCACTTTCGGCCCCCACCCCTGTGACAAAGTGGGTAGGGAGTCGGCAGAATGGGTCTAACTATCTCCCACATTTGCTACCATAATGCTGATGGCTCCCCTTGATTCTGTAGAAACAGTACACGTGCAGGTGTCGATCTGCCACTAACAGGTGAACATTAAAGTCAATATATTCAATGTTAACCTGAGAGACGCCTGTTATGGTTAATGAGAATCATGAGGCTAGTTCGTCATGCGCCACTCAGCGCATAACCTGTCCCTTCAAGAGTTCTAAGTGAAGAGCAATTATAAATATTAAAACCCCACCCTCCAATGTCAAATAGGAGTTCTTTGTTTCTTCTATTTTATTCCACAGCACCATATCCAAGCTGTCAGGATGTGATACAAATGCTAAGTAAACCTTACAGGTGGCCAGTAGATTTCTTTTTTAGCCCATTTTACAGATTGACGAGTGGCTTCCAAGCAACTAGGGGCTTTTCACAAAGTTGGACAATGAAACAGCTCAGATCCTACTAACTCTCCAATGTTCTAACCTCTGAGGCTATGGCCTCTTTCTCATAATCATAAGCATTCTTTCCTGCTGGTAAACAATTATGCTGAAAACATACATGTCCCTGTTCACACAATAGGATCATCATCTCCCTGTGTTCTCCTAAATTCACAATCCATTCCCCGCTTTTAAAGGTAGAACATTTCCAAAATACACGAGGGAAAAGCTCCCTTTTCCGTTTCTCTTCCTGAAGGTAATAACATTTTGCAGTTCTCCTTAAATAAAATCCAGCCCATGCTGGATCAATAAGAATGATGCCCATTTCCCTAATGGCAGCCGATTGCCATTTGCTATTCAAATCAGACTAGATAAATTACAGTACATGCCAGGGAACAGGCCAGTGAATTAAGACAGGTCTCCAGAGGACCAGCGATATTATTAATCTTTTAAGACACTATCATATTTCTTCTTGACAGTGTGCGTAGACTCACAGACACACTGCACCCAGATTGAAATATCAGCTGCTGAAAAAATCAATAGTGTTAGAAACACAATAATTTTTGGTCTGCAGGGCCTACACTAAGCAACACTTGTACCCCTCTATGCCATCTCTTCTCCTACTTCCCATTTCCCATTTTTTCCTCCTACTTTCTTGCTCTTCCCTTCCCATTCTTTGGTTTTAAAAGCTAGTAAGCCCAAATGACAAGATGATACGAAGGGGGTTCTACCATGAACACTGGTCATTGTGGTCAGAGTGTTGATTTTCCATGGGCTGTTTGAAACAGAGGATCACTAGACTAGTAAAAGGTTTTGGTGCAGGATTGTTCTTCCAATGCACTTAATACAGACCACCAATCCTATGCATTTGGTTCTGTTTTATGGAGAAATGCAGATATTTAGGGAGGTGGTCGGACTCAGAAATCCCTGGGGAAGCAGAATGGAAAGAAATAAAAATAATGGAAATTGGATCAAAAAAAATTTTTTAAAAGGGGATTCACTGAAAAGTGAGGGAGAAAAGCAAAACAAAACACTACAGGGGAAGTAGAGAGGGAGAAGAACTATGGGGTGGGAAGAACCTCTGAATTTTATCCTAAAAATCTGGGTTTCAGTCCTGCCTCTGCTAATGACACACTGTATGACTTTGCCAGCTACTTAATCTTTCAGAGCCTTGGTTTCCTTACCTGATAAGTAAAACAATATAACCATCTACCTTGTAGCAGTCTTGTGAGGGTTAACTAACAAGATGTGAGTGCTTTCTAAATAATACAGAGCTTTATCAATGGTTAAAAATGATACAAATTTTATTTCTATTAGAGAACGATTTCTGAAATATGTTATTTTTTCCTTTCTGGAACTAGAATATCATAAATGGACTTTAGATGTTATCAATCAATAAGTAGGCTGATACAGAAATGTTATTTAGGGCCATTATTACTGGTAGCTGGTAGAATTTGACCTAGAACCAAAATCTTGGCTAATACCATTTACATTTTACCAGACTGATTTTGCCTTTTTCATCTCTTTTTACTCCAGATTTGAGGCTTTGATTCTTATTTGTGTTGTTTTTCAACTGGGAAAGCAGATTAAACAAGCACAAAACATAAAACAAGACAAGAAACTGCTATGCTTTGCGTATCTTTATATTACTCTCTTGATTCCAAGTCTCTCTCCACTTACTTTCCATTTGTCTTCTTCCTCTCCTGGCAAAATTTATTAAAAGAATTATCTATATTATAGATTACCATATCTTCACTTTCTATTCTTTCCTCAACCTACTCCAATGAAGCTTTTATCCATTCTACTCTACCATGTCTGCTCTTGCCAAATCCAATGTTCACATTTTCATTCTCATTTTACTCAACTTCTCAACAGCAATTTAACATGTCCTCCTACTTGAAACATGTCCTCCTACTTGAAACACTGTGGCTATCTTCTGGGACACCTCTCTTTCTAGTTTTTCCTACTACCTTATTGGTCACTTAAAACCGAATGTTTAAGTCTCTTCAAATTTGAAATATATTACTTACAATTCTATCTCAAGTGACTTCTGATTTGGGATAAACACAGCATATCTGGCAAAACAACAAACTCTTAGAAGGTGTTTGTGAGATATCTGGGTTTTGAATGTCTGGCTTTATGATTCTGAAATACAGAAAAGAGCAGAAAATCTAGTTCTTGTTTTGGTTTCAATCCTGTTTACTCTTATAGCAAAAATTATTAACAACTGACTTCCAAATATCCATAAATGATCCTTCAACTAGAACTTGCCAAGCAGATTTCTACATATGGCCAACACACCGAGTATTTTCAATGGCACAGAATTTCAGAGAACTCCATGTTAAACTTGAAGTTCCCATATATGCAGCCCCTCATAGTTCTACCAGATTTACTTAATTGCCCCACCCAGTTTCTCCAACAATTGCTCCTTGAGGTCTACATTGCAAGAAGCTGAAAACTTCTCCCAAGTAAACCAAAGTAACCTGAATATGGTTTCAGTTCTAGGTTGTACCCATGAACCCTAGCAAAAGCATGACAATTTCTCATTAGAACACAAGATATGCTCTAGCAATCATCAAATGGAGCTTGAGTTTGTCTCAGGAGAAGAAAGAGTCCTTTCTAAATTATGAATATGGCTGAAGGGCAACACCTGAAAAGAGTGATTTCTCCCCGTATCTATCTCTAAGTTTTGATAATGTTGTACCATATAAGGTCACTGACAAGGCAAACTATCACAAGATAGCACAGGATGGATCAAAGCCTAAAATCATCCAATATGCTATTTGGAGAGAATCCCACAACTTCCTCTGAATGTGATATTACCAAGAATATGAATAAAGGGTATTTTCTTAAGGAAAAAAAGGGATGTTCTCATTATTTGCATGTCATTTGCCACCCAGGAGTAGACTCTGGCTTCCCTTTCTGCTTAAATTCTTCCACAGAGTCGGCTTGCCAGGCCTATAACCAAGGTCTTTCCTTTATCTAGACTAGAACAAATATTCCATTTTGAGTCATGAAAACATACCAGCAAAATTCCCAGAGTTAATACTTTTATTTAATTATATACATATATTTATTATTTTTTTATGAGCTGTTCCACTGAGTTAAACTTTAACCATATTAATCCAGGGGAAAAAAAATCCCTGATTGCCAACCAACAATTTTGTAAACAGTTATCTCATGAGTTAAATATTAACTTGAAAAATTTAACTCAAGACTCCAAACAAGCAGGAGGAGCCAAAAGACCAGTAGGAAGAAGTAAAGATTTTACTGCCTCTGGTATATCAGATCCCCTCAGAAGAGAGTGGCAGAATTAGGCAAGGGAGTATTTTGGTGGCAGCTGGATGACGTGTAGAATTGGGGCTGAGGTATGGGGAATCAAGAAAGGAGGCTGAAAGACACCTACTACTTATCATCAAAATCTCAAAACTTAGAGCAATGAGGTCAGACCTCCTGGAACAGAAAATTCATGGGAATATGAATCCACTGATAATGTTCACAGGAATTCAGGGACAGTAAAGGTATGTGCTTGAAGAATACAGACACATTTTTTTTTTTAAACATAGGTAAGCTATCTAATATAAGGCTGGCTGGCCCATATTGCCTGCCTGCCACTGAACATCAAGTGGAACATTCTGAAACCACTCTCTCATTAGAAACCATGGAATGAAGACTGATCTGCCTGTCCTGGTTCCATCTGATAATAATAAAAGAAAGCTGAAATGTCTTTGTGAATATTGGGCTGTTAGGGCCTGTGATTTCAAGTTCTGATTAACAGAAACATACCACCTAAGGAAAAATTGGATCTAGGCAGTTGGACCAATGTCTGAATATCATATTGTCCTCTGCTTAGATTTTTGACTCAAAAATTTCAAGAAAATCCACATGGTTAGATAATCTGCACAATCTTGATCTTTGTGCTGTAGGATAGAGTTGATTTATTTTTCGTGCTGTTCCAGGAGTGGTTAGAAACTGCTAGGATTCTTCCTGTCAGTCTGTTAAAATCAGTCCTGTTTGCTGATTTAAAAAAAATCATTAAGAAACACTGTTTCTAGGGGCACCTGGATGGCTCAGTTGGTTAAACATCCAACTCTTGATTTTGGCTCAGGTCATGATCTCAAGGTCCTAAGATCAAGCCCACTTTGGGCTCCCTGCTCCCTGCTTAATGGGCGGTCTGCATCCCCAATCCCTCTCCTTTTGCCCCTCCCCTATTCATGCACATTTTCTCTCTCTAAAGTAAATAAATAAATCTTAAAAAAAATAATCTTTCTAGTGAAGGTCTTTTAAGGAAGACTCCCATCTGCCTCTGGATGGGGTGAGGTCAAATAATGTGAGTTACTCAAGAGAAGAGTGGGATTACATGAAAAAAGAAGAGATATAAAAATATAGAAGGAACAATCCTTACATACACATGTATATCTTATTTAGATAAAAGAAATATGATACACCTTGTCAGACCTGACTACTGATATTTTTAATTATGTATTTAATACATGACTACATGCTTACTGGAAAATATTTAGACACTATTGACTATACCTTATGGTTGTAGAGCTTTTTGCAGTTCATGAAATAGTGTCATATACTGTCAAATACATATACTGTCATCTGCGACAACTCAAAAAGCAAAAGAGCAGGTTCTATCATTTCTGTTCTATAGATAAGTTACCCTAGCATTGATGTAGTTGGGACAGAATGAACTAGAGTAGGAAGAACCAGAACCTATTAGCAGTCTGATAGTGAACATGATGAGCGAGGGGATGACTGTGGAAAGGAAAGACATCATAAGTGAGTGATCAGAAAAGGGGAGCAAGGAGGGAGAAGTTTTAAAATATTCAAAAACCGACAGGCTCTAGGAATAAAGGACAAAATTCAGAGTGATTTGTAAGAAAGAAAAGGTGGTTAGAGGAAGAAAGGAACTCCAAATTCAGACCTCTTACTCATTTGGCATATATTCATTGTATACTTACTATGTTTGAGTTTCTCTGGATACCGCTGGGCAAACAATGATGTATATTGAGACACTGACCTATGTCTGAGGTACTTAATATCTAATTATTGAGATAATGTCAAAAAATACCTGCAATACAAGGCGATTCAGTATCCACAATAGGGATTTAGAGAGAACCGTCTCATATCAAGACTGACAATGGAAAGCTTCACTACAGTGAAAAAATACAGTTGAACTAAGAAAAATGTGTAAGATTGGGGAAGTGATAAGGAGACTCAGGTTAAGTGAAGGGCCTGAGAAAAGGCATGGAAGCAGAAAAATGAAAGACATATCTGGGAGCAACAAATAAACAAGTTAGTGGGAACTGGAATAGGAAATAATGTTGGAAAGATAAATTGGGCCTGAAATTTGAAGGGGTTCCTTGAATATTGGACTGTCTAATCCACTCTATCCTGTGGGCAAAAGAGGTCTATTAAAGATTTATAAGTAGGGCACTGGCATCATCACAGTGGTATTTTAGTATAAGTAACTGGGAAAGGTGGACAGAATACCTTGAGAAAGGGAGAACCCAGAGATAATGACAGAGAAAGAGAGAAAACCATTGCAATGACCCAGGCACTATAAGTATCTGACCTCGGCAGCATTGGTAGAAATAGAAAAGAAATAAAATGTTCTAGAGATGCTGTAAAGGAAGAAACGACAATATTTATTAAACCTCTACTATGTACCAGGAACTAGACTGTGCGCTTTATATAGATTAACCTATTCGATCTGCATGTTAACCCTAAAAGGCAAGCCACTTTATTGTTTCTCTTTTAAAGATGAGGGTTAAGCAACTTTTTCTAGTTTATACAGTCAATAAGTGATAAAGCCAGGATTAAACCCAGGTCATCTGACTCCAGAGCCTGCGTGCTTAACCTTGATACTTAAGGACCTTGATGATGGATCATATATGGCAAATTATGATGATTGGAGATATACGAAATATAATATATATATATATATATAATCAATCAGAAGACCTTTATCTTGGGAATTTTGATTCTGAGATTTTGGGCTGATGGGTAGAATGGTGATACTATGAATAAAAACAGAGAAATAGAAAAGACCTTCTGGACTTCATATTTTACATTTGTTCTTCACGGTCCAATTGCTCTTTGGATTTAAAATGTCAATTTACAATAAAAGTCACAAAAGCAACTGAACACTGAACCACCAAACTTAAAAGCCTTTGAAGACAGATACTAGCTGATTCTTCCAAGTTTCACTAATGTATATGTGGAGTATAACACACTGCTTGGCATATAGGAGGTGTTCAGCAATGTGTTAAATGAATTAATTGGAGGGGTATTAACCATAAATTAGTGAGACTAAAGGAGGAAGGAGAGTAGAGTCAAAAAAGTATGACTCAGAGTTAGATAAATCTTGGTTCAAATCCTGGCTCAGCCACTGTCTAGCTAAAGGAATTAGGGCAAGTTACCTTTAACATTTTGTATAAGATAGGGTAACAATTCACAGGGAAGCCAGGTACCTTTCTGGATTCAGTGCTTCAATATAAGGCAGTGTGTCCATGCAAACCTAGAAAGAATGCCTGCAAAAGCCATTATCTTTGACAGAAAAAATCTGAACCCTCTTCTCTTATTGAGTTTAATTTACAAATTTATGTTGAGACTCATAGAAAAAAATCTGTCAAGTAATTGCCAGTTTTAAAAGAAAAATTATTTTCAGAGAAGCAGAAACTATAGAGTTTCAACAGAAGGGGAGATTTTAATTGCAGAGAGACATATCAGCTGAATGGTTTAGCTTGGACCTGTGGGATCAGGAGCAGCCAGTGGGATATATATTAAAGAAAAACCAAGTTTAATTAGCCTTAAGATTTTATACAGCTTGGCGCTTCCCTCCCACACCTGGTCTGATTCCTTCAGGTCAATCTCCCTTTCAATCACACGCTCTCCCATCCTTTTCTCAGTTGCTTCCATGACAAGCCAATAGGAGAATGACATACAGACAAAAACAAGGTTTGAATAATTACTGCACTGCGGCTGGTTGTTGTTTGAGCATCATTTTATTTCTTCCAATCACACAGGTCCTTGGACTTCACAGCTCCATGTTCAGATGGGGGTGATACTGATTATATTATGACATTACAGCAAAGACAGGCAGATCAGACAAAGTGAATTTCACTCAGTAATTAAACTGCAGTATCTTTCGTCTAAAGTCCAGAGCAGGATTAATCGAAAGGTAGCTCTTTATCATCTCGATTAGTGCTGGGATTTGAAGAGTGAGCTCTGATTTGATAGCTGGCCCTGAGTTGGGCTGACTAGTGGCCCCATATCTGTCCAACTTGGAAAAATAATATCAGATCAAGATACATTTGCAAGGTTATGCCCTTCCCTTTTATTTTATTTTTATCTGAAGGAAATGCAGATAGATTAAAATATGCTGCTATTTCCATTACCCTGTTTTCTATTACAAAAATATCTGTTAAAAAGAACAGGTCCTTCCAAACCCCACAGCATTTTACAGATGGTTTCCCATAATTCCACTTAGTACCATGCTCTAATGGCTTCTTATTTCTTGCCTTTTCATTATCTGAGAGTCAAATCTGAATATTTGGATAGCCCAAGCAACAGCTTCTCAAGCTGCTCACAAGTCCCAATTTTATTTCAAAGGGCTCACTATAGGATTTATGGAGGGATTTTGCTTCCTTCAATTGCTCTTTTAATGTATAAGACATTCTCAAATTCTTTATTGAGTAATGAGTTAGATCAGTGATTCTCAATCCTGGATGCCTATAGAAGCACTTGTGAGGCTTTATAAACAATCAGCGTCTAACCCCCACTCCAGACCCAATGATTCAGTAACTGTAGGAGTTAGACCTATGCATTTGTGTGTTTTTAAAAGTCCATAGGTGATGTGAATGTGCTGCCAAGGTTAAGAACCACTGAGTCAGCTCTACAGTGTACCAGCTGTATTTGCAGAAGATTTATCAAAACAAATCATTGTTGAGGGAAATGAAGCCTGATATTGTTGTAGAAAATCCCTTAATAAAATGATAAAAAGCTTTTTCTAGTAACCTTTGCATAGAATATATATCAGGTCTCTTAAGAACAAGAGAAGACAAAGAAGACTATAAAACAGACAGGTTTATGTTGACATGCTTCCATTGATCCATCCGATAACATTGAAGGTGATGGTTTACTGACTAAACCCTTCAGCTACCAACAAATAATTTAAGATGACTGCTGACTAACATCATAATATCTCAGAGTTTGGACACAAACTTGGAATTAGCTGTTGTCACCTTTACTACACAGCTGTCTTTTTTTAGAAAGAGAAAAGGCAGGATTGAAAAGATCTGATTTCAAATTGTGACTCAGTCCTGTTTTGGAGTTTAAGAACACACATTTTGGAGTCAAACTTAATCTAATTATTAGTTGGGTGGCCTTCAGAAAAGTAATTACTTCTCTAAGCCTCAATGATCACATCTTTAAAATGGGGCCAAGAATACTTACATCACAGAACAATCTGGGTTTTGAGTTGATTAATTTAGATAAGAGTATGTGCTAAACAAAAGTATCAAAACCAAATAAAAGTATGCTGAAGGCAAATACAATAATAACTTAAGGTTGTCACTAAGGCTCTGTGCCTAAAAGACATCAGTTTTGAGACTCACTGCTTAGTTTTCTGGAATATTTGATCCCTCAGATAGAAAAAAGGAATGCAGATAAGAATGACTTTCAAAAATAAATAAATAAATAAACCAACCAACCAACCAAACAAAAAACAACAACAAAAAGAATGACTTTCAAATTTAATTGCGCATTCCCATCACCTGGAAGTGATTGTTAAAATTGTTAACTTGCAGGGTTCCAATCCTAGAGATTGTAATTCAGTATGTAGGGGTGGAACTCAAGAAAATGCATTTTAGCAACCATCCACGTGATTTTGGCTCAGGGTCAACGATCCTCACTTTGATAAAACAGCTATATAAAGGAAGAGAAATTGGCCAAATATTTATCCCCCAAATAGCCACACAGTGTGGCCTGACCTGGAAGAGGCAATGCTTTCTTTTCCTTAGGTCAGAATTCAGTCAGGTGAATTAAATTATGCACAGATATAACATGTTCACAGAGTATGTTATGCTTACAGATTAAAAAAAACAAAGCAAAACACCTTTTTTCAATTAAAATGCAACTTCCTGAATAATTAGTATTTAGCTGCTAATATTATCTTCAATTTTTTTCACCACCCCTGGGTACATGCAAGTATACAGGCATGGGTCAGATTCATTTTCAACTCATCATTTTTCTTCTTACAAAACAATAAACTAACATCCTGAAAACTGGTAAATTCTTTAAATAACAGGAGTAGCTATTTCCTCCTTTAAAGACATTATAAAATATTCTTGAAATGCATTTATCAAAATTGATGATAAAAATCAATGCACAATGGTAAGTTAAATATTCTAAATGCAATCAATAAATTAATCTGCTAAAATAAAGATACTCAACCTATAAATGGAGACTGTTCCGGATCTAAAAGGAAATTTTAAACCTTTCACTTTCAAGGTTTTCCTAAGGAAAAGACAAATTCCAGAAATGTGTTTAGAATTTGTAGTACAATATGCTAACAGATGTGCATTAATTCTCTATATTCTAAAAGTTATTGTAAAAATAAGAGAATTATGGTCTTTAATTCTAAAATCGGGCATACATTTAAGCTGTGGAGAAAAAAACATATCAACATGAGAAAAGTGTATCACTATTACTAGATAATACAGCCTAGTGGTCAAGTGTAAGGCTAAAGGAGAATCTTCTCTTTGATACATACTGTGTGAGCTAGAGTAAGCTACTTAAGATCTCAGAAACTCAGGCACAATACTTCTCTCAGAAGCCTATGGTGATCATCGTAGGTACTGAATAAATGCAAGCTGTTGTTTCTTGCAACAGTTGACAGTTTATTATGCAAGATATGTCATGGATAAGACTTAGATGAATGGTACAGACATAGAGAGCTAAAGAAGCCCAAAATTGAGAGAATGTTGACATGACCAGTGAACTTTTTGCAAGGTGTGATACTTGAGTTGGATAATTCAGACTAAGTAAGGTTTGTCTAGAAAGAGAGATAGATCATTTTTGGAAGGAGTGGGGGAGATGTTGGTATGACCTCAGGTCAGAGGTAAAAAGAGTTAAATAGTTCTGGATAAAACAATAAAAGATAATTTGGGGTAAAACAACAGAAGGTTCTAAATTTCAAAAGTCAGTCACTTTTGGTTTTTGGTAGAATTTTTAATTGCTCAAATATTTTCCCAGCATAATTCAACATCTTTTAAGAACGGTGGTTCTCAAATTTTGTTATGTATCAGAATCACCTGGAGGACTTATTCAGGCACAAATTGCTGTACTCCACCCCAAAGTTTCCATTCAGGAGGTTGGGGTGAGGCCCAGGAATTTGGGTTATAATATATTCCCAGGTGTACAAATGCTGCTGGTCACTTTGAGAACCACTGCTTTAGAAGATGATGACAGTAAGATGGGCAGGGGTGGGGGGGTTCCTCAATGTGAGAAATAACTGGATAACTGAATAACCTTTATTTCCTGTAAAATTTCATTCCCACTTGAACAACAAGTCACAGAACCTACACAGAGGTTATCTAAGGAAATACAAATGCTTTCTTTGACCTCCTACTCTCACTATTGGATTCAGGTCTTTAACTATGGGAATGAGGAGACCCACGAGCCATGAGGCCCAGGCCAATCAGCTTGGAAACTTCATGAGCATTAAGAATATTCAAGAATTGAAAATAATAGAGCCAAGGGATCAAAGACAGTGGGTGGACTTTTTATTTCAAAGAGCCTCTATCAATCCATGCTGCACATTTTGTACTTCGGTTACACTTGATTGCCTGCGCCATAATCCACAAACTATTTTCAACCCCCTCAGGTTACCCTTCACCTTTCTCTTTTCTTCAACAGAAAATCAGGAGTGAGAGGGGGAAACAAGACCTCTCTACTTCAGCCTGGGTCACTGTTCAAGTATTTCCACCTCCTGCTTCAAACTCTTTCTCCTAAACAAACTTCCACTATTTAGGAACTATACTTTGAGAAATATTTCAAAAGGCAGAAAGAGGAAATGAAAGGCTCTGAATCTATTTTCTCATGCATGACTCTAAGGGCACCATCTCACTAGTTAGTATTTTATTTTTAATGGCAGACCAAAAAAAAAAAAAAAGTTCTGTTTGAAGATTCATGCAGAAGTCTTTGTGAAAAAAGGCCAAAAGTGGATTTAAAATGTTTGACTCCACAAATCTCTCAATAACAGCAGCTTGTTTATTTTTTAGCCATTTATCTTTCCTTAAAATAAGAAGCTATATAATTACAAAATATAATTAATAACAATGACAACAATTACCACAAGTACAACGGAAATAATGATAGTAAGCACCATGGGCCCAGATCCCCATAGTTACAAAGGGTAAGAATTTGTCTTAGTATTTTCAAGAACAGACAGCAGCCCAATAACACGGGGAAAAAAACTGAAAGGAAAAAAATCTTTTCTACATTCCCTGGAAAGTACCACAGAAAAATAGACAATAAACTTTAATGCCTCTTGTTAAAGATCTTCATTTTACAGATCAGTTCAGGCAATTTAAATAGACAAAAACATGAGGCCTCTAACGTCTCTTAGGAAACAGTATCAACGTTAATTCCTGGCTGGTCCCAATTCCATTTCTAGTTAAGCATCCCCATCCACTCATAAGAAGAAAGAAATAGCATTTGTATAGTGTTTTACAGTTTATAAAGCACTTTCACAAACATCATATTATTTGATTGTCTCAACAATACCATGGGATAGGTAAGTAGGAAAAGTATTAATATTATACCCATCAGAAGGTGAGAGAATTAAGGATCAAAGAAGGAAATAAATTACATTGGGTCAAATTCTGTGCAGACCTGAAAAGAAACCCAAATATAGAGTTTTACATAACATGAAATAGGCTCAAAGAATCTGAAACCTGCTCAAGGTCACAAATGGCAGAGCTAGGGAGCTAGAATGCAGGTAATCCAGCTCGAGATACCATGCTCTTTCCAAACTATAGACTTGACTCTCAGTTGTAAATGTCTAGTTATAGTAACTGGCCCTCTCAAGAGGAAATCTGTTCGATTGCCAATGTTACAACCACTACTAGTGTCCAGGTTTTTTGCTTGTTTTTAGTTAACCTGACAAAAAAGGTACACACTCCTTGAGAAGATGTACAACTTTATAATATTACTTAGTCAAGAGAAAAAGAAGAGAATGTATTATTTCACTGGCTTAGAATACTAACTTTTAAAAGTCACTCCAACTATCCACAGACACAAGAGACAACACAGCCCTATTTCACTGAAACAGTCATTACACAAAAGACAAAACAAAAGACGAACCAACCTCAAAGGCTGGCTTCTGGCACAGGCTCAACTTTAAAATATTAGTTTCTTTCTTTTTCTTTTTCTTTTTCTTTTTCTTTCTTTCTTTCTTTCTTTCTTTCTTTCTTTCTTTCTTTCTTTCTCTTTCGATTTTATTTATTTATTTGAGAGAGAGAGGGAGAGAGGACACAAGCATGGGAGGGGCAGAGGGAGAGGGAGAAGTAGGCTCCCCGCTGAGCAGGGAGCCCAACACAGGGCTCAACCCCAGGATCCCGGGATCATGACTTGAGCCGAAGGCAGATGCTTAACCGAATAAGCCACCCAGGTGCCCCCAAACTATTAGTTTCTAAATATGTGATGGCCAATACCTATGCCTATTAAAGTGAGGAATAACAGCATAAGATGTATGAACAAATTAAATCATTTTGTTTTTCTGAACTCAAGAGTCTCAAAGCTATAGATTCAGACTTTGAAACTTCTGGACTAAATTACTATACCTCTTTCTGTTTCTAGTTTTTACATGCAGTTACTTGTACAACTTGCCTGTGTGCTTTTTGTTTTAATATAGTTATATTCTCCCTTCATTTACGTATGTGCAACCTCTGACTTAGAGCATTTAAAGGTTTGGCAAAGCATGTCTTCCCACAAAAGACACAGAGGTTTTACCTAGAATGCATCTTGGGAATTTGTGCTGAAGAAGTTAAGGGAGGTCTAGCATATGAGTAAATGTTTGTGAAATTAGACTGAAATTTTGAATACTAAATGAAAACATTTATTAAAGAAGATTGATGTAAGGAGTGAACACTACCTCACAACTGAGCATTTTCAGAGCATTGCAGAATTTCAGACTTGATGCTCCACTGGAGATTTTATTTTTATAATGACAGAATATTAGTGTTGGAGTTCATTAAAATTATATATTACAATTATCTGTCTATGGCTTTAACACCCTATAAAATATCCCTGTAAAGCGGCTGTCCATGCTTAAACACCCTGGTCTGAGGGACTTAATGTTTGTTGATATTAGGCACTGTTATGGACTGAATATGACCCCTCCTTCACCTCCCAATTCACATGTTGAAGTCCTAACCCCCAAGATCACTGTATTTGGAGATAGGGTCTTTGAAGAGATAAATGCAGTTAAATGAGGCCATAAGGGTGGGGAACTCATCCAATAGGACTACTGTCCTCATAAAACGAGGAAGAGACACCAGGGCTGAGGAGACACAGAGAGAAGATGGCCACCTATAAGCCAATGGGAGAGACCACATGAAAAATCAACTCTGCTGACACCTTGATTCCTGGACTTCTGACCTCCCAAATTGAGGAAAACATTAAGTCACCAGTCCATGATGTTTTGTGATGGCAGTCCTAACAAACTAATATAGGCACTAAAGTTCTACAACTTGCCAAGTAGGAATTGGTTAAATCTACTTTATAGATACAGAAACAGATTATGGGACACTCGAAACATGTCTCAAGAGACACAGAATCAGTAAGTGGCACAACCAAGTTATAATCTAAGTTTGTCCTGCAGACTAGTATTTTTTCCTTCTTGTCTGTTTTCCACCTTTGAGCACATAAGGATGTAAAAAGTTAGTTTTTATATTGACCTGAATATTTTATTCTTGTATGTTTTATCACTGGCTTGTGTTCTACTTGGAGTCACAGAAAACAACACAATTTATCTTCTATGTGACAGTCCTTAATATACTTGCACGTAGTTATCATACTCATTCTTTGTGAATTGCTAAACAATCCCAGTTACATTAACCATTCCTCATATCACACATTTCATTTCCCTACCCTCCTGGTCACTTTCCTCTGATGATGTTCCTATTCATTTAGATTTCTTGTACTGACTTGTTAAGTCATATATCACTCATATAGTTCATGAACAGTCTTTTAAAAATATAAAGACAAAATCTTGCCTTTATTCATTTTAGAAATTTCCTCTGGTTAGACGTATCCCATCGCTCTCATTTTTCAAGATGTTTGGAAAATGATTACTTAATTCAACAACTTTTCTATGTATTTGGATTCATGTTATCTGAAACTCTGATGGATGTGCTTTCATCCAAGTAATTGGGGAAAAAATGGTGGCCAAGATAAGGCTTAGGATACTCCTGACTTATTCCATAGGACTCCCTTCTACTATGACATTGAGCCATTTGTTTGCACTTAAGAGTGTGGTCATTCAATCGGTTACTAATCCATCCGTAGGTCTAACCAGGTTAAGATCAGATCACGTATTGGAGAGGCGCTTTCACTGAAGCCATTAAGGTTTCAGCAAGCACCACTTCTTTCAGGGGAGTCATAAGCCATTGGTTTATGCTTTACTGTTTGAATAATACATCTAGGCCTTTGCTCAGGACTGACATACTGTTGTTTGTCCTTATAAACTACCTTCTTATTCTTTCTAAAAATCAGAACAGTTTTTTACACGCCTAGTCATTTTTTTTTTTGCTTGTCTTCAGATATGAATGGCAATAATTAGATCTTCTTGGCAAATCCTCTCACTAGCTTATGGTTCTCTAGCCCTATTTTCAGGCTCTTCTCCTTTTCCTTTTTCCTGTTTCCTGCCAAGGAATAGAGTCACTCATGTGTAATCATGGACTGCATCCAGAGATGGCATGCTGGTCAGAGGTAGATCTGCAAACTGGAAGAGCAGGGAGAACTTAAGGTGGTGTCCTTGGGCCTGGCTGTGCTGGCAGAGGCGAATGGGCTGTGATTAGGTGAGGCTCTGCCTTCATCTCTATGCATGGCTCTGCCTGGCTTCTGTTTTTGACTTGTAGCTGTGCACCTGGACAGGATTACATCCTTTTCGTATTCACTTTGGATGATTTCCTTTGCCAAAGATTCAAGACAGCTTTATATTTTTCAGTCTGTAACTGAGAAAGGTTGTGATATATAATACTTTTATTTTCCCATGAAGACTTTCTCTGAGGCAGGCATGTACCTTTACCTAATCAAGAAAAGTTGTTTGGGGGGATGGGAAATGGGAAGGCAGGTTGGACTTCAAATGCACAAATCACTTCTAATAAAAACACTAAGATTCAGGTGCCTGAGGTTAGAAATACTGGAGGGAATTCAATTACACTAATTAATATTTAAGAAGGGCTAGAGATCACATACTGAATGTGGGAAACTAGGCCACTCAGACATGAGCATATGGGGAGGGCAAGATCAACAGATAAAAGTAACAAACAAATCATACATAAATGCTGCAACAGGAATGAAATAGAGAATATAAAATAAATGTTTCAACAGACTCTGCAGAGGAGGTAAATGGTCTACTACATGAAAGCAAAATGTTCTAACACACACAAGACATTTTGCTGGTTTTATGTAAACACCTATATTCTAGAAACTGATTTTTGTTTCAAGTAAGTTAGTAGAAATGTTACCCATTTGTAAAAACAGACTTAGTCTGGATTCTGTGAATTCACAGCACACTATATTTTCTTCCATTTCCTCACTGGTTTGTTAAGTAGTGATCTCAGTAAGGCATGACTTTCATATTAGGGAGTACCCTAATGGCCAAGCCTACTGGACACCCAAAACCTGGTGGAAGGTTGAAAAGCAGAAGAGTATTCTGGGTTCTACACACATTTTTCTTGTTCTGGTTCTGATGTCATTTGGTTGGTGTCACAGCTTATACCACATTCTCTCTTTAGACTTGATTTTTTATTTGTGGCCCAGATGGTCAATTCTGATTTTTGGTCACTCTTTTGTACACTTCAAAGCTTTTAAAGAAGGCACTAATAGTACCAGAACTATCTTGCCTCTAGCATGTGAATGGTTCCTTCTTCATCACCAGCATTTACCTAACCTTTTCATTTCTCCACCTCGAAGCCTCCTCTCCCTCCTTCCCTTTGCTCTAGTTCATCAGCAGAAGGTCCTGTCCCTGAACCTTGTTCTACCACTCTACCGCTCTGAAAACCAGAAGCCCAGAGAATTCACTGAACTGTTTTTGTTATCAACATCATCATGTAGAAACACAAGTAGAAACATAGAGTGACAGATAAGAGGAGGACTGAGACTAGGACTTGGGCCCTTTTTTTCAAATTCTCTAGTGTGCACAGATGGTAACTAGTGACTGGGCAAACCCGTGTCTATGCACAATATTAGTCTTGTGAAGAGAACAAAGCAAAAAAACAAAAACAAGATTTGTGCCCTTTAGAACTTAAACCTCTATTGAAGAGAGAATTTAAATATATCAAAACCCACAAAAAAAAGCATCCCCAAAGGGCTGAACTGTCCTTAAATAATAGAGGAACAGAGAGAAAAAATAAGGTTATTTCCTAAAATTTTGAACCAAAGTAGTGGTTTTCAAACTATACTTCATGGTCCCCAAGCTCACAAAGATGATTACAAAGAGATGACTGAGCAGTTAAATATTTAATTAAAATGTAAATGTTAAAAATTATATATTTGTATCAACTTATAATTGTGATAAAAATGGCATGCAAATCACCCATTTAACCAGAAAACAGGCTCTTAAGTATAGAGAACAAACTGAGTGTTGCTAGAGGGGAAGTGGGCAGGGGGCTGGGTTAAATGTATTGTAATTTTAAAAAAAACATATTGGAGACTGACATGTTGCTAATAGTTAAATGTGTACATAGGTTTAACTAGTTTTCATGTAGGCCTCAAATTAAGGCCCTGAGATTGGAAGGCAAGCTGTTTAAAAACAAACGAAAAACTGTTGATACACGCAACTGCTTATGTGTCTCATGATTTTCTGGACACCATGTAGTACTCCACCCCTCATACAATAATACACTGAGCTTCAGCCAATATAATAATCCAGTTCTGAGTTTCCATTTCTTTGCATATTCACCTTTATATTCTTAGTAACTGACTTTTATAATATTTAATATGATAAACAATTTTAATTTATAAAATGAGTTTAATAAAATACTACTCTTACTAGTTCATATATAAAGGCTCCAATCATATTTATTTTGAAAAGAGGATGCTGCTGTTTATTTTTTATTTATATTTGTTTAAATTCAATTTTGCTAACATATAGTGTATTATTAGTTTCAGGGGTAGAATTTAATGATTCATCAGTTGCATATAACACCCAGTGCTAGAGGATTCTGTTGTTTAAAAGAAATATGAAAAAACCTCTGGATCAAAATATTTGCATGATCCCTCTAATTCAAGGTTGTGTAATTCTCATGATTCTGGTTCCAGACTGCCCAACTTCTGAATTCACTGACTTGCTGGTTTAAACCACTGTATACAGCAGATATATTGGGCCCAAACTAGATTTCATATACTGGCTACTATCCCTTCAAGCTTAAGAAACATAATATTTTTTTTAAATATTTTATTTATTTATTTGACAGAGATAGACACAGCCAGCGAGAGAGGGAACACAAGCAGGGGGAGTGGGAGAGGAAGAAGCAGGCTCATAGCAGAAGAGCCTGATGTGGGGCTCGATCCCACAACGCCGGGATCACGCCCTGAGCCGAAGGCAGACGCTTAACCGCTGTGCCACCCAGGCGCCCCTAGAAACATAATATTTTTATATTGAGGAATAGATTATCATGAAAATATCATGTATCAAAAGATATCACCTTGTCTTAAATTAACTCAGTACAGAATGCCAGATTATCAGAATGTAATATATTAGTTCAAAATTAAACAATACTAACCAAAAAATCTAAGTCAATGGAAACTTCTTTATTTAAGAAGCACTGCTTTTATTAATTACATAATACATGGACATTTATTCATTCATTTTACATTTACCCAAAATGTGTCCTATCAAAAGATTCCAGAAGACTTTTTCCTAACATTAATCAGTCATTATTTAATGTTAAAAAAAGAGTGAGCCAAAAATGATTTTCCACCACTACAGAGAATGAAACTAGCAAACCTGATTTGAAAGATCCGTTTTCCAAAACCTGAACTACAGAAATGTTTCAAACTTTCTTAACACTGAAGTATAAGTCAATAATAAATTGACTTGAGGTCTTTCATGGTCTCTATTACAAGCCAGAATTTTTTTTTAAACGAGAATTTTTGCCTGTATTTATTTTTTAAAGGCTGTGACTTGAAAGGTACCATAGTATACAGGTTACAAATGTACCTGAGTCTCTGTTCAGGTTCCACAGTACTAGCTATGAGACTTTGGGCAAATTACTTAAAGTGCCTAAGCCTCAGCTTTCACTTCTGTAAAATGGAAGAAATAATAAAAATACTGATTCTCGTAGATCTGTAGTAAGAAATATATGAATGTATAAAATAATGAACGAAAGCTGCTTAACATGTTGCCTAGCACATAAAACACTCTTAATAAATATTAAATGTAATTATCAAAATTTCTAAGCACCTAAAAGCCAGTTGTTTGCTTCTGATTTTTCCTATGACCTGATTTTACTCACAACTTATTGACTATCTGTCCTTCCCTTTTGGAATGATGTTCTATTTAGATTTCTTTTTGTTTCTAGAATGTTCTCTGGCTAATATCTCACCATCTGCACACCAGTTATCAGATAGGATTGGAGGGCTTCATTTTGGTAGTTCTGTATTTGCTTTTCTGTCACTGCTTGTGTTATTTTCTTGTTCCTACTCAGTCGTTTAAAAAGTAAAACTCAAAGAAGAACTAAACAGTATGAGGAATTTATTAAGACTAATGGTTATCAAAATTGGGCAAAAAAGGATGTTATTAAAAATACACCAAGGGAGAGCAGCTGATGACAGCAGCTGTGAAATGGCTGTACATGGTGGGACTCAGTGAACCCCAAAGAAACAAAAGAAAAAAATGGAAGACCATGAAACTTACGTGATTTACAAGATAAGCCTAAGCTTAATGAACAGACTCTTTAGACTACAGGAACCAGGGAAATCATTTCCGGATGAATATTTGCACAAGATAGTAACACTGAAAGGACTGGTGTTCTCTGATCAAATGGAAACTACGGTTAAGAACAGAATGAGAAATAAGACAAATGAAAATTTTTACTGAATTTGATTTCATTACTGCATCACCTGCATTGAGGAGACATCTTCGTGGATGCTGATACAGATGGGATGTCTAAAAAATGCTTGGTGATGATGGCAATAGCAATGAGAATGATATATTTTTAAAAGCCAAAGTTAGAAATTCAAGGGCAAGATAAATTAAAATTAGAACCCATTCAGCAGACATCGCGACTGGGTATTCTATGACACAAAAGCTTTTCTTAAAAAGGACTGTAAGGGTTTAGTGATTTGAAAAATATTTCACCTAGGCAATAACAACAACAAAAAAATAGTTGGCTTTACTGCAAAGATGCATACAGAATTATAGCTTTTTGCTTTGCCTAGATATGGACCTGTCTCTCAACCTCCAAAAGCACTAAATTCAGATAAAAACTAAAACCAAAAATACTGCTGAGGAAATTGAGATGGTCCTATAACATCATGCCTGAGAGAAAAAGCTATCAAGGCAATGAGCAAAACCAGCTGAAATGGGACTAGCAAACTTAACCCAAGTCAAGGACGCTGTTCTAGTGTCAAAACAAAAATACTGCTAAGCAGAACCAAAGTTCCTACTCATGGGAATTACGAGTTATTTTTTTTCTCAGAATCTATGCAGATAACTCCTATGGGATTACCCCAAATGTGGGGATTCTTTTCAGAGCTGCCCTTGTTCTTAAATGAAATTTAAAGACATTTGATGAAACATGTGAAACCTTATCAAAAACAAATTACCAAAAACAAAAGCTAGCCTAACTAAGAAAAGAAAACAATTCACTCACAAATGTTGGATAACACTGACTTAGAGAGACATAGTTGGAAGTATTTCCATTAAAGCCCGGATAGCTTCCCTTCTTCAGAAGAAATCACTCTTCTCTCCTAAAAACCCATATTTAATTATAAACCAGTACTCAATGTATATTCACTTGAAATCTCCACTTAGAAAAACAAAACAAAACAAAACACCAAAACTGATTCATCCCCATTCTAATGTGAGCTACGTAAACTCCTAAAATCATCTTAAAAAGAAAAACAGCACTCTCTCTTCTAATTAAGTATTCTTGCTTTTTTTCTGTAGTTGGACATTTTAAAAATAACAATACGCAAGAGTATGATGTCATAGTGAATATAAGCACCAGGTCAATATGATAACTTATTGTATGACTTCAAAATTGAGCTTTCCTTTAATCTTACGATTCTATAAATAACTTCTCTATTCTGCCATGATTAAAATACCTTTTCATCAAATTTGATACAAATGCACCAGATATGGTAACTATATTTCTAGCTTAAAATGACAACAATGCAAATTATATGATAAAGACTATATCATTGTCCCACTTTCATTTTGATAAAATCTCTTTTTAGGTGATATTATTTCATGTTAGGCTTTTTTGTGCTGCTTAATATTATAATTAATAATTCATATTTTTGTCTTTCCCTTCTCACTCTGACAACTTTTATTTTTAATCGGTGGGCATGTGCCAAATTGGTTTGTTATTTATTTATAATGTAAAATGACAAGGAAATTGAATATGTGGAATAAGAGAGAGATTTTCTTTCATATGACAAAAAAATTCTTAGTAATGGGGATATATCTTGCTTATCCTTATGGACTCAAGAATTCTAGAGGGGTTAGATCAGATGGGACCAGTACCTCATATGACAACATGTAATAAACATATTAAATGGAACTGTTCATTTATGTTTTTAAAATTCATTTTAGTTTTGTGAAGACAGCTGGGCACATGCATAAAAAGAGGACCAAAAAATAACAAAATTTGTAAAAGACTCCTTATTCTGATAAATCCTATAGTGCCAAATTAAGTAAAAATTCTGACCAAACAGATCTATCTGTATTCTTTCCTAAAGGCTAAACCATGCAAATTTAGTAGGAACAAACACAGAGAATTTCAAAGATATGGAATTTCCATTAAAACAAATAAAAAGTTCTGTCTTATAGGGCTTTGCAGAGCATTATAGGACTCCTTCAGTTTTCCCCCTAACCTGAAGCCAATTTGAAGGCTAGAGCACTGAATGGCTATGGCGGGAAACTCAGAGAGTGGTCTCGGGACATCAGGAACCAAATCACCAGAGCTGCTGGTTAGAATGAAGCATCACAATTCCGCCCAAGAGCTACTGTGGAATCAGAATCTGTAGGTATATGACCCTAGAATCTGCATTTGCAGCCAGTCTCTGAGGTAGAATTAAGTTTGAGAATATCTTATGCCAAAACCCCTGCTTCTCACCAGACGTTCCCATTGTCAGGTAAGCCTTTTCGACTCATCCTTCAAGTTGAACAGTGGAGAATTCACGAAACATAACACATTTGATCAAATAATACGTTTCCTCAAAGATTCCAGCATCTCCCATTTCTCCTATTAATTTAAGGACCATAGTCCACGTCACTGCCCTGCCTAAGGCAGCCCCTTATCTCTGGCTCTACCTTTGTTGTCAACCTGTGCAAAATATTTAGGCTTTGACATCACCCAATCAGTCTTCTCATTTGGAACAAGGAAACTTTTCCCAAGGATTTGGTCCCAATTCCCATTTAAAACTTGACCATTAACAGACTGTATTTGTATATAATATTGGATACTTCAAAATCATTTGATAGCCTTAATTATTTTGATCATTATTAAAGTGTAGGAGGTTGTAGGTGGACATGAGCCAGACTTGGGAACTGATGCACAGGGAAGTTAAATCCTTTAACTGAGGTTAACTCATTAAGTGGTAGCATCTGAACTAGAGCACAGACATTCTAACATTGTACCACTCAGCCTTTCAACCTGTTTCTTGAGCAAACCTTCTCCTGTCTTTATAGAAAAATACCCATTTTATGGCCTCTGTAGCGCTGAGAGATTTCACCTACACTTTTTTTGTACTGATGTTTATCTTTCAAAAGGCATTATGAAAAAAACCTAATTTTACTGTGTTACCGTAGGATTTTGCAATCTGGGGTGGTCCAGTTTAAAATAGCAATAACAGCAATGCTGGTGCCATTGTTATGATGTACTATTTCTGACCTGGTAAGAGCTTGATTTTAAAAAACTTATCATTTTGAATTTCCATAATTCACTTTAAGGTTTGGTGCTAGTGTGGATTTAAAAAAGAAAATATAACTGCTGCCATGTTGAATGTGTATCAAAAAATTACTAATAGCCTTGACTACTAGTTGGTTAGCTGTATTTCGGTATTTGAATGTAACCATGGAAAGTGGTGTTCTAGAATCTCATTCATAATAAGTGTCATATAATGAAAAGAAATAGAAACTATCAGCATAGGTATAATGTTAACGAACTGGTGAATTTTCAATAGAGCTTTATCAGACCAGATTATTTGAAAAATGTTCCCTGTCGGTAGGAAGAACACACCACACACACACACACACACACAAGCGTACCTCAGAATGTTCATATTTAAGTTTTCAGGGAAGAAGACCAATAAATCTGTTTGTCAAGCACTTTTACTTAAGTGGCATTATAGGATCTTTCACAAATGGGAGTAGATTTAGATTTTAGTATATTTTGATCCCCGGAGGTTGGAGCAGGGGGTAAGCTAAGGAAAAGGAGAGCAGGTAGAGAATGTGTGTGTATGCAAGGGGAGCTTGTAGTGTGTGCACTTGTGTGAATTTAAGCACCCTGAATTTAATGAAGAAAAATGTCATTATTCTGTGTTTATATATCTTTGTGTGAAACAAGTACTTTTCTCCATAACTGGAGTTTACATAGGCTCTATCGTAACACCCTTTGAGAATCCCTTTAAACATCAAAATGGATTTTTCCAAATAAAAAATCCCATGATTTAGCTTTATTAACATCTGAACGAATGTTTCCATTGATTTGTCCAGAAGAGGGAACTGAGTACGGTTTAGAAAGTAATCTTTTTCATGATGATCGGTAGCAATGTTTCCCTTCTATCCGAAAGCAAGCTATAGAAACACAAAGCATTAGATATACACCTAGATAAAAATAATATTGTAGAGTCCAACTGGTATCTAAGAGGTGAGGACAGGCTGAGATGGACTCCTTGGCTTCCTTCCGTCCAAAAATTTTCTGTTTCCTTATTTCCTATGGTTACCACCATGGAACATGTTAAAATCTCAGTAGGGACTCTGTTTCAACTTTTCCTTTCAAAACACAGTGAAAAAGCTTAATGGAAAAAAATGTCCTTCCTATCTCCATGCCAGGCACAGTGTAAGATCCACAAACTTAAAAGCCAGGCAAATAGTCTTTTATGTGCCCCAAAGCTCCGCAAGTGACCTAGTGCTACAAAAATTCCCAAATAGGCATGTGACCTGACTAATGTGTGCTGTGAGATGAGTCAAGGAAAATGGAACCATCTGTACTTTTATTGGACAGTCAAATAATTCCTCTTTGTCCATCCAAAAACATAATTTGTATATTTTAAGGGAGAAACAAGGGGAGTTTTTTCAAAAGGGATCTAATTTTTTGAATTGGTGTTATAAAATGATCTCAAATGTATAACCTAGTCAACACAGGTAAAGACAAGCAAACGGGTTTAGAAAAATCATGGCTGCCTTTAGAAATTGTCATTAAGGCTTCTTTTAGACTTTACAGGAAGAAATCAGGGAAAAAGAAGGGAATTAAAACTGCAGTCTTTAAGAAGTGGGGTGTGGATACCCTTCCTCCTCTGTGACAAAAGCTACCAATGATTGAACTCCTTGAGTGGGTGATGGCAGAAAACTGGAAGGCCATGTTTTTGTACATGTTCACAAAGTTTTTCCATTTGTTTCTTAAACCTATTTGTCAACCACACATCATACCTCTATTATCCCATATGGAATTTCAGTGGATTTTTTCTATTTTCAAGTTTTTAGTATCGATAGGAAGGAAGAGGACAGACTAGTAATAGTTGATAAAATATAATAATAAAGACTGTGTCTCAAAGACTGCACCTAACAAAACATGTATATTTAGGGAATAAAAAGGCAAGATGGACAGGAGCAGGATACTATGGATAAGGCAACAGACAAGCATTTAAATAGAGAATCCTAAAATACCTGTTCTCCATTTAATAAGTTAAAATGCCCCCCCCCCCCTGTACAGATAAGGAAATCAAAGAACATTATAACATTCACAGCAGCTAACATGTAAATAGGTCCTTACCACAAGACAGGAATTACGTCAAACATTTCAACATAGTTTCTCATTTAATGCTCACAAATATCTTACAAAGCAAGTGTTATAGTTGACAGAGATTAAATAACTCGTTCCAGGTTGCAGAGTAACAAAGTAGAAGCACCAAGATATGCATTCAGATCCCTCTGATTTCAAAATCTAGGCTCTTCAACACTAAGCCAGTAGTTTTTAGCCCAGATTACATACTTGAATCATCTGGGAAGCTTTTAAAGACTCTTGATGCTCAGACCCTTCCCCCAGAACTATTTATCAGAAATTCTTGCACGTGGGGCCCAGATGTGGGTGTTTGTTTCGGAGCTCCCCTAGCTGACTGTAATGTACAGCCTGGATTGCGAACCACTGCTGTGCTATCCTGCTCCCCGTGAAGATCAGTAGACCCATGCCAGGATGAGGTAGCCCTGGAAGGAGTGTCCTCAATCTCCTTGCAGTGGCTTTTCCCCCCTGCCTCACCATGTATTCCTAGCCACATCCATTCATCAGGACTATCTGAAGAAGTAATATATAGGCGGAAACTTTTCAAAGCATTGTTACAGCAGATTATGGTCATAAGTCCACCAAAGAGAACCTGTTCATATCTATCTATGGGCTATGATGAATGAGCACAAAGAAGACTCAAGTTTATTACTCTTATCCCCAAAACGGAAGTATAAGGCTGGTTTTAAAAGCCCTTCATAGCAAAGCAAGTTACTAAAATTTGGAATGGCCTCCTCCCCTCTTTTCACAAATCCAATAAGAATAGCTACTAGATCCAAGGGGAAAAGATCCAATTACCATCCCTTTACAAAGCTATTTCACTCAGGATCTCAAGGCAACTGAAAGTCATTCAAAACATAAAAGTAGTACAAGTCAAGAAAAATGTCTGTAATAGAAAGATAGTAAGATTTCAAGTTAGGGGTCCTAGGTTTTTGACTATACTCTGCCACTTTCCTGCCATGACTTGAGACCACTGGGCCTCGATTTCCTTTTCTGTACGTAAGCTACATCTCTCTTAGTGATTTTAAAAGCGTGGTTCCCACCAGCATCATCTAGAAATTTGTTAGAAATGCAAATCATCAGTCCCTACCCTAGACTCAGAATCAGAAACTCTAGGAGGGGGGCCCAGCAGTCCCTGTTTTAACAAGCACTCCAAGTGATTCTGATGCATCCACTTCCATAGGGCTGTTGTCTAAGGATAAGAAGAGATGGTGCATACAATTGTTAGTTTTTATTACCGTCTGCTTAAGTCAAAAATCTCAAGCTCTCTCACAGAAATATTTAGAGAAATAATGTTATAGCCTACATTAGTGAGATTAATAACCTCACTTCTGAATTTCACTTTGAATGTGTAGACGAGGAACAAGTCAACCAGAGGTTATGCAATTAGCTTAGAGTCAAAGAGAAAGCAAGGAGTAGAGCTGAGAAGGAAACCCCAGAGTGAACTTGATTTTAATTCAATCAAACTGTTCAGGTACCAACCACGCACTTTCATCTATAATCACAATGAACCTTTTATAAACAAATCTCGATCTTAGCTTAAAAATTTTTTTTAACAGTACCTTTTCGAATTTTAAAACGGATTGACTTCTATGATTCTGGGCTAGAGGCAGTTCAAGAAGCAATAAGAAGTCATCAGCTTTCCACAGTGAGAAGGTGCAACTGCCCAGACCCCTCCATGCGTGAAGTGCAGACCGTGCTCCCCTTGCTCACCTGCTATTTCTGATCATTGCAATGATGGAAACCATGATAAATAAAAGTGCATAGCTAGTGGTTGGGTTCAATCTGTAATGTTTCTATAATTTCTATAATTATTTCTGTAATGTTATTATTTGGATACTACAAAACATAAACTGGATTTTAAGACATACTTGGGGATGGTTTTCTCTCCCATGCTTCTGTCAGCAGTACTCTATCTTTTTACTGTAATTTATCTGATATAGCTACTAAGATGCTTGATACTTTCACATGCAAGTGTGCAGAAAAACAAAGAGAGAGCGAATGGGTTGTTAATGAAATTCTCTGATTGTAAAAAGCACTTTGCAATGATCAGGTGGTAAATAATAATAAGAGGAAATAACATAAAGTGCCTAGATGCCACAGCAATAGTCACTATATAAATGCAGAAGAGATCAGACATGAATAGAATTTGCATTTTATGCAGCTTCTGCAAGTGTATATGGAATATACAGTTGCTAATTTTTCCATAATACTGGCAAAATATTGTTCAAAATCTATTCTCACTATCTCATCACTTTAAATGACATCATATAGAAACACCCATCTGTCCTAATGAAATGGGGAATGTGTTAAAGAGGCTAGAGAAAGAGCCTCTGTGCACACATGAAAAGCAAAAAAAAAAAAAAAAAAAAAAAAAAAAAAAAAAAAAAAAAGAACTCAAATAAGAGGAGAGAATGAAGAAGAGGGAATAGTAACACTGGCAGGACAGCTTTGGAGACATGCACAAAGGTGATCTTTGAGAAACATGAGGAATAAGTAACTCTGTTAATGTATGGCAGAGTACCTACAATGAAGATACACAATGGTCAGGGAGCAAAAATATAGACCTGTGCTATCTCTTTGCTGGGCTGTTGTTACAGTGGTGGTTCTTTTTAAATGGAATCGGGGAGAGGGGAGTATGGGTTTTTGTTTGTTGTTATTATTGCTGTTTAGTTTAGCTCTATCACTAACACCAACTCTGTACCAGGGTTTTCCAACAGTTTCCCAACCTCCGTGCTTATCATGAAATTGCCTTCGATTTTTCACGTTATTTTCCCTTAGTACTTGTTCATAACCCAAGGCACATTCATTAGGTATATTAAATCCCAGCCCATGGTTACTCTACTTTTGAAGACATGGAGAAGATGCTAAGAGATGTGGAAGTTCTCTTAGTCATAGGGGAAGAGTCTGATTAGGATTATGAGAAAGCAGAGACCTTGATAAAAACACCACTAGCCAAACAATACTGAGCAGTGAAAACTTAATCAGCCAAAAAACACAGTTCTCTCCCTTCCTTTGTCCTCTCCCTTTGTCAAATAACAGATTGTTTCTAAAATATTTCCTGTCTCTGGTCTTAAAAAGCAGGATTGGACTTGCACATACAGCTATATTTCAAAATATCTCAAATTTCCAACTTGGAAGAAGACACATAAACTTTCTCAGAGAAACTTAGAGAAAGCAACTCTGCATATTCACAAAACTTTCACTTAATTCTAGAATAGAACAGAAAAATGGAGAGAGAACTACCAGCATAAGAAAGGAGCAATAATATTATTAATAATGATATTAATACGAGGACTTGGGGTCCTAGAGCATGTTTTAGCACAAAGATTCACCTGCATTAAGGGAGACTCCAGGACAAGGAGGTCGTTACGGTTATAGTTCTATCTTCAGGATTCAGCCAAAGTCAGACTCTCCGGAAAGCTGTAAATGCTCTCAGAACAGACTTTTGTAATGAGATTGGAACGAATGCTGGGACCGTGGCATAAAAGCATCTTCCTGTCCCTTGTTCTAAAAGTTAACTATTAAACCATATGTTGTTCATCCTGATTTGTTTTACTCAACTCTAGAAACAAGGACACTCTGATCAGATTGCCCTGGGCAACTGAATACCTAGTGAAGCCTTTTTGAAGACCGTGTTCTTCCCACCAACCTTACCCAAAGGGCTTCTATTATCAGATTATCAATTTTATGTTACTGGTGAAGGAAGGAAAGTATCTTTTTTTGAAGAACAAGTTCTTTCTCTCCCTGAGTTTTCTGCTCTTTGGTACATTCAACATTTTAAGTACTTGATCTCCTTCCCACCCAACCCCCATTCCCTTTTTTCTACTCTAGCTTATTCTTTTAATTATTTACAGACTTGCTTGTCTGGACACTTCGTTTTAGTAGAAGTTGGCTGATTTTTTTCAACACCTTTTAGTGGAATGCAATAATAGATGCATAGAGAGGGAATCGGTCTTAATGGTTTTTTTAGTTGTTTTTTTTTTTTTTTCCTGTGACAGAGATCTTCTCCCTTTATTGATTTTCCCCCGTGGACTGTCCACTCTACAGCCTGAAATGGCTACAACGGTGTCTGAAAAATTGGTTGTTAGTCACTGTTCAAGCCATTTTTCAAAACGGCTCTTGTAAGCCCCATTTTACTCTGCTTTAAGGAGGGTTTTGTTAGGGCTGGTTTCATTTTCTTTGAGGAGTCATGCTGGCAGAGAAACACAGTCTAGAACTCTGCTTTTAAATGTGGCATGATTGGGATTATAACCATATTGAATCTATATTCAAAATGTATTACATTGAGCCTGTGCAGCTAAAAGGAAAAAGAGGTCATAAGTCTTCAAGATTTTTCACAAACATGAACACCAAGGGACGTAAATGCTAGAGTTCACAAGCACAACATGATACCCCATTGTTGGAAAGATACTGTCTTATGTCAAAATGCACTGTGGGGGAAGGACATCTATACGTGGGATTTTCCTCCATATTTTTAATAATGGATACCTGGGAATATGCCTTAAGTCTATGTAATATCTACGCAATATCACATTTGTGAAAATGATACAAACAGCATGACAGGAAGCCCGTTTTGAAAACAACTGAAAATATCCCTTTCCTATGCTCATCTTCTAAAACTGTTAATTTTCACTTAATCAGGACTCAGTACTTTCCAGAGAAGAATAAAATTTGAAGAATTTGGGAACTAAGAGAAAGGGTGAAAATAGGCAAAGGTATTCTGATTTATAGAAAATGGCAATATTTGTTTAAAAAACCAGGATTTGAGGCCAAGTTTTACAGTGAGTATCGATAAACATAATAAAACTTTCTGAATATTCAAAAAGTAAAAGAATGAATCATCTACCACATTTTAAATTTATAGTAATAAATAATAGTGAAGACACAAATCGAAATTGACAATGGCTCAAATTGGAGAGAAGGACATTGAAACATTCATTGCCACTGGAGGAAAGGTGAACATGAGAGATACAGCCCAGGAAAAACTTCTTGATGTGTAATTCAAAATTCAGCATCGTATAATAAAGTTCGTGTTTTTTTTTTTTTTCAGGGAAGTAGTTGAAGAAAGATTATTCTGTGGTTTTTTGTTGTAGTTTCTTTCTTTTCTTCTTTCTTTTTTCTTTCTTTCTTTCTTTCTTTCTTTCTCTTTCTTTCTTTCTTCTTTCTTTCTTTCCTTCTTTCTTTCTTCTTCTTTTTTTTTTAGCTAAAATATCATTCTAAATTCTAGGGAAATTTCAGGAGCTCCTCTTAGAAGATCTGACCCAGATGAATTAAGTGGTTGTGGTAAAGTGATAAACTCAGCAATCTTTGCTAAGCCCCAAGTCCCTGCTTAAAGCAAGGTTTTGGGGCTTAGAGTGCAAACCGGTACTCAGTGGTCCAACTGCACAAGCGCAAATTAGAAAATTAGGTCTATGGGGCGCCTGGTTGGCTCAGTTGGTTAAGCCTCTGACTCTAGGTTTTGGCTCAGGTTCTGATCTAGGGGTCCTGTGAGATGAAGTCCAGAACCGGGCTCATGCTTAGCACGGAGTCCGCTTGTCCCTCTCCCTCCCCCCGCCCCTCCTCCTACTCTCTCTCTATCCCTTATTCTCTCTCTCTCTAAAATAAATGAATAAATAAAATCTTAAAAAAAGAAAAGAAAAGAAAATCAGGCTTGAGTACCACCCTGGAAAATAAAGATTCTCAATCTGAAGGGTATTCCTCCCATTGCTTTACTTTATGTGGAAACCGTGGCTAAATTATATATCTCTATTTTCAGTGAACCTAAGGAAAAAACAATGTGCTATTTTTTTGTATATATTTTCCAAGCTGTGAACTGTAAGAGGCATCTAAAAGTAAAGTGATATTAATGCCTCATAAGAGAAACATATAGAATGGTGATGAGTGGATTAAAAATGTTTTAAATGTTTGCTTTGTAAAAATGCTAAATAGTACTAGTACTACTACTATTACTACTACTAATCCTTTCAGAAAGTTGGTGGGAAAAAGGTCTGCAGAATACAATTGTTAGCAAGAATCAACAGATTTTAATTTTGGAGAAAAAGACGAGGACAAGACACAGAAGACCTTTCATGGGAAGTCAAACCCCCTGGTCTACGAGAACTAGTAACAACCTGTCTCCTAAAACCAAAGGAGGCAGTAAAGAAAGCTGCCTGGACTCGTGTGCTTCACCCTTCTGGAGATCCAATGAATCCATAGCCTTGGGTTCATATTTCAAATAAATTGATAACACAGTAAAATCTCATCATCACTTTGTTTGCTTTGATGAAATGGCCATTCCCCAATTAAATTATACTACAAACTTCTTTCCCACTACCAACAAGGTAAACATAAAACCAGGCACAAGCATTCGGTAATGGAGAAAGGATGGGTTTTAGAGTCTTAGAATCTTGAGTTTGTATCCTATTTCCACCCTTTAACAAGCCATTTAACCTCTCTAGGTCAAAGTTTTCTTATCTGTTAAGTAAAGATAATGGTACCTATCTCACAGGATTATTTTAAGAATTAAATGTAAAATGTTTGGTACGGAGAGGTCACTCAGTAAAAGGCAGCCAAACCACTGCCTGAAGTAAAATCCAGATAAAACATATTTGCCAGGACTATTGCTCTGGGAGGTAGATCTGCTATCCATGCTACAAAATTCACAAAGCTGAGATAATTTGGTCATTTTCACATTACTCTTTAGAGTTTTTTTTTAAAGTGATATTTCCCAAAAGTCAAGCTAACTTGTGGTTATATGGAATTGCTGCATATAAAAGGGGGCTTTTTTCAGTTCATAAAATTGTGTATCTGGTTTGTTCCCCCAAATCTGTGATCATAGAGACCTTCAACCATAAAAGAGTGACAGTTAGAAAACCATGTTTCTTAAAAGTATGGTAGGAAATGAATGCAGATGATCAGGATGACAGGAAGTGCCCCCAAGTCAAAGCAACATGGAGAAAAAATCTGCCCTGCAGATGAAGAATGGAGTGACACTTGAAGCACTTGTGAGGAATGAAGGAGTAAAGAACAATATCCAGTCCTAGAAGACTGTTAAGAAGTGATCAAAACTCTGACTCTGAGGTGAGAGATAAGGATTCAAGAATACGTACCTGTGGGAAGAAAAGCAGTGAGAGCAAAATTCCTAGGAACTGAGAAACATTTAGGAATAAAATCCTTAAGTGGATGTTCCAAGGTGGTGCTAGCTTCAGAAAATACAAATATTGATGGGTTAAATCAGGACTGAGGAAAATAAAAAACCAAATATGGGCAGCTCAAAGGGAAAAAAATAGGCAGCTTGGGACTCAACTGTCATCACAATTCATTTGTGTTTCACTTCCCACTGTTTGTGACATTAACAGAATTTCGAATTTAGCAATGAACTATTTTTGTATTGTGAATCTCTGCAGCCATTTTCGATATGTAGTTACCACTGCAATGAGCAATAATAGCCTTTTGATCTTTAAAATACTTCCAATTAATACTATTCGAATTAGGGGTCACCTAAGAGTTTCTCACGTTAATTCACTTTTTCTTCTATTTGAAGTGGAGTGTTATCCCTGCTCTTTACTTGCATCAAGTCCAAATTATTTGACTATTTTAGTAACAAATCCTTCGGTCGCTTTCACTTTTATTGTCATTTTTTTCCAAAAGATAAAGTTAGTTTTAGATTTTTGAATTCTATTTTCACTTAACTAGAATAGCTAAAGGAAATCTTTGCATGAAGGCATTTAAACAGGTAAAGTTTACTCACAGAGTTCTTACTGTGTGTCAAACATTAAGCAAGACGATTTTAAGTATTAGTATTTTTATATTAATGAGTATGAATTACATGTATATAATTCATACACACACATACACGGATGGATATTGCTGTCATTAATGGATATCATCTATTGAATATCAATTATGTTCCAAGAACTCTTGTAGGCACTGTACACACATACTGTGTAATGAGGCCACTATTGCTCCATTTTCCATCTGAGGTCTGAGACACAAGAAATAGCACATCCATGAGCATATGATTTGAATGGTGGAGGTGGTAACCAAAAACATGGCTGTGCAACTACAGAATCTACATTCTTTTCACTATGTAGTTCTGCATACAGGCAAGCCTACAGTTTTAGAAAGTTACCATAATGTGTTGTCAAGATTTCACACAACTGCTTTGTTCTCATACAATGTTATTCCACTGTGTCCTCATTCTCTTAAAATCATTTACACTTCCACAGAACATCTACACTGACGTTCACATGCCTTTTCTTTTTAAATGTAATTCAATTTAAAACATCCTTTAAGCACCTACTATGTGGCACATGCTATGCTAGATATCTTTGTTCACTGTCATTTTAAAATACAGATCTACAATGTAGATTCTTTTCCTTCCTGAAGATGCCACTTTAGCTAAAATTGTATTTCTCCTCCTTTTCTGTCACTGATGGTCTAAAGAAATGTGGAACCATGTGAAAAACATGAGCTTTAGACTTAAAAGTTCCTTTTAATAAAACAAACTTAGTCACAAATTGTTGAAACAAAATCTGTAACATGAAGGTCATTTAAGGCAGATTTAAACATCATTTCTACCTAGAAACAGAAAATTAGTCTGCATAATGTCATTTATCTACTGAGCTAAATTGTATTATAATTTTCAGCTATAAACCCAGATTCTTAATGTGTGTCTCAAAGATGATATCTCTGACCTACCCTCAGTAGGAAATGTGTTTTGAGTTGTTTTGTCAGTATTGATAATGGAGTTGCACTGGACAAAATATATTTTCAGCAAGTTTCCTTGGTAATGAAAATAACTGTAATAGTAATAATAATAATAATAATAATAATAATAATTAGCATCATAATAATGATATCATTTGGTGAATACTTTACTATGTGCCAAGTACTGTGATTAACACTTTACATGCATTATTTTATTCATTTCTCAAAATATCTCATGAGGTATACACTATTAATAACCCAATTTAACAGAGAAGGACACTGAGACACAGAGAGGTCAAATAACCTGCCCAAGATCACACAGATGGAGAAGAAGCAGAGACATACTTAGAACCCAATGAGTCTGTCTCTCACACCTACATTAGGTGTGGGTAATAGCAGGTGCTATGATGTGTGTGCCCGAGAACACTGCATTTGTGCTGTTCTGTCTACATCAACTAGAACTGGGACCCAGCTGGTTTGTAAGCCCAAATCTGAAGACACTAACAGGAGTTAAAATTTGAGTTTCTGCTATTCATACTGCCTGCTAATTAAAATGCTCCCTTGTGAGAAGACAGTGGCTGGTTGGCATAACCCTAGAACATAATACATGTTCAAAAAAGTATCTGATAATGTTAACAATGGTTTCTCTAAGTGCTGAGTTAATAGGTGATTTCCCTTTCCACCCTCTTTTTAAGAAAATATGTTGTCCAATTGTCCAAAATATTTTCACCAAGGACATATGGTACTTGGGTGAGAAGTAAAAAATTAGAACTTTACCTTAAAAAATTCTTTTGTGTTTTGTTTTACTATTAGGTTGTTAGTCTCAGTTAAATAATGATTCCCTCTGGGAAATCTTTCTAGTTGCTCTACTCTCTGATCTATTCTAGGACAGTACTCTTTACTCTGTCCTCTATAGAACTTTATGAAAGCCACATACTACTGTTAAGTGTTTATCACCTATCTTTAGTCCCATGAAGACTGACTTCATAATTTATTTACCTCTTAGACTCCTTGGTATCTAGGGTGACTTGCATTCAGTTCATCAAAAGCATACAAACAAACAACCCAGAACACAATTACACACACACACACACACAAACAAGCAAAAAAATTAAAAAATAATTATCTTGTGGTTGACTGCACACTCTTTGGTCCTTGCACGTGTCTTGTTTCTCCCTTTACATTATGTGCAGGTCTCCATGAAAAAGCGCTTCCCACAAGAAGTATCCTAAATTGACTGGTCTGTTCCCAGAGAAGTTTATGAATGCATTAAGGTATACACACACACGCACACACACATTCACAAAAACACATTATGAAATATCATGAATATAACTGGAATTCATGGAAAATACAAGGAGGCAATGTCTCAAAATGAAGCATATTTTTATCTTTATATTACTTTACATTTTACATTTAGTAATTTTACTTTCTATCCCAAATATACTCTATACCCTAATGTAAACTTCATGAAGGTATAAACTTTATTTTATTCACCACTATATCTTGAGCTCCTAGAAGAGAACATGGCGCTAAATATTCAAGAAGTGTATGTTTTTAAAAAAAGGAAGAAAAAGATATAGAAGTTCTCACAATATTTCTCATATTGTTCTGGAAATAATAAAAGCGGTAGGTGTTTTCAGTACTCTTCCAGAAAAACATGAATCAGCAATGAAATTGCAAGCTCTTATCCTGTTCTTCAGACCAACTACCAAATTCCTTCATGTCCAATATGTCCCTGCTAGCTTACTGATACCCAGTTCCTGGAGCTACTGAGTATTAGCTGAGAGCAGCTTGAGAGTCTCTATATTTTGCCCTACCTGCCAACTATGGAGGCTGCTGCCATATAGACTCCAGCACTTCCTACAAGTCAGCTGAGCCCCGAGAGGGGCAATGGAAAAAGATACAGAAGTTTTCCTATTATCAGGTACACTTGCTAACACCTCCTCTCAAAGAGGATAGTAGTAACAAATCACTGGGTGATGATGATAAAAATGGAATTAGAAGGTCCCAGTGATGCCTCCCATCCCAGTCTTGGGGGATACAGTCTCCTGTTGAAAGGGAAGATGGAGGACTCTACAAGGTTTATTTATGTTTTGCAGCTTCCAAATTGTAGCAGGATCCTACTATGTGAAATAGCTATTAGCAAATGTATACTTATTCTGATATAATAAAATGAAAATCTTGAGTTTTACTCAAGAGGAGAGTGTGTGGCAATTCCCTAGTATGGAGAATATTCTAAATATTCTAAATTATCCTAGATTTTGAGTTTTTTCAGACAACCAACTGTCTCATTCCTATTCATCTTTGTATCTCTAGTACCCAGACTCAACATATGACTTAGCATATAGTAGTTTTCAATAAATGATAGCTAAACAAATCAAAGAATGTTTATACAACTCTGAGATATGACTTAAAGGGTTAAACAAAAGCAGAGTTTTTCTAAGCTTGATCTTTCCAGTTTTATTAGCAAGACAATCATCACATACTATTGAACATGCATTAGTGTCTTAGAGTTAAAACAATAAACTTTTATAAACTGTGGTATGGAAATCCTACCATTTTATGTTCATATACCAGAAATTTTAAAGTCGAAATCTTGAAACAGTGGTTTTCAAACTTGCATGTGCATTACTAAGCTGGGTAACTTTCTAAATTCTAGATCCCCAGACTCCCTCCTCAGAGCTTCTAATTCAGAAATTCTGGAATGAGGCCCAGGAATCTTCATTTTGACAAGCAGCCTAGGAAATTCTGATACAGGTGGTCCTTGGACAACTTACTATGGATTGGGTTACAAAGATAATGTGAAAAAAAAATTCTTATGCTTCACCTTTTCAATATGGAGAAAAGACTTGCCTATTCAATGTGACTCAACCATCAAATTTACCTGTGAAAAGACCAGGTAGTTCACCAAGTCTTTTGAAAATGAACCAAGGGAGGATGCAAGGGCAAGAAACACTACATTTTAAGCTAGAAAGGGTTCTTTTTAAATCTTGACAAAGACTGGCAGGGCGTTTAAAGTAAAAACGGAAGAATGGCAGCAGTTTCACGATCAACTCAGGGAAGCAATGTTGATTCAAGAGGTTTACTTGGTAAAATGTGTTTTAATGGCTTTTATAAATGTAGATGCCTTCTAAATCTTTGGTTTACTCTTAAAATAGATACATATATATTTATATGAAATAATTTTAAAATTCCCTCTTTAATTCCTAATTTGCCATAAGATCATGGTCTTGCTAACATCACTGCACTAATTGTGGCTCCTCCCCCACCCCCCTGAAATTTATGCCCTGGGATTTAAAGGAGATTAGTCTACTCCTCCACACATGTCCCAGGGAAGGTATGGCTTCTGCTTCTGCCCCGACCTTTAGGTCTCTGCAGCTCTAATTATTTTCAATTGGAGTTGTCTTACCACCAAGCTCTCTAAAAACTCAGAGTTTGTCATTTTTTAATAGCTTTAGTGATGAATGATGGAAATTATTTTATTATTCTTATGAATGTTGTAAACTGTATGACTTGTCATGGTTTACTCTTTGCTTGGCTGCAAGGAAGTTTAAAGGCAAATGTATAATACTCCACTGAATGTAATTTGTATGCTGACTTTACTCCTGACTCCGCTTTTATGTCCTTGCCCTTGTTTATGGTTTTGTTTTATTTTGTTTATTTTTCTTACCTACTTCTAATTCATGTATTTCACCGTACTATCTGTTTCATTTCCTTTATCAGCCATTTTAATTCCCTCATTGGAACAAGGTGGCAGAAAGAAATGAAGAAAACAAAACAAAAAGCGTGTGTGTGTATGTATGGTTTATATATATATTATATATATATAATATATATATATATTAAACCTACCCAAAATATAAAATAAAAATAATGGAGACATTTTGTAGTCTTTGGGGTAATAGATTCACTTGATTACTTGCAGGATTGCAACTTAGGGAGGCATAAAATTAAAATACCTCTAAGAGAAAATTCATATGAAATTCAACATAGGTATTCTCAGCACCAGATCATTAAATCTGACATCCTTCAAGTACTGAAAGCCAACTATAGCTATGTTAAAATACATGTCTTCAGTCTTTAGACTGACTGTACAAGAAACAGTCCTAGGCTTAATCAGTCTAACAAAGTGCACAATTCTGAAAACATTTTTCTTTTAAGAAATTATATATGTATACATGTAATAATATGTGTGTACATGTATTATTTCCTTATATGTATTTTACACACACACACACATACATTTTACTTAGACTCTTCAAACCAAACATCTCAGTCCTTTGCCTCCATTATTATTTTCTTTAGTTAAATAGTTTTCATTAAAGCAACAAAGAAGGATAAGTCATCTCAACACTGAAAGCTCATCCTCAATAGACTATAGGTATAGTCTATTTTTTGCATTTCCTCTGATAATGATCCAGCTAGTCTCAGACTGATTTTAGTAAAATTTAGGCAAAGTTAAGAGAACTCTAACTGGGCACTAGACATCTTAACGATGCTACTCATCTTGATTTGTCTTTATGTGATGGCTCTGGGCTGAAATACTATTATGTTTGGGATTTAAATGTGATTTTTGTTCTTGTATTAATTTCTAGATCTCATATTCTTCCAGACACCAAAGGAATATAGTACTACCCTGGAATAATGTCAAGTTATGCTTATTTTGGGGGGAGTGGGCTCCTCCCAGCATGGGCAACCAATAGCTGATTCATACTTCCATTACATCACAATTGGATTACAGAAGTGCTCTTTAGTCTGACCTCTGCATGTCTCTTGCAACTCATTTATAGATAGTCCAGAAGCTAGCAGCTGGACTTCATTTTTGTTCCAGCAGTCACCATTTTGTTTCTCCAATTCACTGAGAGTTTCATTATTGACAAGTCCACCCCAAATTCCAAAAGGCACTTAAATTTAGTGGGTTAAATCAGAGAGAAAATATTACCATTACCTTTCCATAGGTTCATGTCACTCAACTACATTTTGCCATGCATTCCTCATATATCAAAAGAGTATGATACTATTCTCCCACAGTAGACTAATGAAAATACTTAGCAAAAGTAAGTTGTTGCAAAACACTTTTTAAAATCAAAGTGCTGTAGTTTTTTTCTTTTTTTTTTAATCTTGCATAGAACTCTGGTTCAATTTTTGAGCCTTTCCAAGTCCTCATAATTCTGTGGTATTTATAATAAAACCGGCAGATGGTTTAGTCTCTGAACATATGCTTTAAATGCCCCCTTTGCTATTTGAAAATAATGGACCAAATTGTGCCCTCAAATAGTCACAAGAAACTTTAAGGAGGAAAACCGAGGACATAATGTTATCCAGTGGGAATTAAATCTTAAAAAATATATTTTCTAAACTTTCTTAGGGGCTCTATTCTAAGACAAACTATACCAAGACAAACTATACTTTTTAATAAAACAATATAGTAAGGAAAAATCCTGACCAGCACAATATTGCATGGTTCAAGGAATAGATTAGAAGTTTTACATATTTATATTTTAAATTTCTGATTCTCTAAAACTTTATGAGAGTTATTTGATCTAATTTCTGGGTGATTGCCAGATTTTCCATTTTTATTATTATTCTGACTATTATTACTATCATGTAGATGTTTTATTGTTAAAGCACTTTGCAATTATTAATTAGCTAATTTAGTTAAAATTATGTTTATGCCTTTGTTTTAAATCCATGTTATTCATAGTTATTATAACCCTAAAATGCTATTTCGCCAGCCAATTATTCTCATTTCAAAACAGCTTGTTGTCAATGAAAGCAAATTTTCTAGGTTTTCAGAATATGCAATTCACCTTCAGTGGATATGCATGTTTTGATAACACTGTTCACATAACCTTGCTATACTTAGGAGAATAACTCTTTTTCTTACTGTCTATATTTTATACATAGAATGAGCCTTTATTTCCACACTTAATATTTTAATGTGTTCAAGTCTGATTTTGAAATAGCCTCTAAACTACTCTCACTTATTTCACAATGTCCACAAAACTCAGTAATCTGATCAACATTTCAGATAAAAAGACCGCACAACTGATAATAAGGACACTTTTGTTATTACAGATGCCTGAAATTTAAGTAATTATTTCAGAACTGTAACGTCCCTTTCGAAACCCTGAACAAGGACTAGCTTGGTGCAAATGGAAAACCGAGTTTACTTGGAAAAATAAATGCAAGAGTTGTACCCAAATATTTTTGGGACACTGTTAAAACAGGTCATATTTAAATGTTGAGAATAACTAAAGAACCCTAACTCAGGAGGTAATTTTACACATTTATCCACAAATACCCAACCAAAATTTATAACTATTATTGGGGCAAAACATTAACATATCCTTCTGCTGATAAAGACATAAAGTAACTCTGAGAAAACCCTCTCTCTCGTTTCTCTAACTTTCACAGTAAATGCAGCACTGAAACTAAATTCTCAGTCAACTTAGAAATACGCCGAGCAGTATTTCAATAAACAACAAATTGATTTTCAAAAACCCACCAGATCAAAAACTCCCCCCATCTTTCCCTTGCATCCCCTTGTTCTTTCACTTTCCATGCACACACAATCACACTTACCTGCACAAGTCTGAAACATCAGTCTATGTATTTTTTTTGAAATGTACTCTGTACTGATGCATTTTTCTGTGTTTCTTTCTAACCCTCGGGAATGTTAAGAATTTAGGAAGAGAGCCACAGCTTAAGAGAGCAATTATTTGCCAGTAAATACTCAATTTGCTTGTCCTGTGATTTTTCTTCTAACTTGCATATTCAATAATCCGTCCCTGACTGCGTCACGAGCACAAAAAGTCTTTTCTCCAAAGGAGAACACTTTCGCCAATCAACCTTCAGCCATGCCAGGGCACAGCTCGTCAGGGTGATTTGTTAGCTTTAATTAATAATTCCTCACGCTGGCCATTTTAACAAATAACGCAGGGAGACTGGGACGCTGGATGGCTATGATTCAGGCCGATAAAACTACAGTGGAAGAGGGTGGGGAGGGGGGTGTGGGGGAAAATCAGACGCCGTTTATAAACACCTCTAATCATACTCTTTCAGTTTACAATATAGAGGACATCTCAGCTGAATTACCACGTTATGTCCACCAATTTGTATTCAGATGGGAGCCATATGTTCCTCCACTTTATCTGTTAAGGCCTCCTCGGTGCCAACGCAGTTCGGGCAGACAACATTTACAAAAGAGGTCTCTAGCCTCCAGATTGCAAAAGTTTACTGCAGGGTGAAGTTGAGAAATCAGACATATAAGGTACTTCTCAGTGAGCCTGTGTGACAGTCTAGAAACACAGAGGTAAGAATTATGAGTGTCAGATTCACTCTTATCCTGCTGGGCATTTCATTTTGTCTTTTTAAAAGAAATCTCATACCTCATCCTCAAAACAGTTAATAATGATGGCTGATTTGTTCATGCATTCCACAAACATTTATTGAATCCCAACTATATGCCAACCACTGTATTAAATGCTGAGAATTTTTTATGGAAGCAAGACTTTTCCAGCAAAGTGACACAATCCATGTATTTTTTTTTAAACAAACAGATAATGTGCTTGAACAAAGCCACCAAACAGCGTGCAAATAAAAATAAAAATTTGTAGCACTGTCTGTGTGTCTTAACCAAGTAATCAGTACTTGACAGCACACTTGAGTCCATGTGCAAAAGAAACGTTCAGAGTAAAAACAAAGAATATGAACAGGTAAAAACAGGTTTTTTTCAAAGATTAGAAAATTTCCCTCAACATTGGTAGAGAACTCAGAAACATACCAATCTGTTCATAAGCAAGTTCAAACATTCATAAGCAGCTGAGAAACACACACAGGAAATTTTACTCATGACCCTGATCAAATGTGTGTGTGTGTATGTGTATGATTGCAAGTTCATTAATTTACTGGATACATATTTGTTGAATACCTGATTTATTTTAGGAACCACTAAGAAATACTGGGTGTCCAGAGATTAAAAACAAACACACAGCCCTTGTCTTCAAGAAGCTCACAATTTAGTCACTAGACTCTAAAACAGAAAAAGCGTATCTAAACAGAAAACACAAGAATACATCATAGCAAGAGCAATGACACAAATACGCATAAAAGTAGGAGGCAGAACTCCTAGAAGTAATACACAGACTACTTCTAAAGGTGGAGTGGGAATATCATTGGTAGGAAGAATATTCTAGGGAAAGACAAACATTTGAACCCCTTCTAAAACTCTTACTGGAATTAGATGACCAGTTACAAACTGGTATTTAAAGCATGATAATTTCAGATCCATAACAGCAAACATTTCAGGATTTCAAAATATATTTCCTAATAAAAAATGCTCCCCCAAACTATAATATCTGGATGTCATCAGAAAAGTATGCAGCATCTCCAGAACTGGAACAAATCATGACAATATATGTCTTTCTTACTTTCAGTGTGTTACTTTCAGTGAGTTTTGGTTGGGGCAGACAAGTAGGAAGCATTCGTGACAGACATTGCCTTTTTGTTTCTTCCAGGCCATTTATCTTCTTTTACTGTACATACTTGTATAGCTTCTGTTTTCATTGTACCGTAAGATAAATCATATCCACATGATCATTAAAGGAAGGGGAAAATCTATATCCATTTAGTGGTCACACATATAATTCTAGTCACAAAAGGCATGCTACACAGTACTAAGGGTGAAAATCTTGAGGAAAAGAAATGATAACCCCAATCCCCCAAAAAGGCTCTTTCAGAATCAATAAATGCTCCTGCAAATTCTGTATAATTCTTAATGACATTGAACGTCTTATTTTATATTAAATTCAACAGTGTGAGGCCGAATAGTGCATTTACCATAGATAAGTAACACATAGCCAGCTTGAAGAACTGATTCAATGCAGTAATCTGTTCAATACATATTTATTGAGCACCTGCTATGGATCAAGTACGTACCGGTAATTATTTGGTTTTTATTTCTGTAATGTTCATATATAGTAATAGTTTTTACCACTGAGTGCTTATTATTTGTTAGGAACTGATCTAAGAATTATATATGTATTATCTCATTTAATCTTCACAGTGATATTATGAAGTAGGTACTAATATCGTCTCCATTTAACAGATTATGAAACTCATCGGTAGTGAATCTGGATATGCACTATGTGGATTCATTCTAAACTACCAGACCAGTACCAGTAACACCCACCAAAAATCAGTTCCATTACCTTACAGCTATATAGTCACATGTAGGCTTATGTTATTATTTTAATCTAGCAAAATTAAGGTGGTTTTGAGGTTAATTAGAGAATTAAGCTAAACCGTATCTACTGTGAGGCATGTCTCACAAAATAAGACTTAGAAAATAGTGTTTATGGTATCAACAGTCTCGTGGGCTGCACTGAGAGATTAAATGACAACAAGCTTGAATCAAGCATGTTTTATGTGATAAAAACTAGCACCATAAAACCATATGCTATGGCAGCCCCCTTCTCTCTTATTAAAACTCCACAGACCCGTAGAAGGTAATTCAGAATCTTCTCCATCTTTAGAAGCAGACTGAGTGAGTGGTTTAAAAAGAGGGGAGAGGACTTTGAGTCAGAAAGGCTTATGTTTAAACCCTAGTTTGTCCACTTACTAGCAGTACATCCTCCCAAATTATTTAGGTTCTCTGAGGCTCAATTTTCTCATCTCTAAAATGGTTTGTTGGGGAAAATTAAAGGAGATAATATACATAAGGTACATAGCATAGAAACTAGCTCTGAACAGATGCACAATATATAGCATTTCAAGTGTCCAGAGTTAAAACTTATCAGCTACAACTAAGATTTACTATTTCTGGACCAAATAACACATGTATTATCTAAGCCTGCCTTAGACAATAAATGTAAATAAGTCTTAGCTAATGCAAATTGGAGTTGGTAATCTGGCAGAATTTCCTTTGAGAATGTTTATAATATAGCCGAATGGTTATGTTTAAGAAAACAGCTGACAGAAAAACAGATGACACGGGAGTTTACCAGTTAATAATAGAAAAAAATTCTTACTTTTCCAAGTGTTTAATACAGTATTACATTTTATTTCATGGAGATGGAAAACCCTATTTGGCATTCACCAAGGAAGCCAGCACTCAGCACAATCATTTGCTCTCCTCAGATAACCCGATGCTGCTAACTTAACGATCAGCATTCTCCAACTTCAGGCACTCTGATGGCCTCTCTCCATACTTTCTTCTTTCTTGGACCTTGATTAAGTCCAGCCATCTCCTGTTCCTGCCCTATTGGAGCAAATATTATTGGAACACATATTTATTGATGGTGATAAAGCTGGTTCTAGGTGACATGGAGTATTTCTTCATGGAGGAGTCACTGGGGGGCTTCACAAAGGCTCTTCTCACTTACTCGAATGTGTATGTAAAGTTTCTCCTTTGGAGATTTCTTTGGGATAAGGGACTGCTTAGACCCTGTGTTATTGGTCCTTAGCCTATGGACTCTGGCTGAGACCAGGTTTGTATGGGAAAACTAGCAGATGAGTTAGTAAGCATAGGGACTGCCTGCACCACACTAACCTGGGCAGCCAGAGCTTTCTAGAATCTGCTCATTTCTCAACTGGAAATCCTCACTGGTTGAAAGTTAAAGTATGGAAAACCACTTCATGTGCTCTTTCTCTAGACTGGTAACAATGACTTAGTACAATTTTGGCCTGGTTGGATCCCTGCTTCCTTACTAACTGCTTGAGTCTCCAGCCTCATATCAGAAATTTAATCTTCTGGTCAAAAATGATGACAACTGGAAGTTATTACAGAAACATCTCAAAGTAGATGCTATTTTTTATTACCATTTTTCCAAATAAATCCCATATATTTTATAGTTTACAAACTTACGCATTTTTGCATACATCTATAAATACCTAATACCTAAATGTTTTCTAAGTGATAAATAGATAATGAAGGAGGGGAAAGATGATTTACTTTCAGTTTCAAATTTAGATTTCTGTCTAAGCAAGAATTTTAGAATTCTAACATTCTGAAATTGTTAAATGTTGATCAATATAGTTGGCTGTACTTAGGTTGAGGTTAAAAACCTTAAATTTTTTCAAAAGTTCCTAGTCTCTTGAGGCATTGGTTTCTCAGTGAAAATCTCCAACCTTTACAAATGTGAAAATTGGGATTCCTTGAAGGAGAAAAATGTTTCTTGTCAGAGAACTAGTCATGGCTAGTACACAGAGTGAAGGAGTCCAAGATCTTATCAGCTTTCCTGTGACCTTGCTGTGTGATTTGCTACAAGTCATATAATATTCTCCTATGTCTCAATTTTCTGCCTTTTTTAAAAAAGATTTATTTATTTATTTGAGAGAGGGAGATAGTGCGGGGGGGGGGAGAGAGAGAACCCCCAGGCAGACTCCCTGCCACATGCAGAGCTCAGTGTGGGGCTAGATCTCACAACCCTGAGAGTTGTAACCTGAGTCAAAATCAAGAGTCAGTCGCTTAACTAACTGAACCACCCAGGCACCCCTCAATTTTGTCTTCTTATCTACATTACCCAAATGACATTATGAAGATAATGTGGATCCAATATTTTGATCATCTCATAGAGCATAAGCTAAAACCCTAAATTCCAGAATATCTGAATGATGCTACCATTATCAAAGTGGCAGACATTAATACTCTGTACAATCTTAAATAACATATTTAGGTCCTCAGTGTCTCTAGTCTTTCAGCTATAAAATGGGTATAGTCACGTTTACATTTTCCATCAGCATACTGCAATGGAAAAACTATTGCATAATCTATTAAAACTTCCAACACAAATTTCATACAATGTAAAAATTTTGACCAATATCATCAAGCCACTAAAATTGATTTTCAAATATAGCAGAGGAATTGATTTTAAAATATTGAGGCATAAAATGAAGTAAATGTTTCCAAGCATGTTCAGATACTTAAGAAACAAGACTATTAAAGAATGGAAGAAACCTTTTATTTGTGTGGCTGCATTTTATGGTAGATCCTAGACTCCAGGAATGAGAAAACAGAATCAAAGAAGGTGATTTTTAGCAGACTGCTGAATGATATAGAAAATAAAATGTATTCACTAATGGGCTGGCAGAAATGTTATACGTGCTTGTAGAACCAGAACTGTTTAAGCAGCTTTTCATACTTGGCAGAGCTGTGTTTCTGAAGTGTCCCCTCACAACTCCCTCCCACCTCTCATTTTTTTGTCCTATAGTGCCAGGTGGGCACAATAATGACCAAAGGGAGGGGCAAACCACCAGAGGCACTCACTGTAGCAAGAGCCACTCCAAGGATTAAAGTACCAATTTGGCTATGCCTGCCAGAACTAGGGTTAGCCACAGTGGGTGGCTCATCAGCATGGTGCCCTGAGAACCACATGGGCAATTCCTGGTAGGTCTGCACCTGGGGGTGCAAGCCCCTATCCTGCTTAGGAGGACTACCTGCTAAAAACTGAATGTGAACATTTCCTTACCCACTCACAGCATTAGACTTCAACACAATTCTGTGCTAGTATTGTATTTATTGAATGTTTTCAGTATAACACACACTATACAAATCACACAAAAGCAAAATTACTTTCTACTTAGATTTTACACCTTACAGGATTCTAAGTAGAACTCTAATTTTCCTACATTAATGGGTAAAGTCTTGGGCAACTAGTAGTCAAGATAATTCAATTTCCAATACTTTTATCAGATATATTTCTTTTTTTATCAGACATATTTCTTTAGTTTTCATATCTCTCATGAGAAAATATTACATTAATACCTCAATTATCCAGCATGCTCATATTCACTTATATGTTTGTCTCAATTTAACATGGCCAACAACCCACAAAAGAGAAAATAGAGCCCTTGAAAAACCTTTAAAGATGTTATAAAGTATACACTATTTGCCAAATCCATCTTTACTCGTTAGTGAAACTTTACCTTGGAGCCAATATATTCCTCCTTAGTACACAGTAACAGTTATTGGGACCTCTCCATTCATGTTAAATGGGAAGAAAGCACAGTGATAACTGTAAGCAGTAACCACCCTGTATCTCTGAATAAAGAGGAGACACAGAGGGAAGGGGAGGGATGAAGTATCCAAAGCTGAGAGCTATGTACACTTTGTAAACATGCCTATAACTGAATCTCTCAGAAATCAATGTGGTAGAGCTTTACACAAAAAAAATTGTTCAAAATTCTCATGGACTGAGTTGTGTCCCCTCTAAATTCATACGTTGAAGTTCTAACCCCCACTACTTTAGAATGTGCCCTTATTTGGAAATAGGGTCATTGCAGATGTAATGAGTTAAGAAGAGGTTATATGGGAGAAGGGTAGTCTCCTAATTCAATATAATCATATCCTTGTAAAAAGGAGGGTTTTGGATCTAGACACAGAAAAATGGAGAACTCTTTATGAAGATGAAGGAAGAGATCAGGGAGATGTTTCTACAGACCAAAGAACACCAAAGATTGCCAGCAAACCGTTGGAAGTTAGGTGTGAGGCATGGGACAGACTCTCTCTCCCAGGCCTCAGAAGGAACCAGCCCTGCTGACATCTTCATCTTGGTCGTCCAGCCACCAGAACTCAGACACAATACATTTCTGTTGTTCGAGGCACCCAGTGTGTGGTACTTTATTTTAGCAGCCCTAGGAAACTAAGACAACAACAATGATTGGGGGATCATTATGTGAAGATCAAATCATGTTCAGAACACTTTGTTTAAGAAGGTGAAAAAAATAGAGGAGTGTCTGCAGAAAAAGTGTCATTAATATGCTTTAAAGAAATAAGTCCTTTAATGTTTGAGTGATTACTAGATAACTAATATACATGGAACGCACAGTTTTTAATGTATGTTAATTCAACAAAATATTGCCACCTTCACTAAAAAGACAAAGTGGCATGTACTCTATAGAAGACACCAAAGAAAGAGTCCCCAACCTCTTAATGAGCATTTCAACTAGCAAGGTAGATAAATATTAACTTATTTTTATTTATTTGTTTAAAATACATAGTCTAATGAGGGTGGAATGGATACCAAAAGAAGTTATTGGTACAGAAGAGGCTGCCTAAATAGAAGGGAATTATTAAGAAATGGATTTGAGTTTAGATCAAAATTAAGAGATATTCATGAAGATGAGAAGCTACAGACAATCCTACGTATGAGGAAGACTGGGGAAAAATAAGGAAACTGAGGCAAAGGAAGGGTAAGGAGGAAGAATGGAAACAATAGTAGAGGGAAAGAAGGCTAGCTGATATTGAGAGTAAAACAATCTGAAATGGGCACAGAAAATGATAAAAAGCCCTGAGGTGGTAACAAAGACAAGAAGTGGTAGTCCTCCTGTATTTTGAGCAGGAAGAGAGTCAAAAACATCTAGCCTAAGAATTAAGCTTCCTTTAAAACTAGTGCTCTGAATGCTTTTGTGTGAAAAAGAAAGACTGTACCTTGATTTTTCTTCAAAAGGATTCAATTGTGGAATGGAAACTTTTTTTCTCTTTAAGTATAAACTCAGCAGTTATGGCAGGTAGGTCAAGGAAGAAATACTTCATGGAACAGGAAAGTATAACTTTATACAATGTGTTCCCTAGAGAAGTTACAAAAAATAAAAATAAAAAATGGACAAGGACAAAATAGTCCCATAAGGTTTGTTTGTTGTGTTAAATGGCTTTAGACTCTTACCTCTCTTAATCGTTCCTAACATTTTATTCAGCCAATTATCAACTTAATCTGGGGAAAGAAAAATCAACTTGACTTTTTGACAGCCAAGTCAATCCAACTGGAAAATTCAAATCCTACAAGAACAGGGCGCAGGGAAAACTGCACAGCAACATTTTCAACTGCCAACAGAAATCCATAACAATCATCTTTTTCTTTCTTTCCCAAACTCATTCTCTCTAAAAAAAACATTAATGATGGTACAGAGATGTTCTTGGATGACATGAAAAAGTGTAGAGAGATATTCACTCTTTATGGTAATAGGAAGTTGTTACTCAGGATGGTCAAAACTGTAATCTTTTTCTATTCTTCATAGAACTTGGAGCTGGCCCTGTCCACATCTCAAAAATAACTCAATTATATCATTAAATAGAAGAATTACAGTTTAATTTAATCTATTTTCTATGTTAAACAATTCACAAATCAATTTAATTATTTGTTTTATTTTTTTCATTGGGAAAAATTTTAACTTAGATAATGATGTTCAAATAGGGAGTGAAAATGTTGAAAAGGAAGGTAAGGGATATTTTTTACGTGGGTATAACCTTTTCTTTCTACTGATTTCTAAATGATTTCTGCTATAGAAATGCCTTCTGCAGAGCCTCACTACTTCTGGTGGGTAGAAAAGAATGCTCTCCAAACTGAGATGGTAGTAAAATGAATAAGTTCACATCAATGGGAAAAGAAATGAGAAGGGAATGAGCAAAGAGAAAATGTTACAGCATTAAAAAAATGGTTTTGGCCATTACTGAAAATAATGCTCTCCTCTGAAGAGGAGTAATTAAAAAGAGAAAGGGAAAGGAAGGAAGGAAGGAAGGAAAGGAGGAAGGGAGAGAAGGAGGGAGGGAAGGGAATATGATTGAGTGATTAAGCATAAAATCAAGAAGTAAGAAGATGAGAAAGTGGCAAAGAAGGAAAGAAAGAGAGAAAGTCACAAATAGAGGTACTCTTTCATCCCTTTCTTAGTTGCTGGTCCTCTAATCTTCTTCCTCACTTCCTTCCTCACCAGTCCAAATCTTTGGAACACAACTGGGATAGTTGAAAAGGCAATGCAGCAAGCAAATTTCTCCTTTCAATTAATGTTCACTTAGGTGTAAAATTTGTAATGCAGTGGGTCCATGTGTTTTTAAGTTCATGTACCCCTTTGAGAATAAAAAAGTTATGAACCTCTCTAAGGGAGAAAGAAAGGGCACATATATAAATGCATATAAAGGATACATACACATTTGATATACATACATATAAAGTATATTTGCATATATTTTCAAAGGGCTCATATAAACTCTGAACTGATCCCTGCACTCCAACCATCCATTAGTTCAATGTAAAGAACCACTGGCTCTAGAATCAGGACCAAGCCGAAGTACATAGGTGAGGATGGGGGCATGAAGAAAGGGGAAATAAAACCAACCAATAAGCACACACATAAAAAAGGTGTCAAATTTTGTCCCCAACTTAACTCTTAAGCTTCTGACTGTCTTCATTATTTTTGGAACTTATAACACAGAAAATTATGACTTGACTAATGAACTATTTAACAAAAATAAAGAAAAGCATAAGGAAGATATATAATATTATAGTGATTCTGCATGTTTTTAATCATTAATTTTACATTCCTCCCTGTTAATTGCCTTTGGTAATGCACTGACATGTAATACTGTCCTGATTTTGAACATTAGCTCTCACATATACAATAGTGTTGAAAACCAGGGCTCCTTAATATTGTAAATAGCAACTCACCAAACACAAAAGAAATGACATGAAGATTTAGCAATGAAAATGAGAAAAAAGGAATAATAAACTAATTTCAACATATTAATTAGACTGTATGTATTTGAAGACAAAGACCATACCATAACTGTAATAATGAAAATTATTGATATTTGTTTAAAACATAATACTTTTCATAGTATTTCATAATCTTTAAATGCCTTAGGGTGTCTTTAGCTCATCTGATTTGGATATCAACACTGGAAGTAAATAGGAGCGATATCTTGATTTTATAAGTGATAAAACAGAGGCTATAAATGATTAAATGACATGTTTAGCATCACATATGTAACATGTGGCAAAGCTAAGACTAGAACCTCATATTTTGATTTTTCTACTATCCTATACTTCACTCAAAATATGTCCATTACACATAACTCACTTAGGCACCTATGATGTCTTACTCTGAAAATGAGGAAAATGGTATATACCCTCAAATGAGTTCATATCCCTGCCATTTGTTTCCCACACCAGGATTTGGTGGATCCAAAAGAGTGAAACAGAAAGTATATTAGCTATTTTAGAGGTGCATATAGATATATTTAAATGTACACTGAATATGTTATGTAAACTCTCTATAGTGGATACATGTATGTGGGTGTGTCCAGGCATATGTGTGTGGAAATTAATGTGTATTTAATAATCCTATTAGAAAACAATACTGTTAAGTTAAACTTGCACTTTATTATTAATTTTGCATCAGTAGTGGCACATGTTGACAATTAATTTACAAATGTGTCTTACATCCCAGATATCAGAACCCACCTGGAGAAAAATTGTGAAGTCAGTCTTCCTTCCTTTCTTTCCTTCCTTCCTTCCTTCCTTCCTTCCTTCCTTCCTTCCTTCCTTCCTTCTTCCCTCCCTCCCCCTATCCCTCCCTTCCTCCTTTCCTTCTTCCCTTCCTTCCAAATCTTTGGAACACAACTTAGCTTTGGAACACAACCCTTCCTTCCTTCCATCTTCCTTTCTTTTTTGAGAGAGAGAGAGTGTGTGTGTGTGTACTTATGCATGCGTGAGGGGGGACGGGGTGGCAGAGGAAGAGCAAGGAGAGAATCTTAAGCAGGCTCCATACTCAGCATGGAGGCGACATGGGACTCAGTCTCATGACCCTGAGATCATGACCTGAGCTGAAATCAAGAGTTGGACACTTAACCAACGGAGCCACTTGAGCACCCCCCAAAATATGAAGTGTAGATGAACCTTGTCCCCAGTTACTCTCCCTTATCTCCCTTTGACCCTCTTTTCTTTTCATCTTTTTAGTCCTTCCTTCAAACTTATCAAAAGATTTATTTCTGGTCTCTTTTCCCTGGGGTGCTCCCTCTTTCACTACAGCTATAAACTGAGGTCCTTATTTAACTTGGATTCCTACTACTATGTCCTTAGCCCAACTTGCCAATCCCCGAATTGAAGTGCTGCCATCTATCTGACTAATTACACTCTGCCTTGTGTCATGCCTGCACTTACCAGAACACACTTTCTTAGATATTGGTGAGAGACTTGAGATTTTCCTCTTTTCCGGCAAGCATTTATCGCAGTCCTCCACATAAATCATCTCTACTAATATTTCAGTAATCCCATTTCTGGTTCACTCAATCTTGGCTTACTCCCCTTTCCCAGTTGGGCTACCACTGTGGTTCTAGCATGCTTTGTGGAGAATAAAAGGGTGCTGATTAATAAAATCTGTACCACAAGCCAGAAAACCTCTAGTTTAGCTCAGTTCCTAATGGTCAGCTTGGTTTCCTGTGCCCTAGTTGTTCTATTTTTCAGGTGAAAAAAAAAATACTATTACCAAATTCCATGAGATATACAAGGAACAATGTTTACATTGTTAGGAGAAAATGTACTAACAGATTTTGTAAGTGCTCATACTGAGTCTTCTCCTCTGCTTCTAGAGAAAAAAAAAAAAACACAACCGCAGGTACTCTAGAAATATATAATAGAGGTGACCCATTCTAGAATTCATCTGTGGTAGGCAAAATAATTGCACCCCAAAACTGTCCACCCTCTAATACCCAGAACCTCCAATATATGGCAAAACGTTACATTACATGGAAAAGGGGACATTGCAGATATAAAGATTATGGACCTTAAAATAGGGAGAATATCCTAGGTTATCCAGATAGGTCCAATCTAATTATCTTAACAGCAGAGAACATTTTCTGGCTGGAATTTGGGGAAAAAAGGCTGTGGTAAAGGAAAAGTCAGAGAGATTCCAAGTGTGATTCAAGGCACTCTTGCTGGCCTTGAGATGCAGGGACCTGCGTGCAAGAAATGAAGGATGTCCTCTTGCTCACAGTCATAAAGAGATGGCGATCATAGTCCTACTACCACAAGGAAATGAATGAGCTTGGAAGCAGATTCTTTCCAGAGCTTCTAGTTAAGAAGCCAGCCATCTGACACCGTAATTTTCATCTCATGAAATCTGGAGCAGAGAAATCTGTTGAGCAAACCCGAACTTCTGGTCTGCAGAACTGTGAAATAACAAAATTTGTGGCATTATAAGCTGCTAAATTTGTGGTCATTTGTTATAGCAGCAATAGAAAAGAAATAGACCATTCTAATTCAATGACAAATAGATACAATAGTTTAAAATTATATGGTAAAGAGTTGGAACAGGAACTACTATTATGGACACCATAGGTTCTTGGTATACTACAAGTGCATTCTCTTCTTGATTTTCTTTTTTATAGTCACATCCTGAGAGAAAGTGAAATAATACAGGACTGAAGGAAAAAGATCATGAGGAGTATATGTCTACTTAATGCCAAATGTCCTCACCAAGAAGCTTCAAAGATATGCATTTTCCTCACAGGCCACAATACTATCCCAATAATGCTACATCTCTCATACCAACTAAATCCATTGTCTTGAAAAATGAAAATAAAAATCCTAGAATAGTCAAGGGTTTATGAAGACATGATGATAATGGTCATATAAAAGACAACGAAAAGAAGGTAAAGAAAATCCAGACAACCATGTCCAAAATTCACAGGCTATATGTATACTAGGGTGTGCTACGAGTTACCTTATAACCATACATTTAAAGGAAATCATTTTCAAAACTACAATTCTGTATTTTTATATGGCATCACCAGAGCTATTTTTCAAAGTACCTTCCCAAATTATTTTTCTTTCTTATTCATATTTTTTTCTAAAGCCAGATTGTGGCCTCAACAGAATATAACAATATTGGAAGAAAGGCAATAATTTCCAATGACTTTTTTAGCATGGAAGGTTGAGAACTTGACTTTCGAAGACTTACTCAAGTTCATAACCTAAAATTCTTTGAGGTATAACAACAACAAGCTGAAAATGGATACTTTTGTAATCAACTAGAAATGATTCTCATGGTAAAGGGTAAATTCTCAGCAGGTTGTACATATCCTACTTTATAATTATATCACAGTATGAAATAATACAAAAGAAAATAGGAGGAAAAACAAATATAGTGATTAAAAATTCTTGTAGAAACAGGATAAATGCAGTTAATTGTTTTTTTCTGTAGAGACAGAAAATACACTAAAAATTACTAACGACACACTGTGCAGCTTTCCTTTTGTATTCCATGAGGCCACAACAGGGAGCACAGTCATACTGGCGTGGTTAAGAGCAATGCAGGTTGGAGAAGGCCACTGGAGGGAAAAAAACATACCTCCCTCCTCTTGTGAACACTACATTCTGCTTCCTACACACCTCCAAAAACTTATTAAAAACTCTGGTCATTTTATAAGGAAATATCATAATTTTGAGGGACTTTGAGGCTCACACACAGCAAATTAATCCCCATTTTATGTCTGTCCCAATTTAGTATTTCTAAAGGCGATGGATAATAAATCCCGCCAACTCTCTTTTTTTAGGGCTATTCAGATACTAAATAAACCAGGAACATTTTAAAATCCAATCTCACAAAAATCTGCTTTGCTTAACCTTCTCTCCTTCTTTAAAAAATAAGAAAGGCATGATGTTCTTTTTTTTGTTAATTAATTCACTTTAGACAATTCCTTAAATTTTCATTTTAATAAATTTTTGTGTGGGTGCATTAATTACTTTCAAAGACGCTTTACAACTGTTACCTATTAAAAGCCTTTGTTAGTGAATAAAAAAAAAATAGAAAAAACTTCCAGCATGCCCCCTCCCTTCTCCATTCTAAGCAGGTCCTTGCTATCAACTGCTGGAGTATGCTCGCTTTGCACCTAGAGCTATAATTATTTTGCTTTAATTTTACAAAACCTTTTGTTCCATTCCCACGAGCCCACCTGATCCTTATATTACACTCGCTCTATTAAAACACTCATGCAGAACAAAGCATGGCTGTACTGATTCATAAGTAACTTTTTTTTTCTCAGTAAAATGCCACTGGCTAGGGTTTGGGACATAGTCCTGAGCTTCACCCTCCTCTGCCAGTTTTCCTGTATTAGAGCAAAAAAATATGTTGTTTCAGAGTGTTTTATTCTTCCTCAACATCCTTTCTTTGTCCGGCTGGTTTCTGGTGTGTGTTTTAAAAACTGTTTTATTATACTTCATTTTACTCTGTAGCAATAGAAGTGATACAAGTGTGTGGATTTCTTTTATTCATATGGTTAAATTCTTTTTAAAATCACTTACTTGCTTTGCCTTCTTTAATTTTTCTTCTCTCTCCTTACTCCACCCCTTTTCCTTGAGATCTTGCAACACATGTGGGGTTTTGGCAGAAAAAAATTGCAGTGACTCATCAAGAGAATTGTTTGTTTGCTCTGAGAGCACCCTGAGGACCCTCTGGGCTGCACACGGAGCCCTTTGATCCTAGGAAATTTATTTCTTCCAGATGTTTTCCCCACAGCCACCTTTCTGCAATGTCCCTCTTCATTATGTAGCATAAGAATAAACACTCAAGACCCACTGCTACAGCATACAGTTTTCCTGAATGGAGTGTGACAGGGAATTGACATGTGATTGAGCTGTTGGGATGTCCTTGCCTTAGGCACAATGATGGAGGAAGGTTAACACTGAGGAAGGCAGACTGGGTCTCTTTAGGCAAGTGTCCTTAGAATTAAGATGGAAATTATGTGAACCGTGCCAAAGAAAATATACAAATCTGCAGATCACTGCTCACGGACCTAGTCTTACCCAATCCTATAAAAGTATGAATACTTGTTCCATCTGCAGCAGAAAGTACAAAGAGTGGCCAGGAAAGTATAGTCTTTGGACATCTCTTGTATTTTCTTGTATTTTCTTGGCCTGGCTAAGGATGCTAATAGACATGAGAAGGGAGAAAGGCAGGAAATGGAAAGTAGGTACGCAGTTAAAGATGACGTGCTGGACTGAACAATGCCCCCTCCCCACAATGGTGTCCACATCCTCATCCCTGAAACCTGTGACTGTTACCTTATATGGAAAAAAAGGACTTTACAGATATAATTAAGTTAAGGATTTTGAGCTGGGGAAATTATCTAGATGGGCCCTAAATGTAATCACTTGTAACCTTATAACAGGGAGATTTCACGCAGACACAGAGCGGAGATTGAAGTGATGCAGCCACAAGCCAAGAAATGTCAGTCATCAGAATCTGGAAAAGGCAAGGATGTGCATTTTTCCCCAGACCCTGCAGAAAAAATACATATTGACTTCAGCCCAGCAATACTAATTTTGGACTTCTGGCCTCCAGAACTTGAGAGAATAAATTTCTGATGTTTCAGGGGTGCCTGGGTGGCACAGCGGTTGGGCATCTGCCTTAGGCTCAGGGCGTGATCCTGGCGTTATGGGATCGAGCCCCACATCAGGCTCTTCCGCTATGAGCCTGCTTCTTCCTCTCCCACTCCCCCTGCTTGTGCTCCCTCTCTCGCTGGCCGTCTCTCTGTTGAATAAATAAATAAAATCTTTAAAAAAAAATTTCTGATGTTTCAAAGTCACCAGTGTTGTAGTAATTTGTTCAAGTAACCATGGGGAAACTAATACAGAGGGTAACTTTAAGACCCCACTGTTGGGTACATTCCTGAGATCACCAAAGTCTTGGGTTCAAGGAGGAGTGGAAAACAGGGTCTCAAGATTTTAAGCCAAAATTCTTTATAGGAATGCTAGAGTTCTTAAGAATACTCTTTATCTACAGCAAGTCATAAGTGAAAATAAATAGGGCAAAAAGAGTATGTGGGGGCATTTAACAGATTGTATGGATTGTGAATGTAAATGCTCCAATTTTCTAAATTGAATTTGCATATTTTGTGAAGGATGAGTCTATCATATTTTCCTTTTAAAATAAATGTTTATATATAATGTATTACCAGTCATTTTTCTCCCCAAATCATTAGTACAGTGAATTTTAGTAACCCTGCTTTGGCATGAATACACTGTATTTGGCACATATATACTAAGCTATAAAAGTGAAGATCCTCTGTCAGCACTTGAGGTAACTTTCCTTTAGCTATTCAGAAGAGAATAGGTTTTTAAAGATTAACCCAGAGATCATCCGGTGCCTAAACCCAAGAATTTTTAAATAGATGTTTTAAAGCAATAACTTAAATCTCAAAAAGTCCAATAGCAAAATGATTATTGTATGACCAAATCACCCAGTTTACCACTTTTACTAAATCATCAGAAAAAATTTGTAGAAGCTGCATCATTAAAAAGGACAAGGAAAACTCAGTTCCCATGATTCTTTCAGCTATTAGGCTTTTCAACAACCAAATCATTAATCTTCATAGCCAACATGACGTCTGTAGACCACTGATACAGATGAAGAAAAAAGTTCTGGAGGACCTGAAGAGATTCTAGATCAATCAGCAAATGAGCAGAACTGAGAAAATTAAGTAGAAACGCTGACTCTATTTCCTAATACCTTCAAAAAGCAAATAGAGATTGAGTTCCCCTTTTGAGGATAACACTCCAAAGACTGAATATGTAAAAGATTGTCGTTTATTTCTTGCTACTTTCATATAGTTACCACAGAGCATTCATTGGACAATGGGTTTAAAAACAGAAAGAACTCTAGTTTTTAACAAAATAAGCAAATGATAATCTGATCATTAAAACAACTATTGTGCTGAAGAAATATATCCCAAGGCATTCAAACTACCAGGAGGCTAAAGAAACCAGTAGTTATCCCCATGCACATGCATTTGGGGAAGCATCAATAATGAGAATCTCAGTGCATTGCTGTTTTCCATTTGCTACCACTACTAGCTGTGTCCTGACCTGAGGCAGTTCAAGGTCTCTGGACTTCAGTGTTGTGATCTGGAATGAACTACAATCAATATAAATTCCACCTTCACACTCCCATGCTTCATTGTTTTATTTATTTTAACACTATGTACACCTTATCTTTGGAAGAACAGAATGCATATCTTTGTTTTGAGTATGGTGCAGGTTTTCACAGTACCATATAACCACAGTTACTCTTTACTCACTTACTAACCCTCCAACAACACAGAAGACAATTGTTAACATTCTCATTCATCAGCACCCCACCTGTTTCTCTAAGACCTTAAAGACAGGTTATATATATATATATATATATATATATATATTATTTTAACTAGCTCCCCTTAGCTCTACAACATCTAGTAAATTCTTAAGGAGTAACTACTTGACTCCTTATATAACTTAAGGCACAGGTATAAGGGTGGCCAGGATCAGTTGGGATTGGCCCATTTGGCTTTGCAAACTTTGTAATAAAACACTGAGTGCTGAAGAGATCAAACATGTAAGGATTTTTAAAAATCCTAATACAAAAGTACTTTAACTCCCTTAGCATTTGTTATAATTCTGAAAGCTAATAATCTGTACTGCTTCATAACAAATATACTGTGCCACAACAAATACAGGAGGATGAGTTTAGTGTGATAGTTTGCTATGGTGGGGAAATGGTTGAGATGAATGGGGCTTTAAAAATCAAGAGTCAAGGACATTTAGGAAGATAGAAGATGCACTTGGGTAGCTTTTAAAAGGACATGGGCTCGTCTCTAGTATTTTAGTCATCATGTTCCTGGGATCTCAATTAATCAAAGTTCCAGGTTATCAGTTACTTAATATGAATTTTCCAATAAACACCCCTTGATTATGCACTTAGATCTTCAAATTGGGTGGATTTACACAGCCCCTTGTACATAGGCTAATTACATACATACACAAAAAAGTAAAGCTAACATGTTTTTCTTTGAAGCTGTTTAGTGAATTAAAAAAAATCCATAATGAAGAAAATCAGACTTTAAATTCTGGGTAAAGATGTTCTACATCAATGACTGTCATGATGTGTCTTGATTATAGATTACTGTATTTTTTGTTAATAAAATGGGATCTCCATCAAATATATAGATATATCAGTCTTCCCATAGGGAACTTTAAGATCATCTAATCCAATGCCTTATTTTACAGATGAAGAAACAATATGTGACTGTTTTAACAAAGCCTATTTGAATCTTCAAATTGTATTTGTATTGAGACAAAATGGCTGTTACGTGAAGAGAAAAGCAGAAAAAGACTTTACAGTAGAAGGTTAAAGAAGGAAAGAGGAAAAAGAAAAGAGAAGGGCTTTTTCATGGAGTAAAGCATTAAGCAGAGATTCATTCTCTAACATGTATCCAGGTCTTTGCTGGAGACTGGCTTATACATTACAAAGAAGGTAGCATCCGTTTTCTTTTAAAAGAATTGCTTAGATTATTAACATATGAACAGTTTAGACAGGTTTTACCTCTCAGAATCACATGACTCCTTAAAAATAAGCAAGCATGTTCTATATTTCTAACATGGTAACTGTTGATTCATTTATACTGTATATCACCACTCACTTCTCCAGTACATGTAAATTGAAGGGAAACACAATGACCATGTTCAAAATCTATTTAAAAAATACAGGTTATCCCACAAAAACAGAGAAATGTGAATACTTTTCAGTGTTGCATAAGGAAAAATTTTAATTTGGATACTTGCTACTGAGGAGAATATAAACTTGTTAAAAGTGCAAACTCTGGAATCAGACTTCCTGGGACTGAATTTTGGCTTTGTCACCTACTTGACCTTGAGCAAGGAGAAAGTTTATTGCTCTGTGCCTCAGTTTTCTCACCAGTAAAATTAGAATAACAATAGCAACTATTTAAAAGAGCTGTAGTGAGATTGGAATCATAGATCTTTACATACAAATGAACAGGGACTGGCACATACTAATTACTCAATAAATAGCTGTTACTACTAATGTATACAGGGCTGTTAAAAATTTTCAGGGGGTAAGGGTATTCTCATTAATGAGACTTGTTAAGTATTCTGTGTTTCAATGTGTTGCCTTACTTAATGTATGCCAATATTCCATCTCAGTATGAATAATGAAATAGTATGAGGAAAAGCCTCAGTTTAGTTTGCTTAGATGTGTTTGAGACAGGGATTATCAACCTTTTGAAAGGAATAAGCTAAAAGGCTGCATTTGGTTCTGGCTTAAAGTAACCGAGAGGTGATTCTTAGAAGGCAAAGGAGAAAATGAGGGAACAGGGGAGGCTTAGCAGGATGCATATATCTTCTGATGTTGTGGGAGCATGAGAGAACACTCTCAGAAAAAAATGAAGGTGCTGACTCTCTGACAAGCGAATGCCCCACTTACATGACCCACAGTATCTTATGCATGTCTCAAAGCAATTAACCTTCTATGTACTTATCTGTTTACATTTTTTTCTTCGATCATACAGTGATCTACTTGAGGACAAAAATTGTTCCATTTATTTTTGTTCAATAGTTGCTTAGTAAAATATCCACTGAATGAATGACTTAACTAGTTGATTAACTAGTTAATAGTGTAACAGGAGAGCTAAGGCTCTCACAGGTACTCCTACTCAATGGGAGGAAGTGTTGAGGTAGAAGTGACTGGTCGTTATGGATCCCTGACCTCTGTGCTGGAAACAGATGCTCTCAGTAAGCATAAAATACATTTGAAGTTTACACTTCTATAAGTTTTGCAAGTTTTTTTTAACAATAACTTTCTTTTTAAAACATTTCACAAATATTTGAGAATCTACTATGTAACACTTTACAAGGCAGAAGAACTAAGCTCAACATGAGGTACAAATATAATCAGACTGTAAAACCATGGCAAATGTCTGAAAGTAAATTCAGTAAAAGAGTCCTAGATAATGTGTTGTAGTAGATCAGAGAATTAAGTAACTACTTATACCTGGAAGAATCAAAATAATTTTAGTACAGGGGGCAATATTTGAGCTCGATCTTGATGATAATAATGAATCTAAACCTGTGAAAATAGAGCATTATATATACCCTTACTCTAGAAACTGAATGATGCACAGATACACATGAAAATATCCGTGAATGAACAACATAAGCATCAAAGGCATTCCCAACTCAAAGTATCAGTGTATATGAAAAACTGGCTATTAGTAGGTGTATATGTCTCTGTAATGGCAATCAGCCTAGTAAATAAAATTATAATAATGCCCCTTAGAAAATTCATCCATTAATGAATACATCCATTCATTCTTTCAACCTAATACAAGGACCTACTGCATATCAGATTTTGAGTTATGCTGAGTACATTGGATATAATGGTGGTTAAGACAGAATAGGCTCTCTGCCCAAGAAGTAGATTCAGACAATTCAATTAATAATTACAATATGATATATTCTATGTTAGGTGAAGAACTGGATGTTATGGGAAAACATACTTGTAAGCTATTTATACTTTAACTCATTCTAGAAATATGGCAGAACTGTATTTGGGCAAATATAAAGTGCTAGTGATTTTTATTGACCTTGGATTTCTTCTGATTTGGTGTTGCTTATCTACAGAGTAGACTGCCATATGTGGGTCTTACACAATATTTGCTATTCAAAATCTTGCCTTTTGAACTACCTATCTAACTATGGATACATCAAGCACAAATACATTTGTTTTCTTAATCTCTTCAAGACTAAGCATGGCAGCATTTTTCCTACCTTGGTGTTTCTTTTTCCTGTTCAGGTACATCTTTTATTATAAATGACAGCAACCTCAAGAAGATGATGGTGACAATGTATGAAACAGAAAAAAAAATACGCTCTCTTTTGTGAAATTATATCTACAGGCCTAAGAAAATTAACATCTTGTTTGGACTGTTAAATTGAACAAACACAACATAGGAGGCAGAGGAAGCAATTACAGGCAACACCAATTCTTATCATTTTAGTAAGTAAAGGTTTGAGATGGTCTCTTTGTTTGTGATTCTTCTTCAAATTCAAGTTATAACCTATACCTTATAACAATTATTTCCCCCAAAATTGTCATCCATACAGCGCGTCTGCCTTAGAAACCCAAACTCAAGATTTATTAAAGCAGACAATATGTAGTCCTAAACTGCCTTTTTTTTTCTTTGCATGAAAAAGTATACTTAACTAGAGCTGCCATGGGCTGGGGGACTAACAGGTAAAATACTAAATGATTTAATACATAGGACATTTATCTCACTGGATTTCATCTAGCTCAGCATCATGGCTTTGTCGTCTAAGCAGTAGATAAAAAGCATCAATAAGCTGGGCAAATAATGTTTTATGTGAATAGCATAGAAAAGAATGAATAGAAGTACAACACTTCACCATTACACAGAATACAATTAAATATGATTATTTAAAAAAAAAAAGAGAAGAACAACAGCAGCCGACCCTCTGCCCCATCACTGAAAGAAACGTGACCAGTTCAAATAGTCTTAAATATGGTGAAAATGTCCATAGGACATGCAGGATGAGAGCAAAAAAGTCTTACTCTTCTTTGTTGGGCTCAGGGCCAATGTCCTGTGTGGCTGTCATTTAACTGTTCTGTATTTAAGTTTTTCTCAATCCTATAAATTATGTATGCATGTTTGTATTTTAGAAGTTCATAATTTTTTGGATTAACTTGTGGAGCTATTGTAAAGGATGAACAAATTGTGCTGCAAGAATGAGAATGTGAATAAATGCCAATTCTTTCCCAGATGGGAGATGGAATACCCTCACCCCTCTTAAAAGAAAATGAAAGATAGGATCAGATATGGGTTAGTATCTCCTTTTAAGGATTGCCTACTAATTAAATACATTGACACTGATTGTCACAATAACAATTACTGAGCAATAACCATGTGTAAGGCACTATTGCAATCATTTCACATATATTATCTCATCTCACGATCACAATAACACTATATTACAGATAAGGAAACTGAGGCAAAGAGAAGTTAAGTAACTTGCTGAAGATTAACAGGCTAGTAAAAAGCGGAGTTAGGAAACAAACTAGACATTCCAGAGTCCATACAGTATTAGAATATTCGGACCCAAAGAGATGAAAGGGGTCTAACCAAGACCTTAGAAACATTATTGAGCTTTTCTGAGCTTTAGGTCCTTCACTTAGAATAGGGGTGGATGCATGTTTTCTATAAAGAGCCAAACCATTAATTTTCTAGGTTTGTGGGTCAAGAGGCAAAATCAGGAATGTTTTATTATATTGGTACTTATATAATAAGTAAGAAAACAAATCACATTATATTTTTAAAATAAAATTATTTCATTTAAAAAATTTTAATTTTAAATAAAGTTATGTAACAGAAATCACACTGTTATTTTATTAACAAAATTTAAAATATAATAATAATTAAATACATAATATTTTTTGTCATTCAGGTCTACTAGTGATAACAGAATTCTTTATTAAAGGATAACATTTTGCTTAATTGGGCTTCAAAGATAGTGTCCCTAGCATGAAATCAGTTGCAAATGTTCATTTGTAAAAACCATTCTTCCCTCATAGGCCATACACAAACAAGTAGCAAGTTGGATTTGGCTTATCAGCCACAGTTTACCAACCCCTGGTCTAGAAAACAAAGTCACTGTACTGGATTATTTCTCAGAACTCTTCCAACTTCAAGATTTTATAGTACTATCTTACTTTAAAAGCATAATAATTTTGATGTTCAGTGTCTTCAATACATTTCAAAAAAAAAGTGAAATCTATAAATCCTATCTATACATGTTCTAATAATTAAGTGGACAGATGAATGTAACTGTAGCATCAAATACTTGTATCTGCCTTGCAGATTATTGTTGTCTTAATTTTCTCAGGACAATTTAGATTTCACTGAATTTCCACAGGCCCCTGTCATTACAGAGAAATAAATTTTCTGTTGAAAAGGCATTTGAGTGGTATGTTAGAGGCAGGAAGAAAATCAGCTTAGCCTTAGAGAGAAACAAAAGAGTAAATACAACATACAGATAGTTTCCCTGCTGAAGGGAATCTCCATATGATTTAATTCTGTGTTTCTATACTAATATTTGGTATCTTAAACTTATGATCCAAATTTATACTTCACATGAATTGGTGCTGGATTTTCCAACTGTGGTTTTTACATTGTTTTATTATTACTATATTGTTGTTGGTGTTATTATTACTATTATTATTGAAACTCCTATGGTTAGTCACGTGAATTTCCCAAGAAGCTTCTAGGCTCCTTGTCAGTTTTCATAGGAGGTAGTAAAAACAGATGCTTCCAGCATACACAGAATCTTTTCAACATAAACCAAAAGAAGTAGAGATTTCTTGCCCTTACTTAGAGCAAAAATATCAATAACTTAATTTCACATATTCATTTAGTCTCAACTGCATATTTAAAAAAAATTAAAAAGTCAATCTATGATACTTGAGGTCAAATACCACATGATTTGTCAATCATTGAAGGTGTAAGTGAGCACTTCTGTAATAATCAAAATAACAGAAAATTAACAATTCTGGAAGACTTATTAGAAAATTATAGGTGTAGGGACGCCTGGGTGGCACAGCGGTTAAGCGTCTGCCTTCGGCTCAGGGCGTGATCCCGGCATTATGGGATCAAGCCCCACATCAGGCTCTTCCGCTATGAGCCTGCTTCTTCCTCTCCCATTCCCCCTGCTTGTGTTCCCTCTCTCGCTGGCTGTCTCTATCTCTGTCAAATAAATTTAAAAAATCTTAAAAAAAAAAAAAAGAAAGAAAATTATAGGTGTAGTAAGTTTCTGGTATCTGTTTCCTGATTGAGTTAAAGATCTACAAAATGGTGCTATTATGCAAATTTTTTATGGTCCTAAATAAGGTTGGTCCTAGCAAAATTGTTAAGGGTTCAAAAAGCTTCACTTACTTTAAATTCAATTTTATATTTTCCCCAAATACTAAATTTTATTTTCCCAGGTAAAATGAATTAACAAATTAATTAATGCTATTTTGTGTATATTTCCTAATGGCTCTTACAAGGCAACATTTTAAATTTCGACAGGGGCTTTTTTAACTTAAAAAAGCTTTTATTTGAAACTATTGAAAACTGTCCCTCCTCCTATAAACATACAAAAGATAAAGTTTAAAAAAAATACAAATAATCCCACCATTAAAAATAAATTTTAACAAGAAGCAACAGAATCTCACTCTGTATCTTCAGTCTTTCTCAGTCACAACTTAAGATAACCAGTTTGGAATATACTCTTCCCACATCTTTCAGACAGTTGTATTTCACTCTATATGGAGGTTAAGATAATTACCTATATTAACCTACAACTTCCTATTTCAACTTAAAACACTTTATGCAAATCTCTTCAGAGCAGTATATATGGATCTATTTTATGCTTCATAATAGTTTGATATAGCTTAATATAACAATGTTTTCAACCATTTATCTTTTGATGGAAATCGAGTATGTTTTGAAATGTTTGCTATTATGAATAAAGCTGCAATGAAAACTGTGATGTGTGTGTAAGTATTTCTTACGGAAAGATTACTACAAGTGGATTACTGGGTCTTAAGATATATTTCTTTGAGAAACCTTTTTTGACAGTGGATTCTTTAAACATTTACAACACCAAGCAATTTTGTTAATAAAATAATGACCATTATTTAGTACCTAACATTCTAGGTAGTGTGACATGCCCTTTAAATGCATGAATACATTTCATTATGTGAAGTTTATTATATATAGAAATTCTACTGGTTGAATTCTGAAGGACTTTAATTATCACACTTTGGACTTGGATGGCACCTCCACAAGCAACGAGGAGTAAGTGAAAGTTTCTGAATAAAAGAATGGCCCATTTTCCTCACTCAGAGTTGATCATTTCTAGAGAGGAAAGAGAGGAAAGGGACCCCTTTAGCTGGAGGAGACATATTAAAGAATATCTAGTGAGCTTGGGACTATGCAATAAAGACCAATCCCTGCAAAGGGCTAACATGAAAAAGGCTTAACACAGAGTCAACTTCTTCTGTACCGAAAACTAAAGCAAAATGGCAGCCTTAGCAGGAAAAAGCATCTCCCTTCAAGTATTATCTGTCAGATAGACAATGGCAACTTACTCAGAGCAAAAGCAGATTATGAACATGCTTTCCCATCCTGCCTGTTGTTTCCAGTGGTCCCCAGAGGGCCGCTATTAAATTGAAGAAGGTAGGGATGGGGAGAGCACAGGGCCTGTTTAAAAATAAACACAGAGCTTTCAGGCTTAAAAACTATGCCTAGTTGAGAGTTTCTGCTGTGGTTACTCACATACAGAAATTACCTGAAACAAATGGACCAGACCAACTAAGTTTTTGAGGAAACTGTATTGCCAAAGATATAAAAATAAGAAAAAAAAAAAGGTGAGATATAGCATAACCGGAGCAGGCCTCTTCCAGCAGGATGGTACCATTCACCAGAGACAGGAAGAATTAAGATCTTTTACTAAATCAAGATCTCTTACTAAATTTAAGATGCCTAGAGGGCCATCCAGTGGAAGACAGCAAGTAAATGGTTGCTTTTATGTCTGGAGCCCAGGTGATAGGCTAAGGTCACACTTGAGATAAATATCTGGTATCATCAGCATATAAAGAGCATTTAAAGCTACTGGATTGGATGAGCTCATCTGGGGTATATAATGGAGAAGAGGAGGATCTAACACAAGAGATTGACAAATCAGTAAGGTAGGAGAGAAATCACGAGTGTGTGAAGTCATAGAAGCCAAGGGTAGATATTATCACACACACACACTCCTGCACACAAAAGGATTAGATCACATTTTGAAATGCTTCTGAGAGGTTGAATAAGATGAGAATAGTCCTCTATATCAGGGTACAGACAACGACCTGTAGCAAGGAATAAGAAACAAATTAGTCAATTATGCTACATTATGATATAAAGTAAATATTTGTTAAGAACAATAAAAATGTTGCCTTTCTTGTCATCACTGCTAGCTAGATGTAAATCCTGGAAAGACACAATGTTAGTTTTTAATTTTTAAGCTGGAGAGGATTTTATAGATAAGGAAATAAATTTGGAGAACGGAAATATACCTTGCCCCAGCAACTAAGCTACGAAGTGGCAAAAGTGGAGGGGTGATGCAGGTCTTCTAATTCCCAGAACAGGGCTCTTTTTTCTAAAAGAAAATGTGTGCTCATTAACATAAATATGTTTTCATTTTTCCAAAATGTTATTTTAAAGTAGAGATTAAGACCCATTCAACATCTGATGTGCTTATATTGAAGAATTTTATTTCAGGAACCACATTCTCAAATATAATTTGCCTCAACATTAGAAGTACAAACAGAGGGGGCACCTGTGTGGCTCACTCGTTAAGCGTCTGCCTTCGGCTCAGGGTGTGATCCCCGCATTCTGGGATCAAGCCCCACATCAGGCTCCTCTGCTGGGAGCTTTTCCTCTCCCACTCCCCCACCTGTGTTCCCTCTCTCGCTGGCTGTCTCTATCTCTGTCAAATAAATAAATAAAATCTTTAAAAAAAAAAAAAAGTACAAACAGAACTATAATTTGCTTTTTTTTTTTTTCCTTCAGATTACCCTTTCCTGTTGTATCATATATTATTCACCTGACTGGTCAAGATATAGCAAACATTCAAANAACAGAACTATAATTTGCTTTTTTTTTTTTCCCTTCAGATTACCCTTTCCTGTTGTATCATATATTATTCACCTGACTGGTCAAGATATAGCAAACATTCAAAAAACATGTACTGAATGAGTAGAGTATTTTCTAATACCTCATAGCTTGCATTTATATAGGTACATACACTATTTTTAAGCTAGGTTAGAATTTAGACATGAAGAGGCAATTTTTTTTAGATCTTCAAGAAAGAAATTTCTGAAAAATTAAATGAATGCACTATCATTAGGAAAAATAGCAATTCTGAGAAGAGTAGGGGAGAAGTAACAGTATCAGAAATCTAAAAATAATAGACCACACTTTCCTTTCCTGTGGGGAAAAAAGTACATAGGAATAGAATATCTCTAAAAATAGGAGTCAGGAAAGATTATGGCCCCAGAATCACATTATCATCTATAGCTTTAAAATATGCGGTCAAAATGAAAAAAGTGTTTCCACTCCACATCTACTACAATGACTAAGATAATAAATATACTGACAATACCAGGTGTTGTCAAGGTTGTGGAGCAACTGGAACTCTTATCCATTTCTGATGGGAATACGAAACAAAATAGCCACTTGGCAAAACAGTTCAGCAGTTTCTTATAAAAATTAAATATACATATATCATCTGACCTGACTTCTGGGTATTTACCCTAGAGAGTGAAAATTTATGTCTGTACAAAATCCTGTACACAAATGTTTATAGCAATTCTATGATAATTGCCCTCAAATGAAACAAACAAACTACTAAATGTTTTTCAGTGGATGAATGGATAAGCAGTCTGGTAAAACTATATGAGGTAATGCTACTCAGCAATAAAAAGAAACAAACCATTAATACATGCAGCAACATGGATGAATCTTAAATATGCTAAGTGAAAGAAACCAGTCTCCAAAGGTTACATGCTATATGACTCCATTTATGTGAATGACAATTCTCAGAAAGACAAAACTATAGTGATAAAGGAGAGTTCTGTGGTTGCAGGAGTTGGTAGTTGGGGGAGGGATAAAGAGCATAAAGTTCTTTGGGGTGATGGAACAGCTCTGTAACCTGACAGTGGTGGCAGCTGTGACATAAATCTATACATTAAAATTCACAGAATTATAAACCAAGAAATTTATAAAAATTAACAAAAATGTTCAACATTTTCAGGAGAAAACAAGGAAGCAACTGGCTTACATACTGAATTATCAGAAAATAAAGGATATTTTAAAAATATAGAGTCAGACAAAGCCCTGGCTTTTCCTACCAAGAAAATAATTTGGTAAGGGATAGTACTGTTGGTGAAAAAGAAACCTGCAGCTCTGCCTCTCCCATCAGTTAACAAAAATGAGAATTCTAGTACAGCTACAAGCATTTAATAATAATCTTATTTATTTAGAATTTAGTCTCTGTAGTTTATTACAGTCATTACTGCTTATGAATCAAGGATAATACCAGCACTTGAATATCATACATATGACAGGCCTCAATAGCAAAATAAAGATTATTACTTAAACTAATAAATTTTTATATTTCATAAGATGAAGTGAATAATGAATCTGTGAATAGACTACTCATTTCTTTTTTTAAGAAACAGATTTTATTTATTTATTTATTTATTTATTTATTTGAGAGAGAGAGAGCGCGCACGAGCACACAAGAGTTAGGGGGTCAGAGGGAGATGCAGGGCTCGATCCTGGGACTCTGGGATCATGACCTGCAAGCCAAAGGCAGACGCTTAACGAACTGAGCCACCCAGGCGCCCCCAGACTACCCATTTCAACTGTGCCTCTGAACCTGGTAACTACAATCCATTTTTACTGAAATATCATACGAGTTTTTAAATGTACATTCCTTTATTTATTTATTTATTCATTCATTCATTCATTTATTATATTCCTTCTATTTTTTTTAGCAGTAATATATATAACATAAAATTTGCCATTTTAGCCATTTTTAGGTATATAGTTCAGTGGCATTAAGTAGATCCACACTGTTGTGCAACCATCACCACCATCCATCCCCAGAATGTTTTAATCTCTCAAAATGAAACTCTGTACCCATTAAATAATAACTCCCCACTCTTCCCTCCTTCTATCCCCTGGTAACCTCTATTCTACTTTCTTTCTGTATGAATTTGACTATTTCAGGTACCTCATATAAATGAAATCATACAGTATTTGCCTTCTTGTGTCTGGCTTATTTCACTTAGCATAATGTTTTCCAGGTTTATCCATGTTATAGCATGTGTTAGAATGTCATTCCTGTTTAAGGCTGAATACTTGATTTGTTTCCACCTTCTGACTATCAAAGGTACATCCCTTTGGTATTGTTGTCAGCCATCATTTCCCCCCATAAGTCAGACTCAAGGCATATTCTGATACCCTTCAGCAATGCAAGACATTTCATTTACAATAGTCAGGTTTAAAGAGAACTTTTAAAGTTTGGTCAGCTATATTTAGTTTCTAACTAATTATTATGGTAATAGCAATTCTATGTTTATCAAATATTTGTTCAAGTTTGGTCATTAGCTTAATGTGTGTATGACATGCATGTCTGTGAGACGCATACAGCCATATTATGCATAATGTTAAAGCTTTATTATTGTCTGGTTAGGAACGTCGTCGTTAGCTAGAAAAATGGTTTTCTAGAGTGAAGCAGCAGGTTAAACCAAACCTGAATTAAAAATTTTGAGATAAAATAAGAGTTTTGTCATTTTAAAGGTGTAACTTGCTGCTAAACTCCACCTTTGACAAATGAAAACAGAATATTGAGGTGGGGTCAATGCCTTGTTTTTGTTTTGTGTTTCATTTTTTGGTGTTTGTGTGTGTGTTTCTTTTTGTTTTTTACTTTAAAGGTGATTTTAATATGCAGTGAGGATTAGGAAACTCTGAGCTAAAGAAAGAGATCCCAAGTTAGGAAGAGCTAAGAGTAACAAGTGAAACCACCTGTAAAAAGCAGTTGAGGCCTGGAGCATCAAAATGGAGGGAAGAGACTCAGAATTGTGAATGGCAATTTATCTTATTTATTCTTATCACTCAAATAGGGAGAAATTAAGTAGCCTTTTAGTTAAAAACAGAAGAGCAGGAGAGGTGTCAATTATAAGAATAATTAACATCTAGGTTCTAAAGAGCTCCAGGACCTAAACTAGAACATAAGCCAGGAAAATGGTCTGAGAAAGTCATAAGGTGAAAACAAGATAAATAGGTAAATATTTAGAGGAACAGGAGATTATAGGGTTTGGGAAATATCAACTTTCTTGATTGTATATGGTTTTTGTTCCATTTAAATGTTTGTACTAACTGAACTTTATAGGTGTCATGTGAAGTAATTTATCATCTGACTAAACATTTATTTTATATACAAAAGCATGGTTGGAATATATCTATTGATCTACCTTGCTTCTTTGGGCATCTCATAGGTGAAGTGATAAGAGTCCTGTTTGTGCTAAACTAATCCATTACCAGTAACTAGATAATGAGTAATCTCCCTCACAACCTTCTTCCCCCAATCATTCCACCAGGGGTGAAGGGTTACTTGAGCATTAAAAATGACCAGAACATTATACCACAATAGCAGCCTATAAAAATTCTCAGCAACAGTATCATGTCATTCAAACTTGAGGTGAAATCTCTTCATTATAAGAGGTACCAATATTAAAATTAACATTGATCAAAAGCAAAGAAACAAAATTACAAATGAGGATGGATAACCCAAGAGTACCTTTCCTTTTCTTTAGTGTGTGTGTGTGTGTGTGTGTGTGTGTGTGTGTGACATTCTGGAAAATGAAAAGAATGGAAAAGAAATGAATAATGACCTCTCAGAAATGAACACTAACATATTTTGTGTCTTGCTTTTTTTCCACTTAATCATATAAGCATTTCTTGTCTCATTAAAATCTCTTCATAAACACTATTTGTTTTTCTAATCATACCTCTATTATCTGACATCATTCTAGCTAGAGTTACTGTTCTCACCAGACTATTGGGGCACAGGTAGGAGTCACATAACAGACAAGAATCACATTTTTTGTGTAAATCCCCTAAACTGGATGCATACGGCAGAGAAGGGGCCTTACACCTTTGGGCAAGCTTTCCATGTCCAGCTGCTTATTGACTTCTTCAGCTCCCTGGAGTTAGGAGCAACAAACATAATCGTGAGCATATTCTAGAGATCTCCCCACACCTGTAAATGGTTTACTCTGAATCAGCACTCTCTAAATGGAAGGAGAAGACAGCTGGATGGCTGGAAGTGCCAAGCAGAGCCAGCCCACCCAGGGTAGGACCCATGAGGGGACCAGGGAAGATTTGTGCAGATGTAAAGAAATGGCTGGGGAGTGTCAAAAATACGTTTTGTTTTATTTTTTCATGCTTCCTAATTTCCTAACCAATGACCTTCTTCCACTCTCCACCCGCTCTCATTTTTATTTGGGAGGAGGCATTCTCTTTCTTTCTCTCTCTGTCTGCCTGTGTCTGTCTGTCTGTCTCTCTCTTTTCCCCCTCCCTCCCTTCATTCCTCTCTCTCTTTCTCTCCATTCCTCCCTCTCCCTCCCTTCTTTGTCATAAAGCCTCTATCATAACTGGCTATAACATGAAGTAAAGTATGCATGCCTGTGTATCATTAGTTGTGGTTATCATATTAAAATTTTCCTGTGTTTTAAATTTAGCTCATGGTGCCTCTGTTCTCTATCTGTAAAAGGTCAGCCTTTGTCAGGACTTCTCTGTGATGGGACGTAGAATGTACTGACTCTGGGAAATATAGTATCTCAGACTGTACAGTACTGTCTTGCCTGGCTCCAATTTGGATATTCTACCCAACTTATAGGCTCGAGTCTATTTAAGTACCCTCTAAAGGGGGCCTTCAGTGCTTATCTTTAACCTAAGGCTTCTAGGTCTGCCCCTTTGATTACTTAAAACCCCTGTGAAGTTTCCATTGGGAATATAGTCCTGAGACCTTATCTTGCAGAGGTGTTTTTCTTTTCTTTTCTCTATTTTTTCTTCCTTCCTTCCTTCCTGCCTGCCTGCCTGCCTTTTTTTCTTTCTTTCTGTCCTCTCCCTCTCTCTATCTCTCCCTCTCTCCCTCTTTTTTTCTTTTCTTCTTCCTTCCTTCCTTGTCTTCCTCATTGAGTGAAAGAAGCATGAAAGTCTAGTGAGATTACTATCAGAAAGGGAAGAAAAAGACAGATCCGGAAAGGAGTTGGGAAGTGAGCAGAAAAGTTAATTGACCTGGGCCAAGGAGGGTTAGTGAGAGCTCTTGAAGACGAGAGAGGAAAAGGCAGCAGGAACTCCAGGGCAGCTATTGTGAGAGATGTATTGTGGATGAAAGAGATGGCCAAAACACAAAAAACAAAATAACAAAAAAACAAAACAAAACAAAAAAAAAAAACCAACCAAACCCCAAATTGGTGAATTTGTAGCTTATATATTCAGAGGAAACTATACTAAAGACAAATTACTTTCGACAACTTTTGCTTGTTCAAGTATCAGTTCTCTGCATATGATTCCATGTATGAACTGGCATCATGAAAGAGCTCAGCTTTACACACACACACACATACACACACACACATCATACTTATTAAGAACTAGGAGCTAGTACCATCACAGAGCTCAGGAAATATTTGTTGAGTCAATGTATCACTCTATTTAGAGTATGTGCTTTACTCTCTGTATTATGGAAGTTGAGGCAATTACAATGAAATTAAAAGTTCTGTGTGGTGATTATTTTTCTCAGGCTGATTTTCCAAGAAACAAAGGTAGCAATTTAAAAAATAATTTTATATATTCATTTTCAAACTTACTTCCATAAAGATATTCACTAATGAAACAATAAAAAATGTTCAAAGAAAAAAGTCAATAATCTTCCATCAGTCCTTTTTTTTAAAAAAGATTTTATTTTATTTATTTGACAGAGATAGAGACAGCCAGTGAGAGAGGGAACACAAGCAGGGGGAGTGGGAGACGAAGAAGCAGGCTCCCAGCAGAGGAGCCTGATGTGGGGCTCGATCCCGTAACGCCGGGATCACGCCCTGAGCCGAAGGCAGACGCTTAACCGCTGTGCCACCCAGGCGCCCCCCATCAGTCCTTTTTTATTCTCAACCCTGTGAGATGACCATTGTGAAGAATATGGTCATAGAACATGCACAACAAATTTATTCATAAATATTCATTACCCTGAAAATTTGCTCTTTTCACTTAATAAATTATGGTCATCCTCCCAGATCAATACCAATAGATATAATTCATTCTTTTTCAAATGGCTGTATAATCTTCAATAACATCTGTCCACTTCATATGGCATATATGTAGTCAAATTAATAAATTCAATATCCTTTTCAAAAAATGTTCATTAAAATTTTACTAAATTTTTACACAAGATACTTAACAAACACTGAATATCTATCTGGTACCAGTTTTAGTAACTGAGAAAACTAGTAACTTACTCATGGTTCTTTACCTCAAGAAATTGACTCTCTAACATGAGAGAGAGAACAGTTAATTTTTCTTTTTAAGTTAAGAGAAACTGCTGAGAGAATTTATAGTAAAGAATGCCTTTAAAATAAATCTTTAAAAGGAATAACATATTAAAAAATAATAAAGAAAAATTTAAAAAATAAAAAGAGTAACATATTCTGGCAATTCATTCTTAGTCATTGCTTCCAATGTATGAACAGTGCTTAGCAGCAACAGAGTACCTCCCTATATGGCAACTCAAAAAACAAACTAATTTCTAGGCAGAAAGACCTCAGATAAAGCACCTTACTCTGGAGATCTCAAAGTGATTTATAATTCTGCTAATACTTTTACTGTAATGGTACTACATGATACTTAGGAACTACCTTTATTTCATAGAGCTCTAAATACTTCATATATATCATTTGGCTTCTTTGTAAAATGTCTGCACGGATCGACAAAACTGTCCCCTACAGATAAGGAAAATGATCTTAAGACTAAACTATTTGACAATGCCTGAATCAAGTCTCCAGATAGTTAGCCCCATGCTCTTTCCTTTCCATTACACTTGCTGCCTCCCTCGTGGTAACTGCAATGATAATGTGGATAGTATGATGTAATCAATCAGAAAGTCTCATGAAGCATGAGGGAGTCAGTACTTATTAAAAAACAAGGGTTTTTCATGCAAACTATTTCTCTATCTGCTAAAAGGGCTTATGAATAAAGCTTCACTGATAAGTTTTCTAGGTGAATCTAGGTTAATTTACAGAGCAGCCAGTCTAGTTGGCCCCTCCCACTTTCCAGGGCTGGAAGGAGGTAAGACAGAGAGTAAAATGTGTAACCCAGGTTCTCAGCTGTTCCTGCCAGCCCTAGTCCAGAGAAGAAAACAGAATTCTGATAGTAACAACAGTGGCAATGATAACAATGTTAGACATATATTGGTTATTTAAGAAAGTCCTACAATATTCAACTAAGTTAAGTGAAGAATAGTTCAGTAAAATTGTAGCAAAGGTTAAGCAAATTTCATATGGTCAAGTTTAGTGCAATTGCAAACAAGTAAATGACTGTCAAGAATCTTAATCTTCTAGTACTTATAACTATCAACATGAGCAAACTCATTTTCCTATATCTTTAAGGACATTTTAACATAGGAGGTTTATAATTCTGAGATTCTGATACTAACCATTAGACTGAGTTTGTTCTGTATTCATGACCTCCTGAAAGAATGTCAGTTTAGCATGGCCTCCTCCCTTCTCCACTTGACTCAAAGAATGTTGCTTTCACACTGCCATTTGGGACACATGAAGGGGTGCATTTAGACCCAAGGTGCTGCAACCTGAAGTGTAAAACTCTAATTCCCTGGAAATTTACTGTTTCAGAGTCACAAGTCTCCTGATTGCTTCCCACCAGTCTCTAGATAAGCTTCCCCCCCCCCTTACAAAAGCTTTTCTTCATTCAAAATTCCTTTGAGAACAAAACATTGAACCAGAATTGGATTTTTAACAAAATGTTACAAGATTGTTGAAAATATTTTTTTCCCTCCTGATGAGACCCAGCAGTTGAAAGGATGTATTAATGTACTTTCTGATTTAGGGCTACTAGCAACATATTGCAAAGTGCAAAGATGGGCCAAAGAACAAAGTCCCTTCTGCAAAGTAGGAAAGATGGTGTTCACAGAGTTATTTTTTTTTTAAAGATTTTATTTATTTATTTGACAGAGATAGAGACAGCCAGCGAGAGAGGGAACACAAGCAGGGGGAGTGGGAGAGGAAGAAGCAGGCTNGCAGAGGAGCCTGATGTGGGGCTCGATCCCATAACGCCGGGATCACGCCCTGAGCCGAAGGCAGACGCTTAACCGCTGTGCCACCCAGGCGCCCCCACAGAGTTATTTTAAAAGACTTAAATGGACCCTTTCATACAGAAAGACTTGGAAGTCAAACTCAAGAAACAGAGAGGATAAAGTAACAGCTGTAGAATGCTAACAGTTAAGCATCACTTCTAATCACCATAAATTTGTTATGTATATTGGTGCCATTCCATAGTGACAATTGGTTTTAGAATAATTGTTCAAGTGTACTATCTGATAATAGAAAACGACCTTCTCAGACATGAAGGTGTATACATGCGGTGCTGCTGAAGTTGACACATAGAAGGAAATTCAGGATCATGTCTGAGTGGGAGCTGCCATTAAAAAACTGTTTCCAATCTCTTCCTCCTCTCCTATTTCCCCCTTCCTCTTACCCACCCACCCTTCCTCCGTCCCTCTCCCTGTCTCACTCTCTTGCTTTTACCAAGAAGTTTGCTTCTCATGTGGTCCTCACTGGTCATTAGAAAACAACCTAACAATTCATAAGTATGTTTGGATTTCCAGTTTTGCACTTTTTCTAGAAGCAGTCAACAATGAGTAATTTCATTGACCTATATCTCTAATCAGACTTCCAAGGCTTCAAATAAGTTAGTTTTGAGAAGGTAAACATAAAACTTCTTCCTTAGTATTGGCCTCATAAATACAATAATTTTACTTCTTTTACTTTTCAAAGGTGTATTGAAGTATGATATAGGTTAGTAGTACCTTTACTTGTGATATGATTGGGGTCTTGGGCACAGATACAGAGTGAATCAAGGTAATGTAGAGATGAAAGGGTAATGTCACATATTCCATCTATCTTCCTAGCTCCTCATTTCTCAAAGGAGGAAACATATAGGGGGCACTGTATTTATTTACAGACAAGGTAATATAACTTAATTATAAAAGCACCCTCTCAACACACTCTCTTCCTTCTTGGGAAGTCTACGAGAGCATGCATTACAATTCTGCTTTGCCAGATAAGGAGCTGAGGTGTGAGGACCGTAGAAGACTAACCAGCATCCAGGAGAAGAGCAGACTTGGAGGTTGATGGAACAATGGAAAGAACACCTAGGATCAGACAGATCTGTGTTAGAATTCTGGCTCAAGCTTTTACTAAGATGTATGGGGTAATTTCATCTCAGTGAACCTTGGTTTTCTAAATTTTAAACTAAGGATTATAACATTCATCTTGAGGTACTGTTGACGGAATTAAATGTGAAGAACTTAATGCAGAGAGGGCATCTGCTAAATCAAACTTCCTTTTCTTCCTAACTTTCTTTTCAAAGTTTGGACTATTAGAGAACTAATGACCTGTGTGACCACATGAGCTAAGGCAATAACAAAATGCAATAGATAAAAACACCAAGCAGGAGATAGTACAGTTTGAATCAGTTAGGCCTGGCATCAATACAAATTCACTTACTGGCTTTGCAATCTTGGATGTTACTTAATCTTTCTGGAGCTCAGTATTCTCATTATAAAATGGAAATGATTCCTACTTTACAGAGTGGTTGCTGAGTGTGGTAGCAAGGATTAAAGACAACTTTCACAAAGCATCTGGTACATTAAGTAAACAGATTGTGAGTAATACATATTGTTCAGATTTTTATTAATTAAAGCTTGTCTGTAGACTCATCTCCTGTACTTAATATTCTTTTTTTCCACCCAAGACCTTGAAAGGGTTATGGTAGGGGTGTTGATCACTGATTAGCTGGTCTAGTTGTGTTAATCTACCTTCGAAGAATTAGGGTTACAGTTCCAGCCCTGCCATTAACTATTTAACTGCATGTCTCAAAAAGGAATTCTAGGCCTGAATTTTGTTCATCTCTAAAATGAGAAGGCTGGAATAAATAATTCCTAAGTGTCCTTGTCACTATAATATTTTAAGATTCTAGTGTCTTTTTACTGAGTTATAGCAGATAAACCCTCCTATCTTTAGAGTTTAACCTATTTCTCTATGGTTTAATTTTCACATTCCCTCTACTGTATTTCTTTTTCTTTTTTTCTTCTCTTTTCTTTTTTTCTTTTGGCAAAAAGGGATAATGTCCTATCATTTTGTAAACAAACCAATATCTCCATTCTGACTTAGTGGTATTCCATGATATTAATGCATCATACTTTAAAATAATCTGGATTGTTTTTAATCACAAAATTCAGTAATAATGAAGGTAGTAATAATGAGGATAATGATGATTCATTTCAAGGCTTTCTATGCCTCCAGGACCCTGGTCATTGCACATGATAAAATACACCAAAATTTAAAAAAAAGATTAAGGTTTAACATGTTAAAAATACAACCTAGGAGTAAAACACTTTTGGTACTCATTCCTACATTGTGCAATGAGCACTTAAAAATAAACAAAAATAAGAGATTCATTAACCAACAACAGAATCTTAATAATTATTAACTAGAAAGGAAATAAAATTAACTTGACCTTATCTTAGAAGGTTGTTGGGAATCTACTTTGGTTATGCAGATGAGAAATATGTTGGGAACTATCAGACCTCAGTTTCAGAAATCCAAACCCCCTCAAACTTAGAAGTGAACCTTTGACAAAGGTTCAAAATAAACGTATAGTTGCTATGAGCTTGTATATACCATTTACCTTTGAATTATTTTCATCTTGTTCTATTCAATTAATTAATTGATTGATTTAATATATACATCTATTATGTGTTTTCCAGTGTATTCAAAATAAAATCCAAATTCCTCACCCTGCCTACTCCTCTGACTTCACTTCCAATTATTCTTCTCTTCCTTTGTTTACTTTCCTCTAGCCACTCTGGAATCCTTTTATTTCCTTGACTACACAAAGTTTGTCTTTGTCTCAGGGCATTGTCCAGGCTGTTTCTGTCTGGAGCTTTCTCTTCCTTGCATGTTTCTATCCCCACCTCAAATTCTTCACCTACCTGGTTCTTCCATGCTTCAACTATCAACTTAAATTACCCTTTCTATGAGAATTCTTTCCTGACTACTCAGTAGGTAGCATAACAGATTTTCCCCATGCATTTCTGTCTTGCTTATCTATTAGCTCTTTTCATGCATTACAGTTAATAATTTTGTAATTATTTGTTTACTTATTTAATGTCTGATTCCCTTAGGACACTATAAATACCATGAGAGCCTAAGGGATCATTTCTATATTCCCTGGATTAAGCATGGATGGGTAATGAATTAATGATTCTACTGTGGTAGATTTTGTAGAGTTTAGAAATGTTAATTAAATATGGACTCCATCCCTAAAGAATTTATTTTCTAGTAAAGGGATAAAGTCTGCACATAAGTATCATTTAAGAATATAGAAAGTAGGGGCGCCTGGGTGGCACAGCGGTTGGGCATCTGCCTTTCGCTCAGGGCGTGATCCCGGAGGCATTGTGGGATCGAGCCCCACATCAGGCTCCTCCACTATGAGCCTGCTTCTTCCTCTCCCACTCCCCCTGCTTGTGTTCCCTTTCTCGCTGGCTGTCTCTATCTCTGTCAAATAAATAAATAAAATCTTTAAAAAAAATTAAAAAAATAAAAAAAATATAGAAAGTAATTCAAGTCTCAAAAAAAGTGTAGAAAAATGCTACATTAGTTTCTAAGGCTATTGTGACAAATTACCAAAAACTTGTTGACTTACCAGAAATATATTGTCTCATAATTTTGAATGCTAGAAGTCCAAAATCAAATTGTCAGCAGAGCCACTACAGGTGCTAAGTGAGTTTGTTAAGCAGAGGAGAGTGGATTATTTCTGGCTAGGTGAAAGAGGGAAGGTTTTGTGGAATTAATAGCATTTAAAATAGACCCAGAAGGATGGGTTAGATTTGCATATGGAAAAACAGAATAATGGACATTCTAGTTAGCAGGAGCAATATTAATAAAGAGGGGATGGTGATAGTGGTAAGAAAATTTGGCCTGTTTGGTATATTAAGCCATAAGAATAAGTCAGAAATGAGGTCAGAATTAGATTTTAGATGGTCATAAATATTGGTTAGAAATTAATTGTTACTAAAGTTTTGTCTGAATAAAGGTGACATAATCTTAGGGCTCTTGCTTCAGGAAACCTAATGAGGCAGTAATGTTTAGGATGAACTGGGCTCCCTTCCCCCTATCTCTCTCAATTAGGAGATTATTGCAGGCAAAAGAAGACGAAAACCTAAGACAGAGGTACCAAGGAAGGATAATTAACAAGACTTGGCCATTTACTGGACACCTGGGGGGTGGGAGGAAAGCAAGAATGATACATTTTGAGTCAAAATGACCTGGACAATTGAGATGAAGAAAATTAGTATAGTCAAAAGGAGAATGATTAATTTTCACTAGGAGGATAAATTCAATTTTGATGTACTGACTTGAAGAAAACTAGTGTGATATCTATTTGAAGATTTAAATAAGGACATTAGAAATATAGGACTGAAATTTGGGAGAGAGATCAGGACTAGAGATATAAATGTGTGAGTTATCAGTAGTGTAATAACTGAAGTCATACAACCTTGGAAAGCAGTGTCAGATCATGGGAAGAGTATGAATATGGAGTCTGACAGACATATTCACATTCTATCTTTTACATTCACCTGTTGTATGACCTGGGACAAATTGCTTAATCCCTACACTTTCTCATATATAAAGAGGGAGAAAATAATATTATCCCTTAGTTAGGATTATGTGAATTGAGTATTTAAAAGACCAATCTTCTTTATATCTGCTTTCATATTTTGGTGGCATGATTCCCAGTAAGAAATATATTTATTTTGCAATCCATTATCTTAAAAATATGTAACACACTCTTTTTAATAAATTTTCCCCTTTGATACTATTTCAATAAAAGCATATTGACTGCGATCCTCTAAACTGATTCCATGACCTATAAATGGTTTGCAACCCACACTTTGGAAAACACTGGCTCCAACCAGCATCCTATCCTCAGAACACACCATGACTATTCACTGCTCCTTCAACTTTCATTTTCATTACTCTCTCTACTTTGGCTACTGGTGAATATCAGATAATGTCTTGATGGTCCAAACGGAATGATAACTATTCACTTACTCTACTGTACCCATACAACATTCTGTCTTTAAGAAAGATGTATTTATTGCCCAAACAGATTATGAACTCCTTGATGACAGGAAGTATAAGTTATTTAACCTGGTAAAAAGATTTGTTCATAAGAGGCACAGAATAAATTTTAATTTATTATTAAAGAGGGAAGAGTTCTGAAGAGATAACCTTGTTGGGCACCTACATCCAAGTCCCTGCTCTGGCATCTTCATGCTTCAGTTCTTCCTTCTCTATATGCCGAAGCTTCCATGGATTTTTTTAAGGCAGAACCCTGTCTCCTCATTTGGGGCACAAAGACATAAGCACTAATATTTTGTAATAGAAACTTGAGCTTCTTCACAGTGGGTATGGGAAGGTTGGGAGGGTATAAAATAAATTTGAGGAAGAAACTAAGATATATCCAGGATTTAGCTCTGGGTAAAATAATAGAAAATTTCCTACACTGGTCTCTTCGGATTGCTAAATGACAGAATCCAATAAAGGCAACCTGAAATAAATTACTAGGGCAAGTAATTCATTTTAAATTATTAAAGTTTATTTCATTTTTTTCAGACCCTAAAAAAATTTCCTCTGACAGAAATGACCCCTGGCAACAGTGACATTCTGACACCATGCACGATGCACACTCTTGGGAAGTCTGAATTCCATGTCACAATGGCTCTGTTCTGATTACTGGTTTTATCATGCCTATAAATGCAATTAAACTAGTGAAGTTTCTAATGGTCTTCTGTCCATTTTGTAAATGATCATAAAGAATATTAAGTCAACCAAATAAATTTGCTTCTACGTGACTCATTGTACAACCAGAGGTATAATATCAAAATGTACAGAAAAAATGAAAAAAAAAAACTTTTTTGATAACAATGAATGTTTCCAGAATAACCCTTATATGTTAATTTTGGGCAAGTCTGTGGTGGGGAGTACAGTTCAGTGGGTCTCATAAATGAGCCTAAGGCAATTTGTTCCTCAGAAAACACTGCTCAGACCCTGAGTGTAAAGGAAAGATCAAAGCCCCAGAGTCTAAATTTGGGTCTGTTCTCAGGCCTAGACGACTAAAGGATGATCTGCATTGGTGGTCATTATGGCTTGGGTAACTTGCATGCCCTACCATGGGCCTCAATATACTTATTTCAAAATGAGATTATTAGGACTTCTGCTTCTTATAATAGCCTCTGTACCTGTAATGTTTGATGAAGCTCTACCCTTAAATCCCTTTCACCTCAGTTTTGTAATCTTAAAAAATATGAAATGTGTTTATAAAGTTCTTTGATGTCCTTAAATGTTATTCAACATGATAACAGTACAATTCACTAAGCCTAAATTTTATCATTTTAGTTTTGCCTCAGAGGCCACGTTTTATGAAAGCCTTAATTTGCATCAGCAGCAGCTGATTTAATAAAAACGAAGGGACCCCTTTTGGAAATAAATTAAAATTGGTGGGGGAGGGCAGAGAACTTCATGCAAAAAACAAAAAAACAAAAATAACAAAAACCAAAAAACCCCAAAACCACCAGGAAGCTAAATGCTGAAGGGGTCATAAGGGATCAAATGGTTCTGAGTTCTAAAGAATACTGTGGTCTTATTCATGCTGAGAAACTGAGAAACTGGTCCTGGCTTTTTATGCACTGAAAGTTGAAGCTTCTAATCGCAACTTCCCCAGGCTGATTGCCCCGATACCTATCATACCATGTGCCTCTACGTGCCTCTTTCCTTGAAACACAATTCACTGCATGGCAATTAGACCAACAGGTGAAGAGCCCATCCTGGAGTCAAGTAGATTTATCTTTGGGGACAACTCCAACGTATGGGATCTAAGACACTCAAGTTAAATGGAAAACTACTGGATATTGTTTCACAGAAAAAAGGAAATGGTATGAACAGGCCCTCCTCATCTTGGTGGTGAGAAAGAAGTGAGAGACGTATGCCTATTGTGATATGATGAACAGCTGGTTTGCCTTTGACAAATTCCTTTAAAATTGTCTTCCTGACTGTCAAGAACTTTATTCAACCCCTCTTCACAATAAATATTCTCTGACAGAATAAATCCTAAAGTTCTAACTATTAACACATTTTGTAATTGTATTAATAACAATAACTATTTCGTCATTGCTATCATTATGCCAAGCACTAGAGATTAAAAAACCGAGTAAGAAACAGACCCTGCTTTGTAGACCTTCCTGTCTATGGGTTTGAACTATTGTGGTTATGACAAAAATAACAATAAGCATCATTTATTCCCTCATACCAGCCAAGCACTGTGCTCAGTGGGCACCATGCATAAGCTCCCTTTCCACTCATCAGATACCCTGACGGTGAAGTGATCTTGTTCTGTCCATGCATTGTTTCTCTCCTCCCACCAAAAAATGGACCTAGCAGAAATTCAAACCATATGTAGAGATACTTAAACACCTTCTGGACTATCTGCAGTCAACACACAAGCACTGTAGCCAATGATGCAAGAGTACAGTGAACCAAAGTGAAAATGGAAGCAAGTGAATCACCTTTAGTGCACTCTGTGGGACAGACATGGTGGCACTCTGAAAACCACGATGCGGTAGACCCCGCATCCAGCCTTCCAACAATGACTCAAGGAGATGGATGTTATTTCGGTGTTTTAAGACCCTCTAAGGAAAGACCTTGCAACACATTAAACTGCAAAAGTTAGGAAGACATCATAACCTTCTGGATTTCATTACCAAAACATACATTTTGATCTAAAATTTAAAAAAAATGATTGACTTTTCTTGTAGTATTTCACAACCTTTGAATGCGGCATTAAAATGCTTTTCTTCTTTCCCCCACCAACTATAAGCTTCTGTTTTCTTACCCTGGGCGTCTGAATCTTTTATATGCTCGGGTTCTATTCACTGCCTGTTATTCAGACATTGAAATCCCAAGTGTTAATTGTTCTTCCAAGTACATTGACAAAACAGCAGCTAAATAAGGGTAGACCAGACTGTGGTAGACTCTGACATGCATTTATGGAACAATGGGGCTCTGAGAGACAGCCTTGTAGCTCACGGGAAGACATAAGATGTGCTATTTTGACTGCTTCATAGCAGAATGGGGAACACACGCACACAAGGGAATTATGCATTTTACTTAGTTTTGCCCAAAGTCCTCAAGGCAACAGAATCTTGTGATGTCATCATGAACTTTTTTCTCTCCATTTCCATTGACACAAAGGCTAAAAATTTCTAATGACATCACAAAGGAAAAAGGAATCTACTTTGACTCCATAAGAAATCCATTACCTTCTATGAGATTTGAACAAAAATGTGAGAATCCCTCTTGTCACAGTGTATGTCACTGTGCGGATGCACAGTGGGTGACACCCTCCCTAATGCAATTCAAACCAGGCGGAAAAAAAAAAAAAGGATTCACAATTTAGGTTGAATAAAAAAGACATACTGAATATTGAGCCCAACAAATTTTCTTTTTTTATAGAAGGAAATCATTTAAACATATATTTCTTCAGGGATATTCAAATTTTTACTCATGCCTGGTTACTATGTTACCAATGTTTTTGTCTTTTCTTGGGTTGGTCACAAAATCACAGAGGAAGAAGGTACAGGAAGCTTTCACTTACAGGAATGCAGTGCAGCTCAATCTTTTGTTTTTAAGGTGCAGTGATTTCAGTCTCTAAATGTAACTTCAGGCAGTCTGAAAAGAAACAGGTTAAAATCTCTTTCAGTTATAATTGGTATTTCAGATTTAATTAAAAATTAAACTTTCATAATGTTTCACCATCCAAAGCAATGCATTATCAGTCAAGCGTGGCTTTTTTTTTTTCTGTTAAGGAAAAAAAAAAAAAAACCCTCTTCCCAGAGTAGTTTTTTAATGAAAAGGAAAGGATCTAAAGAGGAAAAAAAAAAAAAGCAATTCTGAAAAACAAAATATGCCTCCCTGTTTAGGACTTTACAATGATATGACTAGAAGCTCAGTGCCTCTGAATTTCAGCTAAATTCTATCTGATTTTTAAAAAACTCCTCAACAACAATTTCACAGCCTAAAGATTACATAAAATGTTAATTTTAGAGAATAAAGAAGAAAATCTATTATCTGAATATACATGTTGAAGGGAAATTATGACTTCAAATGGAATTGGAAAAAATGTTAGCTCCACTACTTTGAAGTGGCTGCCTCGGCGGTGGGGCAGATGGCGAAGTAGAGGTAAATGAGCATATTTAGCGATACAGAGCGCCCATTGCAATGTATGGTGGGCTTAGCATGCCGGATACCACGTCATATACACATACATCTTATCAGATGCAGCCACTGCTGTGTGAAGCAGCACGAGAAGGCCATCCGGATTTGAACGGGACCTCCTGGTTTTAAATAACTGAACACATTTTTTAATATGTACTTTTAATCTTCAAATTAAGAGTCCAGGCATTAAAATCTCTAACTATGTCATAAATATTTGGGCTTAAAATGTCACTCTATTTTTCAATCCCTTCTTTCTTCATACAACACCATCTCTAAATAACTGTTTAAAAAAAACAGACTAGATTAAGTCATCCCTATTTTTAGCTTTAGATAACTGACAGTACAGGATATAGAAAAATATAGCTTTTTTTTCGTGTAAAATGAAGATAATACAATTATCTTTCTTTTACTTCACAGCATGGCAGTACTTTTTTTATATATATTTGTAGCACTAAATGTGGTGTGTTTACGTCCACCTTCACATTAGTGCAAGGTAATATTTTAATATCTCCACATATGAGAGCATGATCATAAATCACCCCTGAAATTGCATCTATTATTAGAAAATGCATCTCGTCTGACTTATGAATTCTATTTTCTTTTTCCCTTCAAGTATATGGAAGAATATTCTAGGTATTGTGTCTATTTGATATATATAGATTTTAAATGCAGACTGGTGCAGATTCACGGAATCCATCCATGAATGGATCAAAAAAAAATCACTGACATTGACTAACTAAACTTTTCCCCTGCTTCTCAGATGCCTGAATTAGACTAAAAATGCACCAGTGTAAAGACAGAAATTATGGAGGCGTCACCAGGGACAACTGAATGAGAGGAGGGGAGTGCACATATTTCCTTATAAGGTAACAAAACATTCATAAAAGAAACTGACAAAAATAACTCATGCTCAGAAATTATATGGAATAACAATAATCCCCAATAAACAATTCAGAAATATGAAAACTGTCCACCTCTATAGAAATCTGACTCACCAATTGGTATTGTTCTACTCACCGCTCAAATATGGTTAGTGAAAAACTGATTCACTACCTAGTTCATACAGGAAAACGTGATGGAAACTAGTCTGCATATTTATATATAAACTATTTAACTGACAACTAGCAGTTCAATTTAATCAGTCAGATTTCCTTTTCCTCAATTCACCAGATGTTGAGTTAACTGAACTATCAGTTCAAAATAATAAAGTAATTTCTATGAATTGGCAGTCTGCTACGTTACATTCTTCTCGTCTCCTCATGTATTCCTCATCCTCTTTGACCTTTCTCTTCACTTCTGTTTCTGCATGTTTCTTCCTTACTTTCACTTTCTTCCTTATTTTTTCCCTCTCTTTTTTTTCCCCTTGGTGAGGGTAATGAAGCTCAAAAATAACATCTTGTATCCTGTTGAGGGAAACTTGGTCACAACTATCCTTCCAGATGACAAACTCATTCTTAAATGTCTGTTTCCCAATCCAAAGAAAACAGAGCAATTGAGAAAATAGAGACGCAACATCACTTACCACTACCAACACCACCACTTTTAATTCCCATGCTACATTCATCACAAGGAGGACTGAAGTTTATTTATATTATCCCCTAACCTCAAATAGGACCACAAATAAGACTAATAACAGGACCATTTTGTGGCACTCAGGCAAACGGCTGGGCAAAACAGATGGATCCTACTTTGCGCCAGGACTCAAAAAATACAGTCGCCAACTCACTGTTGGCGACTACATATCTTGGCCCAAAGATGGACCTGGAAGTGGGACCAGTTGTCTTTGATATGAATACTGTTCCTATTCATATCTGCCTCATGAGATAATCATTAACTCTGTCACTATGTAGTGGGGGTAAGTATTGGATAGAAACTGGAAAAATGGTCATCAAGGAAGTGAAATATTCTCAAGGCATGTCGGATTAGATTAGGGAGCACAAAGTCAGGGCTAGAATATTTTTGGCAATACTGTGACTTTTCAACTTTCTGTTTTTTACAAGTTCAGTACTGTACACTGTACCCACCTTTAAAATAGCAGATTTCCAGAGTATGTGTAATCAATAAGAATAACTTGCTCTTGACTTTTCAGGTCCCAAAATCTGTTGAAATTTTTAAAAGTCAACCAGATCGATCTTGGTCATTATTAAAATTGACCACCAGTGTCAGACTTCTTTAATCAGGACAAAACTATGTAAGGCTTTATAGATTACAGTCAACACCCAGCGATGCACTGGGAAACAGCTCAGTCAGTAATCAATGCAAATTACAAAGCCCAGAAGAATGCTTCTCTTGGCAGAGGCCCTTTAGCAAAAGAGTTGTACATTCTGCACTAGTTAGAGATTCTGAATGGCTTTCCAGAGAAGTGGCAAATGCATTATATTACAGTAACCTATCCTGTAACTCACAAGACCAAAAAACAAAGCCCCAGACAATAAAGAAAACTGAAGGGGGGTGAGGAGCTATAGATCGTAACACTGACTGGTAACACAGGGCTGCTTCTGATCACACTCTACTTTTTAAAAAATCCTCACATGAGTAAGAGTTTTAGATATCACCAGGTCACAAAACTTCAAGAAAAGAACAACAAAGCACTCTAGTTTAGGAGTTCTATGCTAATTCAGGCGTTGCTCTTAATGTTCTCCCAACTATTCAGCATCGATTGATTGTATCTTGCTCAGATTGTTTTTGAGAGTTCGCTCACCTCTCTTATAATCTACTCATTTTGACATTGCTCAGATGATTTTTAAGAGACAAGCCCTGCCTGTGGTCAGTGTAGATGGAAATTATGATATTTTAATTATTTCTCTCAGTCTTTTTTTTCTTTTCACTTCAAACAAATTTTATTATGGAAAATCTCAGACACATGCAAGAGTAGAGAGCATAATAAAATGAGCTACCAGGTACTCATCACCCATGGGCCATCTTTTTTCTTTTTTTATCTGTAGTCACCTATAGTCATCTATAGTTACTTTTTCTTCTACTAGCTCATTTTAAAGACAATTCCAGATATATCATTCTATCCACAAATATGTTAGTATGTAGTACTAAAAAATAATGGCCTCTGAAAATCATAATATCATCATCCACATCAAAAATAATAGCAATTCTTGAATGTTATTAAATATCTTGGGTCAAATGATTGACTTTTGAATGCTTTTTGCTTTCCGTTCATTTTTATAGCTGGTTAGTATGAATTATAAACAAGATCCACACATTACATTTAAATCATAATTCTCTTTTAACTGATAAATCCCCCATTCCTTTTTCTTAAATTACTTTTTATTCTGGAACAATTTCATATTTATCAAAAAGTTATAAAGATAGCACAGAGAACTCCTGTATTTTCTTCACTACTTAACATTAACATCTTACGTAACGATGGCAAATTTGTCAAAGGAAGAAATGAACATTGATACAATACTATTAACTACGTACTTTATTCAGATGTTACCAGTTTTTCCACTGATATATTTATTCTGTTCCAAGGGTTTAATCTAGGATACCACATTGCATTTAGTTGCCATTTCTCCCAACTCTTCTCTGATTTGTGACAATTTCTCAGTCTTCTCTTGTTTTTAATGACCCTGATAGTTTTGAAAAGTAGTGGTCAGATATTTTTTGTACTAATCTAAATACACAAGTAATAAATCATGGAACTTTAGAAAAAAAGTTTTTTGGGGGGCGCCTGGGTGGCACAGTCGTTAAGTGTCTGCCTTTGGCTCAGGGTGTGATCCCAGTGATCTGGGATCGAGCCCCACATCAGGCTCCTCCACTAAGAGCCTGCTTCTTCCTCTCCCACTCCCCCTGCTTGTGTTCCCTCTCTCGCTGGCTGACTCTGTCAAATAAATAAATAAAATCTTTAAAAAAAATTTTTTTGGCATAAAATTAAGTTAAAAAAAATTTAAAAAATAAATAGTAATTTGGATTTATCTGATGTTTCTCATAATTAGATTGGGATTAGAGTTTTAGAGAAGAACGCAAATGAATGAAGAGCTCTTCTTGTAACATCATATCGGGGGGTACATGATATCCGTATGACTTATCACTGGGGATGTTAATCTTGGTCATTTGGTTAAGGGAGTGCCTACCAGGTTTTTCTCTTCTTAGTTTTAATTAGCATAATTTCACTTTTAACAGTCTTTTGAGGTATAATTTACATAACAGAAAATTCACCCTTTTAAGTGTACAACTTAAGGATTTTAAATAAATTTAGAGTGATCATCACCACAGTCCAGTTTTAGAACATTTCTGTCACCCCAGAAAGATCTTTCATGTGTTTAGGTAGTCAACCTACCTTTGCCCCCAGCCCCAAACAATAATCAGTTTTCTGTCTCTAAACGTTTACCTTTTCTGGAAATTTCATATAAGTGCAATCATACAATATGCAGTGTCATGCATGTGGCTTATCATAATCTTTTTCAGATTCATCTATGTTGTGGTATGTAGCAGATGCCTGTTCCCTTTTATTGACAAATGGTATTCCATTGTGTGGATATACCATATTTTGTTTATCCACTCATCAGTTGATGAATACGTGGATTGTTTTTAGCTTTGACTATTACAAATAATTCTTCTCTGAACACTGACATATATACAAGTCTGCATGTGTACACATGTTTTCATTTCTCGAGTAGATATCTAGAAGTGAAATTTCTCGGTCATAAAGGTAAGTTTATTTTAACTTTTTTTAGATTTATTTTTTAAAGATTATTTATTTATTTTCAGACACAGAGAGAGAGAGAGAGAGAGAGAGAGAGAGAGGCAGGAGCAGAGGGAGAGAGAATCCCAAGCAGACTCCACACTGAGCGCAGAACTCGACGTGGGCTCAATCTTGAAACCTGAGCTGAAACCGAGAGTCAGAGGCTTAACCAACTGTGCCACCCAGGTGCCCCAGTTTATTTACACTTTTAAGAACCGCTAAGCCATTTTCTAGAGTGGCTGTACCATTTTAAATTTCAACCAGCAATGTATGAGGGTCCCAATTTCTCAGCATCTTCACTGACACTTGTTATTGCATGCCTATTTTTATCTTATTTACTCTAGTTAGCATAAAGCAGTATCTCTCTATGGTTTTAATATACTTTTCTAAGGATTAATGATTTTGAGCATCTTTTCATATTCTTATTACTGATTCTTCTATCTTCTTTGGTGAAATATTTATTCAAATATTTTGCCCAATTTTTAATTGGGCTTTCTGACTTTTTGTTATTGAACAATTCTTTATATATTGTGAGGACAAAGATCCTTTATCAGATACATATTTGCAAATAATAAATCTTGCAGGGGTACCTGGGTGGCATAGTCAGTTAAGCGACTGACTCTTGATTTCAACTCAGGTCATGACCTCAAGGTCATGAGACAGAGCCCCACGTTGGGCTCCCTGCTCAGTGGGGAATCTGCTTCTTTCCCTCTTCCTCTCCCTCTGCCCCTCCCCGTGCTCACCCTCATGTTCTCTTTCTAAAAATAAATAAAATCTAAAATAAATAAATAAACAAATCTTGCAAATTTTCTCCCACTCTTTTCTTTAGTGATATCTTTTGAAGTATTAAAGTTTTTAATTTTATTGAAATCCAAATTATCATGTTTTTTATTTTTTGTATCATGCTTTGGTGCCATATCTAAGAACCTATCTTACTCAAGGTCATGAAGATTTTCTCCTGCTTTCTTATAGAAGTCTTATAGTTTTAGCTCTTACATTTAGGTCCATGATCCATTTTGAATTAATCTTTGTATATGGTGTGAGGTAAGGATATAAAGGGTTTTTTTTCATATAGTTCTAGCACCATGAATATTCATTTATATTTCATATAGTCCTAGCACCAATTGTCCTAATACTATTTATTGAAAACGACACCAATCAAACTATTCCTTCCCTACCACATTGCTTTGGCACCTTTGTCAAAACCAATTGACAAAAAACATAAAGGTTAATTTTCTGAATTTACAACTTCATTCCATTGATTTATATGCCAGTACTATACTCTCCTTTCTATAGTTTTTATAGTAAGTTTTAAAATCGGGAGCATAGGTCGTCTAACTTTGTTTTCCTTTTCAGAATTATCTTCACTGTTCTGGATCCTTTGCATTTTCATATAAATTTTAGGATCAGCTTGTCAATTTCTACAAAAATGCCTTTATTCTTTTTGATGCTACTGTGAATAGAATTGTTTTTTTTTTAAATTTCATTGTTCACTGCTAGTATACAGAAATACAATTAATTTTTGCATAATTACAAAATAATATATATTTTGTATTATAATATATAATATAATTTTGTATAATTACAAAATAAAATATAATTTGTAAACTTCCTTAACTCATTTGTGTGTGTGAATGCATTCCTTCAGCTTTTCTATATAACTTATTTTCTGCAAATAAAAAGTGTTAACTTTTTACTTTCTAATCTGGACGTCTTTGATTTCTTTCTCTTCTGTTTTTTTTTTTTCTTTCTTCTCTCCTTTTCTTCCTTTCTTTTTTTTTTTTCTTTATATTTATTTATTTATTTTTATCTTTCTGGACAGACACCCCAGTACAATGTTGAATAGACGTGGTAAGATCTAACAACCTTGCCTTGTTCCCAATCTTACGGTTAAACTAGTTAGTCTTTCATCATTAAGTATGATGTTAGTTGTTGATTTTGCATAGATGCCCTTTATCAGGTTATAGAAGTCCTCTTCTAGTCCTAGTTTGTTGAAAGTTTTTGTCATGGGTGGTGGATCTTCTCAAATGTTTTTTGTGTACCTAGTGCAATAGTCACAAGGTTTTCTCTTTTATTCTACCAATATGGTATATTACATTAATTAATTAACTAATTAATTAATTACTGAATGTTTACTAAACTTGCATTCTTAGGATAAATCCTACTTGGTCAGGGTGTATAGTACATTTAGGGATTGTTGTATTTGATTTGTGAATATTTTGTTGAGGACTTTGGTATCTATATTCATGAGGGATAATGGTTTCTTATGATATGTTTGTCTAGCTTTGGTCTCAGTATAATATTATTGTCATAGAATGAATTTTAAAAATGTTCCTTCTCCATTTTCTGAAAAAGTTTGTGAAATATTGGTATTGTTTCTCTTTATTTATTTATTTTTTAAATAATGGATAGGATGCAGTGAAGATATCTGCATCTAAACTTTTCTTTGTGGGATGACATAATTAAAAATTCCATCTCTTTGCTATTATAGATCTATTCAGATTCTCAATTTCTTCTTCAATCACTTTCAGTAATTTGTGCATTTCCAGCAATTAGAAAATTTTACCTAAGTTGTCTGGCTTCTGATTTTTCCTTCCAGGAGACTGTTGCTGTTATTGCTACTTATTTGTTTGTTTAGTCACCAATCTAATTCTGTGGGGTCTGTCTTCCTATGCTGTGCAGCTGCTGATGTCTCTGGTCAGTTTTTATAATACTATTTTTATTTTTTAGCTAAGCCTTGCCCCTATGTCAGGCATAGATTGCAGTTCACATCTAATGATTGGTCTGGAGTTCTACTCAAACATCTTGAGGGAAATAAGCTAACATCCTTTGGTGATATATGTGTATGGGTTGGAAATGCATTCAAAGTTCAGGCACTTTACATGTCTTCTTTGGCTCTTACTTTTTACTGGGATCACTCTTCTCTCCTCTTTGTATAAGGCCTTAGGGTCAGCCTTGGGTATGTGGATATCTTGTACCCTCTCTGGTCTTTCCTGGAATATATGCAGACTTCCAAACCACCAGGGATATGTGCTTATCAATGCCTACAATAGCAGTTTCTTTTTCCAATTCTCCTTGCTAAAGTTCTGGCAATTTTCCAGTCTATTGCCTGCCCCAACCTGAACTGCAGCTTCAGGCTAGCTGTAATGTTTATCCTCCCTGTTTATTTACCACTGAGATTGCTACTATCTGTGACACCTAGGGACATGTGGTTTTTCATGTTCTACTCCATCATGGCAGCCCATTTCAGCAGGAAGTTTGGAGTTTTCGTGGCTTGGCCTGCCCTTTTAGATCTATTGTGCCAATGGAGTTTGGGGAAGGGTAAGCAGTGGAGGTAGTCCCAGGCAAAATACCAGATCTCACTTATGCCTGTCATATAACAGTAATCTTTAATATGTCCCCTTTTATTCTCAGAAGTATCCAGTTTGGGTGATATAATTTATGAACTCCTTTTATATAGTGAGCATAAAAAGTTATGATATTCCTTCAGCAAATAACCATTGCCTAATTCTATTCCTTGTAATGCAAGATTTGGAGGCCCAGCTGCAGGGGTGTGTATGGGTGGGTGGGGAGGTCCAACCGCCTTTGAATGAAAGTTTCCATAATGGTTACATGTGTATAGGAAATCCTCAACTGCCTGTTCCACTACATCTCTAAAAAGTCTAAAAAGTTCTGGAGATTAGAAATTTCTGCCAATCATGAGGACTGGGAGATAGATGGAGGACGAGTATGAGGGTGCAATACTTCCCCCACGGGAGATGAAGAATTCTGCATGACTTTACAGAGCTGAGAGAAATCACACAATGAGAAGAGCTAGCATTTCATGGTTCATAATTGTGTGCTAGAAAATCTGGAGCTGGACCGAGCTAGAATAAACCCATTCCAAGCAATTGTAGAGGACATGTCATCTAGACTTAATCTCATACCAAATAGTAGCTAAGCAATCTCTCTAAATAGGTCCAAATACTTAAGTGATTCAAGTTAGTATTTTCCAACTTATTTCCTCGCAGTTTCATGGCATGCCCAGGCTGTATCTCCTCAGGAACATACTAAAGGGATATGCTTCTCTGGGCACTTAAATAACTTGTAAATCAGAAAGTTACCATATTGAAACAGGGAGTAATATGCACTTTAAAAATGATTTTTGCTTTACATAATGATCCACAATAAAATTCCCTTGAGAATAGATTCTCCTAGAGCATTTAAATTATGAATAGATTTACAAAATCACTCATCACATAAAATGAGATAAACATGTAGTATCTGCTTCTAGGATTTTCAAAACTTTTTTTTTCTTCATAGAGATTGAAAGGAATGGGAAAATCAGCAAAGTTTGTGCAGTAGAAATTCAGAATGTATGATGCATTAACTTTGAATATCTTACTGATATTTTTGGATCAACATTAATCCTTCACATTTACAAAGTGTCAAAGAAATCAAAGTATTCACCAAACCTCATCTCACGAAAATGTCGTAATAATTCACCTTTAAGTCAAGAACCTGTAACAGCAAATACTACCACTTCTATTTGGAAAACAAGGAATCTAATTCATAAAATAAAGCATAGAACATCACATAAATTTCTTAAGGACACAAGGAAGTCTGGTAATGCAGTATGTGATAAAATTCCCTCACCTTGTAATATGAAACTTAGGTAATACTCGTTCTATAGCAAAGAAGAAATTGGAGCCTCCATCTCCCACTGTCTGCATATTAGAGCAGAATGAAACCAGATGTTTAAAGAGATTTTTTTTGTCCTATGAAATGACACTTCTCCAGCTAATTTCTCAGGTAAAGCAGGTGGACATTTTTTTTTTTTTTTTTGGCTGTTGTGTGCTTTTGCGAGGCTTTGCAATTTCTATAAGAGGATTTCTTTTTTTTTTTTTTTTTAAGATTTATTTATTTGACAGAGATAAAGACAGCCAGCGAGAGAGGGAACACAAGCAGGGAGAGTGGGAGAGGAAGAAGCAGGCTCATAGCAGAGGAGCCTGATGTGGGGCTCGATCCCATAACGCCAGGATCACGCCCTGAGCCGAAGGCAGACGCTTAACCGCTGTGCCACCCAGGCGCCCCTCTATAAGAGGATTTCAACCCAACCCCTAACTTGATTACTGTTTCTGCTATTAATTAACAAAAATAGCTGTTTTCCAGTAATACAATCTAGCATTCACTGTTATCTAACAACAATTAGAGGCATAACTTAGAAAAACAATATAAATTGCAGTTCTTCCATTGGAGGTTAGATCTAAATATAATCTAAAATCTTTCTTTGACTTACATCAGAATGGAGTTTCATCTACCTGGTCTGTATCGTGTAAGACTGAGAATACCAAATCGCACATCACTGAGATGTTATTAATCTCTACTGAGAGCTATAATAGAAGTATACCTACAAAATATTCTTTGTTTCTCATAAAAGTGAATATTGATCATGGTATTCATGGTGTAATATAGTGACCCTTTTATATACTGAAGAACACCAGAGGAAGATAGTTCTTTCTAGTCTGAGTATTAGCAATGTATTTCTTCAAAACATATGGTTAAGAACCCAATTTGTAAATGTATATAAGACTCTTTATAGGATTTTTTTAAATATATAGGTCTATTTCTTATATTTTCCCCTTGTTTTCAGTTTTCAATTACTTCATTTATATCATATACTTCATTTATACTTTATTTACTTTCAAAAATATATATACATATATTTATAACATATATCTATGTATCCTTTTAAACCATCTTTCTTTCTTTTCAGAACAAGATGTCCATCTGTGCCTCTTTTTATCTACCCTTTTGTATATCAAGCCATCCGAACTTATAATAAGATACCCCAAAATTTTAGATGCAATTTCAAAATGCAACCTAGATCATCCAGGAGCCAGACTTGATAAACTCATCTATGTTTTTGTGGTGACTTTAGTTCATTTCCTTCTACCCTGGATGCTATTCAAATCAGATGTCTGAACCAAAGTAATAGATTTGTATCATTAGGGTCCCAGGCTACTTTAAAGCTTAGATAAGCATATTTTTGCTAAGTCACCTGAAGATGATCCTTGGCTTTCTGTGCAAGAGAAGAACACTTTGGAACCTATGGAGCAACAGCAACTATTTTCAAATAGTTAATAAAACATATAACATACGGCAGCTATGGCTGAGTGTGCAGGTTATGCCCTGTACAAGGGCACCCAATCTAGGGGTGTGCTCCACTCTAGAAGCTATGCTCCCTGGCCCAAGCTACATCAGTTGGAGCAAATTATTTTTATAATTTGCACAAAGGTGCTGAAAGAGGTCACATTTTTCTAAGTTATACTAACCCTCTATGAAAGTAAGAGGCCCAGTATAACATATTTCTATTGTATTTCTAACAAAATATAATTAATTCCACTAATATTTAGGGGCTCTCTAACTGCTACATGTTACATAAATATTCAGGTAAGCCTCCTAGTAATGCCCTTACCACATGAACTTGAGTCTCCATGACTTGGGCTAAACAAGATGTTAATTATATATACAGTTCTCCTCAGGGAGACTGACTTTGAAACGGAGCAGGAGAAAAAGGATACTTTTAACACCGTCTTTCTCCATAGCTGAAAACAACATATATCAGATCATATTTTCAACTTAGTGAAGTTTTTCTTCCTAGGTGGAGTCAAAAAGTGGGTGTGGAACATGTTACTCCTATTATTACTATTTCCTTAATTAAGTTGTCTCCAGTTTTGAATTTTCAAACAACAAGAAGGTGATAACAAAAATTTAATAAGTTCTAAGACAATGGGTTATTTGTGTAATAGAATACTTTGCCTTTAAATTTAGCTTGTGGCTTCCACTCTCCCTGGGAGACTTTATATAGTTCACTCAATGAATTATTTGCAAATGGGGATAACACATAATACATAACACATTTTTACATTAACTTTTTCCGACTACAAAATTGACACATGCCCATTGGAAAAAGAAAAAAAAAGGAAAATACAGAAAAGTATAAGAAAAAAATTACAAACACCAGAAAGTCTGATCACAGAGATAATCAATTACTACTGGCATGTCAGCACTTCATTCAAACGTGACAAATTTTAATCCCAGTTTGGCTTCTTCTTTTTCTCCTGCACATCACTCAGTTGCCTCCTATTCCCACTATTTGGTATGTACTCAAGCAATAACAGTTATTTTCTACAAACTAATTTAGCAATTAACGAAGTACCATTGTATTTCATAGGTCTGCTACTGGTTATTATTCATGCTTATTATTATTCATTCTTATTGCTCATCATTACATGAGTTAGGTTTTATCAAATCATGCCCTATGAAGATTATGCTATATATAATGAAGTACGACACTACACAAGTGTTAGACCATTTCCATTCCATAATGTGGATGTTAGAAATAGCTTCCTTAATCCATGGAAAACAAAAATAAAATGGTAAATTTGATTTCAAAAAGTCAGGTGATGGGTAGTAAGGAGGGCACGTATTGCATGGTGCACTGGCTGTTATACGCAACTAATGAATCATCGAACTTTACATCAGAAACCAGGGATGTACTGTATGGTGACTAATATAATATAATAAAAAAAACATTAAACAAAAAAAAGTCAAATATTGTATACGGAGGCCGAAGAGAAATTACTTTAGATAACAAAGTTGTTTATTTTTATTTTTACTATATTTACCACAATACTATAATATTAATATGGAAAACTGAAAGTTAGCTATGCTTATAAAGGTAAAGCACTATAAAAGCCCAAAAGCATGTATCTCAAGAGTCTACTCCAATTCTATCTTTGGAGCTATCCTCTTTCTGTGAGCTCTGTCATGTAGAATTACGTCATCTCCCATGGCTCAGATTATCTCCAATTCATAAAATGCTTTAACAAAAACTGTTATGAAGTGGGTTCTATTATATATTCACATAACTTCCTTCTCACTTTGGTTTAGCACGGAAATACACAATACATCAATATGTGTTTCATTAAGACAGTTGTTTCAATATAGTAACAAGCTGGGCACATAGAGGAAGTGTGCTGGGTGTAATTTATTTACATTTTAATAAGACCTCAGATGAATGATACCACACAGGAAGCTCAAAGTGAGGTTAGGGAGAATGGCGGCTGAAAAAATGCCTTGAAGTTTGGAAGCTGTATTACTTAATCAATAGTATTACTTTTTGAATTAAGATAGGATAACAGTTCCACAGGGATGGGTATTGTGGTCTGTGACAAACATTATGCAATGCTGGCATTTAAAATTGAGGCGGATATAAATTTTCCAAATATGATAAAATTTTAAGGTTATAACTTGAACATAGATCAAATGACAAAATTTAAAATAGATGTTCCCATGATATAAAAAACTCATCAAAGCCCAAAGGATAGGACTCAACTTCCTTGATATACCAAAGATTACTGCTAAAATTCCCATTTAGTAGAGATGCTAACTTCATGTTAGCATTTAGATTTCTCCTACTTTACATGTTAATTCTTTTGTGAATGGTTCTAAAAATCAGAGCAAGTTTTTTAATGAAATAAGAAATTCAGAAAGCAATGATTTTCAGCCTACAATTATAGTAGCCTGTTCTATTCCTATTTCCAAATGCTGAGCAGGGTCACCTTTGTGTGCGACAAGTTATCACAGTAAAATTTCAGAAATTAATGTGCATGACATTTGTCTATCTGGTGTTGTTCCAAAGAGAATTTTAAAAATCTTGCAAAAGTAAATAAAATTTTTAAGCAGCAAGTGAAGAAATAATTGTAAAGGTACAATAGTATAGGACAAGCATGAAGAAGCCAGGGTGAGGTCAATATACAAAAGGTATGCTGTGAATTCTAATACATTCGCTTAAACATAAAACAAGAATATGGCTGTATTTATATTAGCCACTATAAAAATAAATATTTCATGAGGATGTGTTGTTTTTGCATTTTTTCCTTGTTTGTATCTTATGTACCAACTAGAAAGTTCTCTGACAGTATGTGATTTATGTTTTTCTGTACTATAATTCATAACAACTAGCATGATGCTAACTAGAAAATTGATTCTTGATCAATATTTGCTGTTTTGATTTGAATGAAATATAAAGAATCAGGTCAAAGGGTATAGTTTTAAATATCACATGTTCATGCATATTGTATAAAAGAACAAAATAAAGAATTCTGAAAAATAAAATAAATTATAACACTAAATGGGAAAATCTAGACAGATTATGCTAAACTACATTGAAGCAATAAAATTAATACAAAAAAAATTTCAATTTAAAATAAATCAATGTAAATGCATACTTAAATCCCACAGATAATGCAGAAGACCCCCAGAGAAATGAAAACGCAATGTTGGCATCATGAAAGTGATGGGTCCCAATATCTCATATCATTTCTGTCATACGCTATAAGAAGTGATAAATTATGTTTGGAAATCCCAATTTCCTAGTTATATAGAATGTAAACAATCTATATTATAGAGAACTATGAATTTCCCGAGACATTATCAAGCTTTACAGATGTTCTTCATTAGAATCTGAACACTATTACTTCAGATATAAAAACCCGTAAGTTTGATTGTAAATAATAATTTTACTTTTAGCAATTTTTAAAATCCACATTTTGACATGGTATACAATTAGGTTATAAAAGCCTTCAAAGTGTTCTTCATAAAATACTAAATATGATGTTTTTCGAGTAATGCAAGGGCAATTTAATAATGGGAAATCAATTACTATACATCCCTTGCTGAATTATCATGCTCTGAATAATCCTACATTTTTAAAGAAAGGGAATATGCATCTGAATTCCAATGCCCAGCAAACAATTTCTGGCACATAGTAAGTACTGTATAAATGTGTGTTAGAACTGATCTGAATTGAAAAAGACATCACAACAAAAGTCTATGTCCGTCAGTTAGAGTTTAAAAATATTTATCCAAAAAGGCATGCAATGTACTTCAACACTCATTCTTAATAAACAAAGAAAGGGTTAGAAATAGTATTCTAACCCAATATGACAAAGAATATCTGTCTTAAATCAACAACAAACACACACCTTAAAACTGTGAAAAAAAAAACAAAACTAGAGACATTACCACACAATCAAGAACAAGGATACTTCCTATCTTCATGGTTACTTAGCTATTTGGAAATTCTAGTCAATGAAGTAGGACATTAAACAGAAATAAGAAGGAAAAAAAGAAGATAAAGTCATCATTGTTTGCAGATAATTTAATGACCTTAAAAACTTGAAAGAACTTCTAAAAAATTACTAAAATTATTAAGAAAGTTCAATAAAATAGCTAGATAACAAATATCATACACTGCTATATGATGTATAGGAATGTTGTTAAGAGAATAAATCCTAAGAATTTTCATCACAAAGAAATGTTTTTTTTGCATTTTCTTTCTTTTCTTTTTATTGTGTCTATGAAAAGATGGATGTCAGCTGAACCTATTGTGGTAATCATTTTAAAATTTATGTAAATCAAATCATAACAAAACTATTATAAAGAAGATATGGCTTTTCTACCAAACAATTAGAAAACGGAATATTCACAATTAAGGACAATAACAAGAACACAGCATGCCTATACTTAAAAATAATAAAGAAAAAAATACATATAATAAAGAATTTGGGGACCTACATGAATAGAGAGACATAATTTATTTGTGTATAAAACATTATATAAATAGAAACTATGATGTTTCTGAATGTGAAAACTGAATATCACAAAGATACTGATACTAATTTATAGGTTTAATAAAGTTCCAATAAAAATTCCAATGGAACATTTTTATGAATGAATGAGGTAAATTAATCTTGAAGAATAAGTAGGTGACAACAGCAAACGTATTTTTGAAAAAAGAAAAATAAGGAAGGATTGACTTAGCAGATGTGTTAACTTACTGTGAAGCTCTAATGGAAACTGTATGGAATCAGTGAAAGAACAGATAATTCAAAAATAGATCTTAACGTTGACAAAAATTAGTAAGCAATAAAGATGGCACCAATGGGGAAATGGTGTTGGGACAACTGATTAACTATTGGGAGCAAAATCAAGATGCTTATCGCATAACTTAGGCTAAAATAAATTCTGGAAGGAATAGAGTTAAAAATACAAAATAAAGCCATGATGATACTAGAAAAACAGTGTATTTTTATCTGACTTCAAGCTGATAAAAAAAGAAGATAAAAGAAAGGCCATAGTCATAGGGAAAAAATACAATAGAATTGACTGTACAAATACTTAACATTTTCAGGGTGCTGGGGTGGCACAGTCTGTTGAGCATCTGATTTTTGGTTTGGGCTCAGGTGGTGTTCTCAGGCTTGTGATCCCAAGGTCATGAGATAGAGCCCAGTGTCAGGCTCCCCACTCAGCACGGAGTCTGCTTAGGACTCTCTCTCCCTCTCCCTCTGCCCCTCCCTGCTGTGCACTAGCATGCACACTCTCTCTCTCTCTTTCAAATAAATAAATAAATCTTAAAAAAAATACTTAACACTTTGTCACATCAAAAACAGCAAAAACAATTTAATGGCTTATGAAAACTGGGAGAACTGCCTCAGGTTTGACAAAAGTAGTGATTTAACATTTCAAAAATCTTGCAAGTCATCAAGACAACATGAGTAAAGAACATGAGCAAACAATTTATAGAAAGAAGAAAACAATGACAAATAAGCACATGAAAGACATTCCAGCTCCGTATTAGTCAAATTGATGCAAATTAAAATAAAATAAGCCAGGTTTTTGTTGCCTGCTAAATTACCAAATATTTATAAGATAATACTATTTAAAACAAGTTAGAGTGTACTTAGAAAAGCACTCTCACATACAATTTGGGAGGAGCTGACAAGAGAACCTTGAGAAGTTTACATCCTCTAACCCAGAAATCAACCTTTTAAAAAACATGCTGAAAACATAATCCAAGATAAAAGTGTATATATAAGAATGGTCCTTAGAGCAGTAAGAATACCGGTGGAAAATGACCTACATATCAAATATGGAGAAGGTTAAAATTTTTTGGTACATAAATAAGGTATAATATTATGCAACCATTAAAAATGAGTATATTAAGACTGAGAACTAATAATAAAATTAATGCTAATTGAAGAAAGCAGAATATAGACTATATGATCCAAATTCTTACTTAAAAATAGATACACATCCACTTAGAAGTGTACAAAAAATTATAAGGAGCATACTTTACCTTTTAATCTGAAAAAAAACAAAACACCCTTTATTTTACACCTAAAATGAATTTATATGTGTTCAGTCAGAACCCACTCAGGGGGAAAAATCAAACACCAATAAAAACCACTTTTCCTATACATATGGAATTACTTTGCTCATTCATCTGTGGATCTCCATAATCTCTATTGAGATATTTGACTTTCTTATTATTATTTCCAAAGAACATAATACTTTCCCTGAATTAAAAACCAAAGAAAATAAAGTCACCCTTAAGTACCATATTTAACCTCAGTGTTCTTCCAGTGCTTTGATGCTACTTTCTCTCACCACTTCTAGATGAAGTTTACTTATTTTGTTAATAACTATTTTGGGACCAAGTTCAGTAATATTCAGTCTGAGAATGTTTATTTAGCCCATTTAGCCAACACCAAGGAGTCACCTTCAACCAACTGTGACCAACACAGTGAATAGTGCATTTGATTTTCACATCTCCTTTGCCTGGAACACCAACCATGCTGAATATTCTGAGAGTAACAATGGATGGGACTTGGATTTTTCATCAGTGCTTAAAAAATAGCTGCCAAAGTCAAGACATGCAATAACCTTCTAAGTAAGTTTGCTGGCTCCATATTGTGTTTGAAGGAACACCCCCTCCAAACGTCTGCACTCACCATCTGCTACTCAACTGCAGAATAATGCACTCAAGTCTGGTGTTGCTTGGCATAGGCAAGGATAGTCAATGTCCAACTCCATTCAGACATGTGCACCATATCAGGAACCTTATGACACAGTCCTCAACATCAATGCAGCACTTTCAAGCCCCACTGCACATCAATCAAGTATGTATGACAGTCAAGCTGATAGACAAAATCTAAGCCAACCCTAAACACCCACTGTGCATGGATCTCTCCAGTTTGCCTGCAGCTCACCTTCTATTAAGATGATAGCTTTGGCCTAGTCTTCCATGCCAAAACAAGTCCATGGAGTCACTCTGGCAAGAAGAAGGGTCTATATCAATGTCAACAAGCAAGTTCCTTGCTGCCGACCCTACCATCTGTGCTCCTGCTTCCCACCTACCTTACTTTATGTGGACCTTGATGAATGGGATTCTAATAGTCCAAGATTCTAGTTTAGCCAGCCTTTGCAGATGGGGTCAACATGACTGCCCTCTGGCCAAATACCCAGGGTGACATAGCTGAAGGTTACCTGGAGAGTGCCTTTTTGCACATTTGATATCAGAAAGAAAGCAAATAAAGATGTTCCTATCAGTTTTTGAGTTTTGGGTTTGTGAAAAGAATGATATGTTCAGTGCTTCAAATGAAGATGATTTCCCTTTAAATTTTTTGGAAATATTAAAAATGCTAAATGATAAATTCCATTTCAACACTATGGATAAGAGAAATAATATAAATAAAAATAAAACTGAGTTTGTTTTAAAGTATTTACAAAGTAGGTTTGAGAAAATGACTTGAAAAAATCTCAGAAATATGTAGAAATAAGATTTTATAATGTACTATTAATAGAGAAATAGAACATTTCAATAGGCATTAGATGCAACAATATTAGAGAATAGTGCACATGCTAAATGGAGAATAATAGCTTTCAGACCTATTCTCCAGAAGTTGTATAGCACTTACAGTCTTTATGGTTGAACAGCAGAATTTGACATAATTTTAAATAAGAGCAGTTTCTGGAGAAATCAAATTTTTTTATCTTAAAAAAGACATTATATGAAATGCAATAAATCAATATTGCCTTAAAGTTGTAAATAAATTATTTTTGTGAACATGTTGACAAATCTTTTCAATTAGGTTATTAAAAATGCACTTTAGACTGAGCCTAGTGACATACAAAACCAACAGAAAATCTCAGGAAATACTGCTGTTTCCAACCCAATTCAACTTAATATAATGATACAATGATATGCCTTTATCATTCATTCAAGGGAAACTAAATGTATTTCTAGACTCGTCTCTGGACTCACCAAAAAAAAACTCTACCCCAAATTCAAAATACAGCATCACCTAGGCAATTTAAATAAGTAATAAGGTAAATCTTTACCACACAAATAAGGTAATGAATGTGAAAATATGTTACACATCATAAAGCATCATACACGGAATTACTCAGAGCATCCATCTCAGTGCTTTGTACATAGTAAGCACTTACTAAACGTTTGTAGAATTGATTAGAATTTAATTGAAAAGAGAGGTATAATGAGACTTCTATAAGTAGAATTCAGATCCTTTCAAGATCATGGGAAAAAGTTCAATCAAATTATATTACTAGGTACATCAGTTGTCTTTGATGTTATGAATCAAGATGAGCTTCTATTGTATCTAAAGAAAATTTCTGTAGGATTCTCTTTGGAGAAAGCACAGTGGAATAAAAAGCATGATTATTTTTAATTTCTAAATATATCCAAATTTTCTAGCATTCTTTGGTCAAGTAAGATAATGCTATAGAAATTTACATAAAACCCGAATTTACAATGTCCTGGCCTAATCATCTGGATAATCTCTTTGAATTTTCCTAAAATATGCTCCCATCCCATTTTCTATGGGAATTCTCCCACTGATTAACACAGAGAATGAGAATTTGGCCTGTGCTCTATAGACACCATTGAAATGTGGCCACCTGAGGCATGTAGGGAGGGCATCCAGCTGGCACGCCACATGTTGCCCTGGAGTAGAGTACAATGAGAGGAATATTTTGGCTAAGACTACCTGGACAATTTCTACAAAGGCCCTGATTATGAAAAGGACTTCAGTATCATCATTGTCTCTTGAGCGTAATATGAGCCAAGGAAACTTCTCTTTCTATGTTTATATATTTTACCCAAAAAAGCACTTACAAGAAAAATCAAAGAAAGCTGGGCCATTGATACCAGAATCTGAGCATTATCCATATCACCGGGGGAAACTTTTTTGAGACTCCCAGACACTTTAAATTTGAGGCTAAAACACATTACAAACTTGACCATAAACTACAATGTAGTAAACTCTGTAAGGCAAAAGATGCAAAAACACAGAATGAAAATTTGTCTGTAGTGCAGTTGTTAGATTATATACTACAAAAATCAGTTAAGTTTATGTACTACCCATTTAAGAAACATTTGCTGATTTTATTTTTACTTTATGCAACTTGTAGGGAGAAAAAGCCATGCATTTGAACTGCAATGCCAATGAAATAATTTTGTCAATTTTGAATCCTTTTTTTTCAAAACACCATACGTGATCAGAACACATAATAATACACTACTATTTTTTTTGCCAATTTTTGTTTTAAAACCAAAGTTGTTTTTGTATTACATAAGCACAAAATCAGAATTTCAAAACCAGCAAACATATTTAGGGGTGAATTTTAAATTAAACCTACTTGATTCTTTGTTAGACTAACTTTGAGAGCCAGGAACATTTTTGTAAAATTCCAGTGGGGTAAATAGGGTAGCTAGGAAACGCTCCTCATAGTGAGAAGATGCATATGCATTATTTTTCAAGTTTTCCTTAGAGTTTTCATCCTCCTACTGAATGGTTCTAGTAATATTTACAATACAATATGAGTATAAATCTTAAGGGATTTATGATGTCACCAAATGCTGAGAAACAATTACAGCTGGGATTTACATTTGTGTTTATGTATTATTTTGCCTATAGATTCCAAAAACCAATGAAGAGAAACTTTGATACAAAACATACCCTGGAACTGAAAGACAGATTCCATCTATCATTAAAACCAGTTGATAGTATTTCTAAGACAGAGTTTGACAGTAAGTGAAACAAACAAACATAATGGTTTAAATATGCCACTTCAGCCACTAGAGCTGTCAGTCAAGAGGCTTTTTTTGTATCATTAATTCAATGCCACACAAATAGGAATTCTTACTTTTCAATAAATTTTGGTGACAAGTTGTCTACACAAAGGAAATCAACACCTATAGGGAAACTTTTAATTTGTCATCATGTATGTCTATTTGAACTTACTTAAAATATTATAATTGTGGGCTTAATTTACATCCATTTTTTTCCCTACAAGCTCAAGAAAATCGCAATGATCACAATGTTCCTAAGACTAATGAGTCCCAATTTATGACAGAGAAAATAGAAGCTCAGAGAAATAAAGAGTACTGGAAAGGATCATACTGCAAGTCCAGCAATATATTCAGTGCAGTCACTTGGAATTTTAATAAAACCATAAAAATTACCATTTTACATTTTTTCATTAACTTATCATTTTACTTAATTCAAAATATTGTGCAGAAAAGTTTTATTGCTGACTTAGGTAACTGAACATTTTTATTAATTTAACTGGTTTTTGCAATTTGTGACCAATAAGGTTTGGCTTACATCTTGCCTTTTTCTTTAGAAATTTAGAGACTTCACACATCTTAATACCCTGATGGCTACTTAAGTCTTATGAGGCTAGTAAATAATGAGATTGAACTTGGCCCCTCTTCCATCCTTATTGACAGATAGCCCCAGTGCCAAAAGCTAGCGCTGCTGGTTGTCCATCATCATATCTAAATATTGATTTTCCTAAAACTTGTATTTTGAGACTTTCTTCATTTTAGAATTACAGGTAAAGTCACTTCCCTTTGATATAAACTGCATGCAATAAAGAAGGAGGCAGTCCTACACAATAAATATGTAGGGAATGGTTTTCCACCTCTGCATGCTGCAGAAAATCCCACTGAGTTAAGTAGGGTTCTACCAAGGCCACTTAAACATATTAGCCTATTATGCTCCACATTTCTTTATTGTTCTCAAAAAGCTAATGAAATGTTCCAATGTAATGTTTATGCTGGAGCACTTTTAAAGGCATTTTAGAAGTGATATTTCTCTCATAACTCCAGAAGGGAGTTCCACTTCCTAGAAGTATTTAGTAGACCATGCAGAGACCATGTAGTCTCATTACCCAGACTGTTTAGTTGCATGGCTGGGGAAGAATTCTTAAAGATAATCACTTAAGAGTTTCAGTATGGGCTTTAACATCATTGTAAAGTGACAGGAATTACAAAATTGACAAGCATATGTGGCCTACTGTCCTACTTGAATAGATAGGCTTAAAATACTGTGTATGATCTATTCACAGATAAAATTGATTTATATTGTCAATCTATTGATTCAGAGTATCAATGTAAAATTAGACAATCAATTAAACAGATTCTTTTTTTTTTAGAAAAATAAGAAACTATGATCTTCTAACACTAAAATAGTCAGTATGTAGAATAAAACCCCAGCAGTCATCTTTGCTGTTAGGGTGTCAGTTTCTTCATCTGTCCAATGAAGGAATTAGACCTGTTGATCTCTATGATCTCTTCCCATTCTAATATATGCTGATTTTATGATTCTAAATACCAACACTGAGTGTTGAGAAGTAGCAAAGTAGGCAAAGAGCAAGGAACAAAACTTTATTAAATTATTAACTTTATTTTTTAAGATTTTATTTATTTATTTATTTGACAGAGATAGAGACAGCCAGCGAGAGAGGGAACACAAGCAGGGGGGTGGGAGAGGAAGAGGCAGGCTCCCAGCGGAGGAGCCTGATGAGGGGCTTGATCCCAGGGATCAGGGATCATGCCCTGAGCCAAAGGCAGACGCTCAACGACTGAGCCACCCAGGCGCCCCTAAATTATTAACTTTATAGCAAAATTAAAGTTATGTAATTGTGCCTTGAGTTACCATACACAGCCATCTCACCTACTAAACAACATCAACAATGTGAATGAAAGGTTGAATATTAAGGTCATGTGTGGTAAGATTAAAGTTAAAGCCAAAATTAAAAATATAATAATTAATTGAGAAATGAGAAAAGTATAAACTTCCACCAAGATAATATGTGATATGCCTTGACAAATGGCAATTTCTTTTTTTTTTTTAATTTTATTTATTTATGTGACAGAGAGACAGCCAGCGAGAGAGGGAACACAGCAGGGGAGTGGGAGAGGAAGAAGCAGGCTCCCAGCGGAGGAGCCCGATGTGGGACTCGATCCCGAAACGCCGGGATCATGCCCTGAGCCGAGGGCAGACGCTTAACGACTGCGCTACCCAGGCGCCCCGACAAATGGCAATTTCTTATAAAATCATTCTCAACTAAAAACAATAACCTGCAGAGATCTTTGAATTTTTTCGTTTTTATTTTCAAGAAATCAGACTATAATCCTAAAAAGTATTTAACAGAGATCATAGCTCTGATTTCTACTGGACAATCCTAAGAATGTGGTATTCTTTTTTTTATTCTTTTTAAAAAATAGATATTAACATTTAATACAGATACTGCATTTAATTAATAACAACTATATTTCACATCTTTATTTGCATTCACTCATGCAATCCTTCCATCAACACTAGGGAGTAAGTACTATTAGAACACAGAATCATGGAGGTGGTTATCAGTAATGCTAGACTATCAAACTGACTTATAGGTCCCCCATTTTATTCTTTTTTTAAAATTTTTGTAAATATTATTTATTTATTTATTTGACAGAGAGAAAGAGATCACAAGCAGGCAGAGTGGCAGGCAGAGGGAGAGGGAGAAGCAGGCTTCCCACTGAGCAGAGAGCCTGATGTGGGACTCGATCCTAGTACCCTGGGATCATGACCTGAGCCAAAGGCAGATGCTTAACCGACTGAGCCACCCAGGTGCCCCCCCCGCCATTTTTTTTTCACTGTGCAAAATTAACACAGCATGGCACCATGTTTCAAGAATAATACCAGTCATATCTAATGATTATGTTTTTGTATTCTTCCCAATAGTAACCGAAAGAGTAACTTATTCTTCCATACATGAAAGTAGAGATAGAAAAAGGATGAAATTAGAAGGAACACACTTTTTCTCACTATCAGTGTGAAGACATATCTATAAATTATTAGAGGCATAAAAACCAATAACCAATGAGAATGAAATGGTTTGAATTTACATTGTAAGCTCTTTAATAAGTGGATTCTTACAGCATAATGAACACTAGAATGGGCACAAGGGACCTATACTTTAGTCCTGAAGCGGCCACTATCAGATTGTATAATTTTGGGCAAGTTACTTAACATTTAAGTCCATCCATTTATTTTTGCTTTTTTTTCCCCTAATATGGGGAGATTCTGATCTCAAAGTTTCCTTCCAACAATAGCATTCTATAGCATGCTATCTACAAAGCCAAGTAGTGATTTGCTTTGTTTCATTTATTACATAACAGTTATTAATGTAAATGAGTTGTATTATATTCACAGCTTTAACTAATTTACAGCAAAGATTGGGCCTGCTTTGTAATCATCTCTCTAACTGCAGCTCTGATATAATAAGGTGCTATCCTGAACATTGTGGGGTATGTCATTTTCATTCCTGCTTAAGATTTAAGCAAAAATATATCTTGGCAGTAATCAGATAATATAAAAACTCAGAAGTGCATGAATACTTGGACTTAATCTTCTTGACCTCTCCTATAATTTTTGACCTCTACTTACTATCTCAGCCTGCTCCCCTTGACCTCTAATATTGCCAAGTACTAAAGAAGTTCCTGGATATAGTGTATCCGAACCAAGAGTGGCAAGCATAAGACAGGTGGAGGTAGGGGCAGGAGTATTATCATTCAGTACCATTTGTCATGCTTCCCACTATTCATTTAGTTGTATTTGTTCCAGAAACTATTTTAACATATGACTATAAGAGAAGTCATGAGCATCAGGCTGGTATTGTAAGTAAAATAAAAAAAATCATGGGAACATCGAATATTAGGTTCCAGCATTTAAGCATTTCTACCACTAGAAGTACTTGACAAGCATGCCACTTTTATTGTAATATGGAAATTGTTTGAAGTTGTTTGAAGATAAAATCAGATAGTAGAAATCCAGTTTCTATATTGTGGGTGATCAAAGGTCATTTTAAAGGAGAGCTGAGGTCAAGAGCAAACCCCTTAGGTCTACTCCAGAAATTTCACTAGAGGGTGCTCTTGGGCTTTTATGAGTTGTCAGTTCTCCAATAAGAAAACCAAGTATTGCTTAGAAAATGTTCTGCCTTAGCATAAGTTGAACTCCATCATGGAAACCATATCCAATACTTCAATATAGATGTAAGGATATCTCAAGCAAATCTCAAGCCTGGTTCTTATTTTCCTTTGAAGTTGACTGTTTCTACTGGTATTAAACTTGTAGGCTTCACAAATGCAAGACCCACAAGAGATCTCAGAGGTCTTCAAAAATCTGCATTCTAAGTACGTAACTACAGAAACTTCCTGAGAAATCAAAATGAGCTTAAATGGGGTTAACTGAGGAAGCTATTTTTGCAAATGTATTTTTGCAAACACGATTTTGATCTTGTAATTGGTTCATAATTTATATATCTACTGAAAGGATTTTCATTATTATATAGGACCTGTAGATGTAATCTCACTGTCAAATAGAATCAATCTGAGGCAACTATTATGTATTTATTATCTATATTAATCACAACATTAAATATTGAACATTGAATAAGTACTCAATGAATGTCTGTATCTTTGACTGCACATAGAAATTTCTGTAGTATATTCCTGATCAGATGTCATATAATTAAATCTTAATCTCTACTCCATATGTTAGACAATTTTCTATAACTATAGTTTTCAACTTTCTTGAATTTATATTAAATGACTTATTCTAATTATTCCTGATGATAGCTTCTTTCTATATGCTTCCTGTTTCTGCTACATTCTTAAGAGAAAATAGAACATGGAAATTGTTTTCTGTGATTAACTTTTAATGTTTATTTCTTATTTATTAGGAAGACTGAGCAGGTTTTTTGCCTACACATTAAAAAGTTGGCAATGGCCTATAGCCATACATGGCAATGTTCCTCTTAAGAATCAAAATGGAAGTCTAAGTAAAATTCTTCTTTACCTTCAGAACGTAAAGAGTTCTGAACCACTGATGGTCACTGGCCATTATGCCCAGCATCATGGTGACCTCTCATCACACATGCTTACAATCTTGGTGATTTTATCATCTTTAGATCATTCTGAAGATGATTATGGACTACTAAGGCTTTGTCTGCATTTTCAATCTGGTTAAATTTGAAGTCTCATTATTCTTAAATTGAATTAAGCTTAACAGTATCTCTCAAAAAATGGCTTGAAGCTTCTGACAAATAAGAAATTCAGGGCTGAATAGTAGCCCTTTTTAATGCATGAATCTATATAGAAATGTGTTTTAAATTCTCATTTGATAAAAGATAAGTCAGTGCCATTTATGAATTCTGGCTCCTTTCAACATCCTGCATGGATTTCAACCAGCATAAAAAGTTAGGAAAATTCCAAGTGGATTCTGAGCTTTTAAGGGGCCCTCTTTGAGCATCAGATAGTTTAAGCATGACCATCTGATGCATGGTATTCCTCCATTCAACTTGCAGAGGATAGAGTCCCCAGTATATATTCAAAGTATGCTTCATCCAAGTTGGTTATAAATAAGTTTAAAGCACTCTATAAAGAATTGGCAAAATTCCATGAATATGTGAAAATAAAGGGAATCAATGAAAAGACATAATTATTTTAACCCTAGATGTAATTAATTTGTGAGTGAGGTCATTTTCTCTCAAATACATTCAAGTTTCTCCAAACACAGGTCAATGTTTGCTGGCTGATGGGAGAAAAGACTTATTTGGTTTGAGTTTGCCCACGTTCGTATTCATTTCTATCTCATAGCAAAATAAAATGTCTTATAAATCTTCACATATGCAAAAGAGGGTTCAAGCTGAGGCAGAGTGGCAAGTATTGCTGATTGGCAATAAGAAAACCTCTTAACTATTCATAAGTGTTCTTTCCATGATTTCCTATTCTAGTCTTTCTATTGGAAAGAAACAAAATAGTTCCACCTCATTTTATGAATCAGATGCACTAAAATGTTTAGTTAGATGTTACACAGCAGATCTAAGTCTAACCTGATTATTTTACAGCTAGGACACTAAGACACAGGACAAATAAGTGGCATCCTATCCCATGCCATGCAGTTAGTACATGGCAGGTCTTACTCAGAGATCCTAACCCGGTGATCTTTCTATTGCACAGTCTGCCAATGCTGTTTAGTTTTTCCCAAAGGATTTATGTATCATATCGTAATTTCACGTTGACTTCCACTGAAATTTCAGAGGAAGAAAAAGAGATATGGGGGAAATTACTTTTAAGTATCCAACTCTTCAATTTAGGCAACATCCCTATGTGCAACAGTCCAGTGGTCAGCTGACCTATATGAGCTTGCATGCTCATTAAAAATGTATGCATCATAAAGTACAATTAATGCTCTCCCTGACTACAGCACCCTCAGTATGTTTTAGCAGTTACCCAGCCTATGCCTTTCTGAATCCTGGAGGCACCCCTATTTCCCTTAAAGTCAGCCCAGCATGAAAAACCAGCTACCTTGTGGGAAGAAGAGTGCAGGTGTACTCTTTGCTTTAAGAAGACTCAATAAGCCAAATTCTGAATTTACCAAAGAGATAAATTAGAAGGTGATTATTCACATTATAAAAGCATTCACCACTGGATGCTTTTAAATCATAAGCTGCTCTACTGCATTCAAAATAAGTCGTATTACAAAGCTTCCTTTATGAGCACTTTTCACATTCCAGAGTCCATGGCCCCTTATCCAAAGGCAGTGAAGGACTGGTGGCCATGAAGTCGTACCACTTATTACCTGCTAGGCCAAGCTTCCTTTTCCATATGAAAGAGTAATTAGCACTGTAGTTCATCTTTGAAAAATGTAATGAATCTCTCACTCTGAGCACTTACTATGTGCCTGGCACAGTGCTAAGCATTTTATATAATGATCTGATTTACTCCTCCTCACCACAAGTCTAGGAGATTAATACAATTTCTCAATTATAGATGAGGAAATGGGGAGTCAGGAAAGTTAGATTCATAGTACATAGTTAAGTAATTTGACTAAGTTCATGCACCTATTAAAATGTTGCTGCCAGAATTCAATGCCAGATCCATCTAGAGCTCTGGCCCTTACATTCCTTACAACATTGTTTCCGATGAAATTTAATGTCGCCCCTGACCTCTCACTTAACTGAGCATAACTGTACTCTGATGTACTATCCCAGTGCAGCAAGCTTGTCTATAGCAAGAGGAACCAGACATGCAGCCTGTATACACAGACAGGGGACTCACTACCAAGGCTGCTTATTCTGATTGCTGCCCTGCTTTAGTGAGCCAGAACCTATGTCCTTATAATTCCCACCCATTCGCCCTAGCTTTGGTCTGTTGTCATTGAAAATGGTTAGAATCCCATTTCCCCATAGCTATCACATTGTTCCTATGGTTTCTTCTTTTGTAAGTAAAATTCTCCAGTTCTTCAAACCCTTTATTTTACATAATGGTTATGTCTGCTGTTCACATATATTCTATTCTTTCTTGAAACTGGTTCTTCTAGAGCAGTGAGAACTTATCCATGCTATTTCTAAACAGGCATGTAACTAATAAATACCTGGGAGGCTGCATAGTACTGTGGTTAAGAGCAGAAGCTCTGGTACCCAGACTGCCTGGGTTCCAACCCAAGCTTTACCACTTAATGGGTCTGTTTCCTTGCTGAATTTACTCAATGTCCTGTGCTTCAGTTTCCTTCTTCAGTTATGAAATGAAAATAGCAATGGTACCCCCTTTATAAGTCTCTTATGAAGATTTAAGTGAGAGACTGTTAAGTAAAACAATTAGGGTCCTTCTTAGCAGGTTTTAAGTTCTACAAATGTCTGCTATTATTATTCATCCTATAAGAGTGGGTGAACATTTAATTGCCTAGAAAAAATATATGGCCAATATCATTCTATGATATTGACTTTATTGTCCAGATATAAAAAAGTCAAGCTCTACTAGAATATGCACTCAACTAGAGACCAGAGACCTGCTTCTAGTTCTAGCTCTTCCATATACTCCAAGTTAAAGATCTTGGACTAGTCATTTACCCACCTCATCTTTTACACAGAGGAATAGGACTACCCTTCTATTTTTAAAAGAATATGATTTCCCCCCCCTAGGATTGTACAGTTCTATTCTCCCAGGCCCTGCTTAAATTTCATTACTAATTATGTCTGAAAACTACCATTAAAATACTAACTTTTTATCTGAACATTTATATTAATCTGTTGAGATTTCAAGCAGCTCAACTTCAGTATTTCCATGAAAGAGAATAAGCCTCTTAGATTCTATAGACGGGTCTCCTAGAAAATGAAAAATGTTATAATTGCATAGAAAGGGATTTAATGTTATTTTGGAGGTGATAACCTGAAACCCTGTTGTGCCAGGTCAGCAGAATCCTGACCTCTCTCTGCCCCACCTGGCCCAGTCCACTCTCAGTCATTTTGCTGAATCTCAGAGCAGCCCCTTGGATAAACACAATCCCAGGTTTGGTCGGAATGCCAAACTAATACACAGTCATTAGTGTTCTGTTCCACAAAAGTGCATCCAGTTTGGACAACTTCTTCCCTCCCTAAAATCACTTCATTCTATAATATATATAATGTTCAGCTAATTTTGTTACGGCTGAATGTACCAGTGCTACTCACATAACTTATTGTTTATCTCTAATGAAGGCATGATGACAGGGGTCAATATCAAATCAATTGTCTTTCAAAGAGTGTGACAATCTAGTCGAACAAAGTAAATTCCACAAGGTGGCAAAGGGCAACAACCCCAAATTCACAAGTGGCAAAATCTTTGACATTTTGTAACTAAGCATAATGCATTCTTCTATCAATAAAAACATCATTGTATTCCTAAAAGTTATGAAACAGTATCTTTCCTATTTCTAAAATTATCTATGCTCAAAGTGAATAATTAAGTTTAATTAAGTGTTCTTAATTGCATGGACAGCAATGATGTTTCAAATCTTAAATACTAAATCCATGTATTACACTACCTTGCCCCACTTAGTTATGACCATTCTTGTTCCTACATAAAACAGATGAATATTTTAGGCCAGCATTCTGTTTTGTTTGGTTATCTGTGTGTGTGTGTGTGTGTGTGTGTGTGTGTGCGCGCGCGCGCGTGTGTATTCTGTTTTGATAACTGACTTATAGCATCTGCTTGAGCAGGGAGAAAGGTGACAACTTATTTCAGGATATCTACAATTTTGTAACACTAATATGGCCTTTAAATAATTTTGCTTAAATAATGTTTAAGTCTCATTCTATCTGTAGCCCTTGAATTGTGAAGAAAAGCTTGAAGCTGAAGTAAAGATTTCAGTAAAAAGGATCTGAACTTTATATTCTGTAAAGTAGAAATCTTAGAAAAATCAAAGAAATGAAATTAGAGATTTTGGAATTTCTGGTTTTATTTCTTTCTGTACATAAGAAAATAGTCTGACATATATACATTCACCAAAAAAATCATTACAATATTACTCAGTTTGTCTAATACTAATTTTGCTATACCAGCTTTGTTTTGGTTAATGTTTGCATGATAACTGATAATGCTTTAGCAGAATGTTCAGCAGAAACAGAGTCATTTTTACATATATTGCATTACATATGTACAAAGCCATCCCTTAAAATGCAACAGTGCTGCCTTTAGAAATAGAATTTATATCCTATTCGTCAAAAAGTTTAAATCAACATTATCATAGCACTTTAAGCTTCCCTAAGAACTTTGTTATTTCACTGAATGGTTAGAGACCCTTGTAGATAGGTATTGTTAACCCCATTTTACAAATAAAAAGAAAAAATAAGGCACAGAAGGTTAAAATGAGTTGCATAAGGCCAACAACCGGCAAGTAGAATGAAACCAGACTTTGAACTTAGATCATTGGAATCTCAGTGCTCTTCCTATTATTCCCGAAGCAGCCTTGTTAATGTATATTTTAGACTGCACTGACATACTAAAGATAAAGGAAACCCATTATCCCTGTATAACTATTGCCCCTTGAAAATACAGAAAGGTATTAAAAACACTATCCCCTCAGAGTTTGGTAACACCTACTAAACATTTTAAAACTCAGCTACATTGTAAAGTATTTTAAATCTTGAAGACTTAAGGAAAAATAGCACCAAATTTGCATCCTTTCACATTTGTAACCCTCGGAAATCTAAAATAAATTTCTAACTCCTGACTTATAACCCCTCAAGGAGGAAACTTATAACAAAAACAGAAACAAGCCCTTCATTAAGGGTGCCTATGACGCCATGGATATACAGATCTGCCCCGTTTTACAGTACACAAAGAAGACTGGAATTCAGCTGTTATCAGAGATAATAATAAACTTCTGCTGGTGAGTCAGTCTCTTAGCCTCAGATTTACATTCCCACTGTCAACAAGAGTTTTTCAGTTAAACACTTTTTAAAAGTAAAAATTCAATAAGCAATGTTTATATTACCAAAAGAATGTATTATCATTGCTTTGGTGCTAACATAGCTGATTCTTTTTGACTTGTTCGCATCTTTCTCTCTTTCGCCCATCTCTCAGCTCCTTCACTCCAACCCTTGCCCCTCTCCATAGTTGTCTCTCTGAAGCTTCAGGGAAGAGGGCTGCACACTGCCAGGATGCCTGGACCCTCACGCTTCTGAGATTAAACCCAGACCCACCCATGGCATGGATCCCATTCTTTGTCTAAGTCAGTGTCTGACAGAGTCAGATATGGAGCTATTATCAAATTGAACAGCAAGCCCATATTTTTTACTGTGTAAAAATGTATGATATTTGTATATAAAAATTTCCATCTAATAAACTCTCTCGAAAATAGTCTTATATTTTCACCTTATTTTCTCATTCTACTCTTAAAGTCACAGTGAGAGGAAAATTATTGTGGTCACTCCAAAATATGCTTTCCATTTCCAGTTAAGATCTGGTTTCGACAAAGCTAAGCAGTAATTTCTAGTTTGTAGTTAAGGACGCTAGTTACCGTTTACCTATAGATGTTTATTTGGACCTAATGGGGGAGGGGAGGTTATCCTTGGAGTGACAACTAAAGCTTGCCATTTCTTTGGCATTATGTTGTAGGTGTCAGGAGGGTTTTTGTAAAGCTAATTTTCTCCCAATACCATTTTATTCCCCCAGGGAGTTAGCAAGATGGAAGAGTTCCTTTTCCTCAAAATAAGGCTTATAGCATTGACCAGGGCATTTAAATGTATCTTCACAATTCCCAACTTGGTCTCCCAGGAACAGCTTTTATAGATTTAGATTTTTTTGTCATAAAGTATTCTATTTATTTCTCAGCAGCTGGTGTCAAAAAAGTTGTTGTGTTTTTTTAATACTCCTTTTAAATAAATAAAATCTGTTTTCATATTGTGTAAAATTAGTTTTGCCTGCTGTGAGTTTGTGGCATTATGAAGTGATCATTTCTTCCCATGAATTATTTAAAGTGAGGATATCAAAATCTGACGGAACAATGCAATGTAATATACAATACAATTTAATTTTATAATATACCAGTTCATACTAGTATCTTACAATGCACAGCAGTTATAATACACTGGCTCAGAATTAGCAGATCAAGACTATGCCCCTCAGTTTCATATTTTAGTATCTGAGAGTCAATTCTAAATTTCCCAGCGTGCTAGAGAATCACTCCATATTTGGCAGCACAAAGATACCTAAAGACATTTTTGCTAACTCTTCATGCAGGGCACTGATGTTCAAATAGCTTGGATGAAATTTAGCTTTGTTTTTTTTTTTAAATTCTGTAAGACACTGAGTTTGATAGTTGTTCACTTTCTCATTACTGTTGGCATTGTTAGCATTTCCTCTGGAGTTTTTGGATCACTTTGTCTTATGGGCCAAATGTATGTATGTAACTATAGTTACTATGGAATTTGTAGAGGAAGGGAAAAACGATCCACTCAAATCCCCCACTGCGTTTATGGAAGTTTTAGAAAAGGTGTGACAAATTTTTAAGGTGAGTGGGGTGGCATGAAAAAATCACTAATGAATAGGGAAAGGCATGATTAGAAGCTATAATAAAGTCTGGATCAAGGAGACATCACTGACTTGTATTTGATATTTATGTTATGTGATATTTATGTAATGTGGTATTTATGTTATGATACATTATAACCAAAATACTACACTGATTTTTTTCCTCAGTGGATTTTGTAACACTCTATAAGAGAAATTACGTCTGATTAACTCACTGTATTGAAAGGATGGGGTCAGTGTATGCTACGTAAGCATTCAAATAGCCTATGACAAAATTCAACCACAAAGACTACAAATGAAAAACAAAACTTAGGAGGAATAAAGATACTATGGAATGTTAGAGGTGGCTTTCCAGAGTAAGAAGCTGGCTTAAAGCACAGAATAGAGATTAATGAGCACTTCTCCTGTTAGTTCCACATAACACATACAGAACCAAACTCCTGATTTCATAGTACCACGTGCTATATCCACCTCCAATCAAACTGTACTTCCTCAGTGAAAGGTGCGACCATCCATCCAGTTGATCAGGCCAGGCATTAGAAGCCTTGGAATTCCTTTTGCCTGACCTAACACATCTAATCCACCAATAATCACCATTAACTCAACCCCAAAATACATTCCAAACCCAACCATTTCTCATCATCTCTGCTATGACCAACTTAAATCATGATTATCTCTTATTTGATCTCCTAATTGATTTCTCTGCTTCCATTCTTGCCTCTTAAAATCTATTTTCTAAACAGAAGCCAGAGTGAGCTTAAAATGAAAAACAGATCATATAATTCCCTTATACAAAATCCTCAATGTATATATGTTGCAATAAGAATGAAACTCAAAATCAAAATGATGATCAGTAAATCCTTCCATTATCTTTCCTGCACACCTGACTGATGTCATCTCCTACCACTCTTCTTTTATTTACTGTGCTTCTGCCTCAGTGGCCCATTCTGTCCCTCACACAAGCCAAGCCTATTCCTACTATCCCTACTCTAGCTATCTCCTCTAGCAGGACTGTCCTGCCCCTATATCTTCACCTGACTGATACCTTCTCATTACCTTCAGCTAAAATGTCAACTTCACAGAGAGATCTTTCTTTCCTTGATCATGATATCCAAAGCACTCCCAACTTATTTTCCTCTTGGAATAACTACTATCATCTTCACTCACACATTGTGTGTAGGTTTGCATGTGTGTGTAGCCTCTGTTATAGTCTAAGGTCCATGAGAGTAAGGTTCTTAGCCATATTGCTATATTAATTATCTATTACGATGGAAGAACTTATCCTAAACTTTGTAGCGAAAAAAAACCAAACATTTATTATCTCATAGTTTTTGTGAGTCAGGAATCTGGGTGCAGCCTGGGTAAGTCTAGGTCAAAGCCTCTGGGTCAAAGTCCCTCATTAGGTTGTGATCAAACTCAAGCATGCCTATGGTTTCATCTGAACTAGAATGGAAGATCCAATTCCAAATTCATTCCCTTGGTTGCTAGCAGGTCTTGATCCCTTGCCAATTGGGTTTACCTGCAGATCTGCCTCATGACAAGGCATTTGGCTTTTTCCAGAGAAAACAACCCAAGAGAGTGTGAAAGAAGTACCCAAGATGAAAGCCACAGTCTTTTTTTTTAACTTAATCTTGGAAGTGACAGCCTATCACTTTTGTCCTTTTTAGAAATGAGTCACTAGATCTAGTCAATACTAAAGGATAGGGAATTACACAAAAAGGTGGGACATAGGATATGGAGATCATTGGGGGTCATCTTAGAAGCACCGCTTACCACTATATTCTCAGTGTGCAGAACAGTTCCTGAAGTTTAGTGAATGAATGAATAATAAATGAATTTCCCATGGATTAGTACTTGAACCTATTCTAATTCAACGTTATGCCAATGATCAAGAAGAGAAGGAATAGATAAAATCTTACTCAAAGTAGTGGCATTCAAACCATTCAAACCAAAGAGATAAGCAGTAGGAAGATTAGGTTGTGTGAACAGCAAAAAGTAGCAGCAATACAGCTTCAGTTTCTTCATCTGTAAAATACAGGAAGTAGTTCTACCATCTTGTTGAAGCTTTAATGAGGTAGTTCATATGGAATGTTTAATATAGAGCCTCACAAATGAAATACATTGGATAAATGTCGGCTATTATTCTTTTTGTTGTTGTTGTTGTTGTTTGTTGGCTATTATTTTTAATGAGAATAAATGCAAGCCAAACATTTTGGGAGAAAATAACACAAGTTATATTTTTAAGATGATGGCGTTTGAGATATTAGATACAACTCAAAAAAGAGTCTATGAATCACTTTGAAATAGTAGTTTAATATGAACCTGTGGCCAAAAAGCTTAATAAAGCATGCTGAAAACAAGCTAGAAAGGTTTTTCCATTTTTATGTAAAATTAAGACATCTTTGAACATGTGTAATGACTCATTTCCAGTCTGAACAACCCATGAAAGCTTAAATGGAGATGGACATGTGCAGCTTTGGAATTGGAATATCCACAGTATGACCTGGGGTTGAACTTTCTGAAAAGTTAAAGGAAGGGCACTGAACCCTGCTCTATTACATAATGGGTTATAAAAGTTATGAAGACGGTAAGCACAGAATTATTTATGAAATCCTAGAATATTAACACTAGAGGACAAACTTTAAGTTTGGGGAAGCACAAATAGGGTCAGAAGATGAAATGCTATTCCATATTTTAAAGAATGCCTACCTTGAAAGGTAGTAAAGAATAAAAGATTAAGTAGTTGGAGAAATTCATAGAAGATGTACCAAAATAGACGATGATGGTATATAGATTTGAGACTGGCATCAGGGAGGGAAACTGGATGTCTTTCAACATATTTATTGAGGTTTCCATTTGCAACCAAATAGGCAAGATGGGTCACAGCTTTAGTGAAGCCCCTCCAAAAGCATAAAGAGCATCCTGTCAGGTGTTATCATTCTTGTCCTAGTAGTGAGAGAGAGACACTCACTATTCTGCTGGTCTTGATGGAAAGTCAGCATCAACTAGCCATTTGCAAATATCTGTGTATATAAGTGAAATTTAGCTTTCTGCATTTGACTAGTAAATATTCCAAGGATATATCTTCTGTTCTGAGAGCAAAACAGTTCCTACAATACCCAGTATATTAGGTTGAATGATGGCTACTTAAAAGATACGTTTAGGGGCTCCTGGGTGGTGCAGTCATTAAGCATCTACCTTTGGCTCAGGGCGTGATCCTGGCGTCCTGGGATCAAGCCCCACATCAGGCTCTTCCGCTGGGAGCCTGCCTCTTCCTCTCCCACTCCCCCTGCTTGTGTTCCCTCTCTCGCTGGCTGTCTCTCTCTGTCAAATAAATAAATAAAATCTTTAAAATAAATAAATAAATAAAAGATACGTCTACATCTTAATCCCCCAAACTTGTGAATGTGATCTTATTTGAAAAAAGGGTCTTTGCAGATCTAACTATGTTAAGGATCTCTAGATGAGATCACTCTGGATTATCCAGGTAGGACCTAATTATAAGGACAAGTCCTTATAAAAGACAGAGGAAGAGATAACATAGACATAGAGGAGAAGGCCATGTGAAGATGGAGGCAGAGACTGTAGTTATGCAGCCATAAGCCAAGGAACAGCTGGAGCCACCAGAAGCTGGAAGAGCACGATAGGAGTCTCCCTTAGAGTTTTTGGAGACGTTGCAGCCCTGGTGATTTGTTGATTTCATATTTGTGATTTCTGGGTTCCAGAACTGTGAGAATATTTCTGTTGTTCTAAGCCATCAGGTCTGTGGCAATTTCCTACAGCAACCCAGAACAAGCCATTGTTTCACAGAGAGGTAATGAAATGGAGTAGAAAAAACATTTAAGCAAGACAAATTCAGATTTAAACCTGGGTTTCCTCTATGTGAGTTGTGTGATATTAAAAGCAAGTTACTTTATATCTTTGGGGCACCTGGGTGGCACAGCGGTTGAGCGTCTGCCTTCGGCTCAGGGCGTGATCCCGGCGTTATGGGATCGAGCCCCACATCAGGCTCCTCTGCTATGAGCCTGCTTCTTCCTCTCCCACTCCCCTTGCTTGTGTTCCCTCTCTCACTGGCTGTCTCTATCTCTGTCAAATAAATAAATAAAATCTTAAAAAAAAGTTACTTTATATCTTTGATCTTCAGGATCCTCATTAGTAAAATGATAAGTTCTCATTGTAGGATCACTGTGAGATATGGAGGTATGTAAAGTGCCTCGCTCACTGGAGGCATTCTGACAGCAGAATATTATTCTGCTCAATATTCAATATTCAATTAACCTATTAATAATAAATTGAAAAGTGTGTCAGATACCTATAAAAGTTAAGAACTGTTGTTTTTCTTGAGAATCAACATTTTAGCAAGGTATTAATTAGAGCATAAGGAATTTATTAATGTGGAAACTGGTTGTGCAAAACCAAATGTCTTGACGAACCTTTACTGCAAACTGACTATGCCATTTTAAGCAACCTCCTCAGTTGTCAGTGGAACCATATTCTGTCAGGTTCCTCACTGTCTCATCTTTAATATCCTCCCTAGACTCTTATAGACAAATAACAGAAAGCAATGCCGGAGTATTATTGAAAAATGTTTCCATCTAGCTGGGGCTTAAGTCAGCCAGATATAGAGGCAAAGACTGTGATAATAGAATTTTCCTAAATGTTAGTCTAAAAAAATTGATAACAGCATAATAATCTCTTGGACAAAGTTGTCAAATTCATACCAATTATGGACACCTTCAGTTATCCCTAACATTAAGGCAAATACAAAAAATAAATAAAAGGAGTTCTAACAGTAATTTTCCTAGGGAAAAGGATAGGAATCATGCAGTTCAATCAATGCATGATATGAATCATGCATTCATATTCTGGAATAACCCCTAATACCAGAAAATTGAGACTAGTGAGATCCATTCAAAATACATATAATAAAGTGAAACAAATTTTCAAGAAATGCTGGTTTGTTTGTTTGTTTTTACTTTTCTAGGGACAAACTGGGCAAATATTACAAAAAATAAAAAAATAAAGTGAAAAATGTAATGGATAAGATGTAACATTATTTGTGCCTATTAAATTTACTTGTTTATATATTCATGTACTCATTCATTCACTCAACAAATATTTATTAAATGCCTAATCAATACCAGGCATTGTGTTAGGCACCATAGACACAACCTTGAAGGAGATTACTATTCCCTATCTTAAAGGTTAGGATCTAGGCAAAAAAAAAATCAATAAAAATAAAGCATGAATTATAGGAGTACAATATAAGGCAATTCTAATTAGTTGGGGAATTAGGGAAAGCATCCCAGAGAAAATGAGATTTAGAATTGAGATTTGCTAAGTTATTTTAGTGTATCTGAGCAGAGAAGGGGAAAGAAGGGAGGAATGGAGGGTATTCCAAACAAGGGAGAGGATATAAGCAAAGGCCAGAAATGAGAGTGCATTGAAGACACCAGAAGAAGTTCTGCATTACTGGAGCATAGAATGCTAGAGAAAAGGCGATCTAAGTCAGGCAAGAACCAGAGACAGGAACCAGCCTATTAAGATTAATATTAAGGAAATCAGGAGAATGTTGCAATAATTTTGGTGAGAAAGATGATATTGTAGATCAGCATGGTAGCTTTGGTATGGAGAGGAAGGAACAGATTTAAAGAACACTTAGGAGGAAGCATTAGTAGGGCTCAGAGAGAAGTCTGAACTGAAGAGAAAAATGTGGTGGTCATCTATATAAAGATACTAATCAAAGCTATGGAAGTGAATGAGATTGACCAGGAGGACTGTCCAGAGAGAAGAGAGAGAGCCTAAGAGAGAGTCCTGAGAACATCAATTTTTAATAATGCAGTGGTTAAGTAAGATTGCCTTTATGGGACCTTGTCACCCTTCATAACAAACCCTTACCTTCCCATAGCATTTCAACACTTGCTCTTACATCCATTCTCACTTTTGGCTCTCAAACAAGACTATGGAAGAAGCAGGGCAGGCAGTACAACTCTTTATTATATCAGAATCTAGGTTCCAAGAGGTTGGACCTGAGGTCATTGTATGCCAATGTTAAGACTGGAAGTTGGGCCTCTTTTTTTCAGTTTCAATTTCTTTCCATGACACTACTCTACTTCCAAGCATTGGTGGCTTACGGCTTCTTCCCTTAGTGTCAGCGTGGCAGTAGCATAGGTGTCGATTCTGAAAGTGTTAAGCTTTATGCACAGATCACATCAAGAAGCTCTCCATTTGGAACTGCTCTTGGGACAGAAGGCTAACCCGAGGCAAACTACGAAGTGGGAGAACTGTTTCTTGGCACTTTGAGTTCCCTACCTTCTCCATCTCTACCTTTTCTTCTCTAAGGACATATATTCATTCACTCAACAATTAGGCAGTAAGCCAGATACTTTGTGGATACAGGAATTAACAAGTCATACCCACTCTCTCCCTGAAGTTTTGAGTTTTGAAAGTTCTTCATATTTTCTGGATACAAATCCTTCATCAGATATATTCTTTGCAAATGTAATCCTACAGTCTGTGGCTTGCCTTTCCTTCTCTTAATAATTTTTTCAAAGAGCAGAAGTTTTTAATTTTGATAAAGTCCAAATTATTCTTTTATGGATCATGAGTAAATGGGTCATGCACTTATCAACTCCTAATATATTTTATCTTTTCACTGGTGGATCCCAAGTATCTAGAATGGTACCTGAATACACAGTAGGTATTCAATAAACATCTGATGAATAAATAAAAATTTCAAGGAGTGAAATGTAATTGTGGAAACTTAGTTTGTAGGCCCCATAGAAAATAAAGTAGTCTTAAGTGCAAAGTCATGTTCAATTTTTGTTATCTGATCCAGTATAAAATTTTATTGATATAAGGACCCAAATGTATTAAGTTCTCTCAGTTAAAGAACCTGGTGCTTTTCCTGAAGATAATTCTTTCTCTCCCAAAATATTAATTTGAAATTCTGTAGAAGTTCAATGTAAAGCAGAAAAATTCCCTACCCATTTCCATTCCCTACCTCCTCAATAACTCAAATACTATATTAATCCCTGTAAATAAATCAAAGCTGCTGAATTCTCGAAAACTCTAATTGTGCCAATTATAAATAAGCCTCAGGATGGATTTCAACCAGCAGCGTCCCCAAAACCATTATCTGCAACTATAATCCATTATTTTTTCTTTCATAATTAATTTTTCTAAGTAGGTCAGTACTATTCATTTTATTTAAGTGCTGTTCCAGCAATCCCATTTTCCCAACAACCAGAGTCAACTCTAACTATATACATATTTTTATTAAATACACCAAAACATTCTTATATTATGCAAAACACTACAGTAGGCAATAAAGTGTTTTCTAATAAGTAGTAAGGCAATGTACTATATTGGTCTTCAATCACACATGTCTTGACCATATGAAATCTGGTGGAATCTTGAATAAGCACCTGGAGGACTTCCGGATACATGGTGCTTAAATAGATACACTCCCTGCGCTGCCCCCCCCAAGGGCTTCTTTTCATAAATTTTAGCATCTAAATAACTAAGAACAATTAGAGGAGATGTAAATAGGTAGACAGATAAATACACAATGTTATAGGCATACATATTATATAGCATATAATAGGTTTTATATATGCAACTATACATACTAATACAGTATGTGTGTATTTGAAATCAAAACTGAACTCACTGGAACACAGGAGAGAAAATGGTCAGGCAATCAACAGAACTCACCACACTGATGAGCTTGACTCCTAAGAGAGCTCCTCAAACCCTCACTCAGAGTCTATATAGTATCCATTTTAGACATAATTCTAAAAACTTTGGGTATCTGCTTTTCCTTCAACAATAGATCAAATTCAAGAGTGTAGACGAGCTTGTGGTTGCTAGTAGCTGCAAGCAGCTTAATGTGGGGAGAAATGAGAGCTCTGACAGAGCCCATCCAGGTAGTGTGCTGGAGGGAGCACTGAAGCCTGCTTGTCAGAAGAAGGCCTAGTGGACATGGGCAAAATCTGTTGCATGAAGGATAATTAATCAGGGAGTCCCTTTGAATGAAACCTTTGAGAACTCAGTGGCAAGGGGATACGGATCCAATAGGGGACTAATAACAAATACAAATTAATTATCTTGTTATACAGTGCTGGTTGCTTTTTTTTTCTTTTTTTAAAAGATTTTATTTACTTATTTGATAGAGAGAGAGTGAGCATGAGCAGGGGGAGTGGTGGGCATAGTGGGAGGGAGAAGCAGGCTCCCACTGAGCCAGGAGCCCGATGCAGGGCTCAATCCCAGGACCCTGAGATCATGACCTGAACCAAAGGCAGACACTTAAAAGACTGAGCCACCCAGATAACTCAGTGCTGCTTGTTTTTTAAATGAGTGTCTCCCTATCAATATTACCACCAGGTATTTGTCAACCATTCTGAGTGAATTCATTACTGTCTGAATTTTTAAACCACTTTTGACACTATAAATTAGCTAAATCTTTCTTAAAAGATAATGAGAAGATAGGGTTTTGCATTTCTCATAAAAGGAAAAGAACACCACAAATGTACCCATTACACATCATTGAGGCATGAACTCAGGAAAAATTAGGTTGAATACAGAATTACTATCCTAACTTTCTGAATACCCTCTGAGCTATTACCAGAATTCTTAATTCAAATATGTATTCTGGATCTAAAAATTATGCTAGTCTAAGAAACCAAATGATCACCCCATAGCTGAAAGCATATTTAGTGATTTAGTGAGGTAGAAAGAAGTTTCATTTCACTCAAGCAAATGGTTTTGGTATTCCAGCCAAAGGACAGCTTGCTCACGTGGGAGCCATCATTATAAAGGGATGTGACTGGATTTTTTAAATGTATTATAACATAGACCACTAATAAAGGCTATTTTTCATAGTGGTCATCCTGGGAGAAACTTCCTCCAGGGATGCTGTCATTATTTGAAAGATGGGGCACTTGTCTTTAGAATTAGTTCATGAGAAAAACCAGTTCTTTCTGCTTCATAGTTACCTTTTCTCTACCACTACACGGCCCTGGCTTCCCGACTTTGAATGTGCCTCGTTTACACTGATCAATGAAAACCCTCCTCCTAGGGACTGGTATCATAGACTACTTCTCCCTGGCTTTGCTGGGATCAGGGGTTGAAGAGGGTTTCTGGGAATTAAGAAAAGTCTATTTTTTAGCATTGCATTTGCATGGCATACCAAACTCCTTTGGCCAAAAAAGCAATAGAAAACTAAGACTATCCAGAACTTGTTATCCCTGGGGCTAGCAAACGGGAAAAATTCTCTATGACCAAATAGAGGACTTCTAGGTACCATGTCTCTTCTGAATGTGTGTGTGTGTGTGTCTGGGTTGTCTCTTTATTGAACTGCTCAACCAGGATCTATACAGACATTTGGTATCCGGAGTCTGAGAGAAAACTTCAGCCTCACCCAGGCGGTTGCTCAGTAACACAGTAAATAACGCACAATGAATTAAGTTTAAGCACCTAGTGTGGGGCTCTGTGTACCGTGTGGGTCTTCATTATATTTCTGTTGATTGACTGAATATCTGGCTCAGTATGGATCTGAATAAAACACATACACATCTTGCTTTTAAAATAAAACAATGAACACCAATGCTCTCTAACTTCCCGTAAGTAAAGTCGCAAACTGGCAGAAACACTCTCACCCTTCCTGATCCCCACTCCCTCCAACCAATTCAAAGGAAGAGAAGTAACATGAAGGGAAAATGAACATAAGAAAAACAATTAGCCAATGCACTCTGCAAAGCCTGTAACATTATCTAGAATGACAGCATAGCCATTGTTCCGGCTGCCAGAGCACTGCGTGCTCGCTAGCTCACCCGAGGCCCTGGGAGGAGATAAACTAAGCAGATGAGATGGAGACTGATGCCTCCACGCCGCCACCACCTCACACACCACGCACACTGTTCTGAGTGTCTGGACACACACAGTCAGGTAAACCTAGAGAATGGGCACTCCATGTTGGCGGGAGGGGAAGAGGCTGCCAACAAACAGGGCCTGTTTATTATTTAACAGTTGGTACCGCTAGAGGCCTGGCACTGCTATAGAGTGCTCTCTGTTTCAGGGCAAGTCAGCCTGATTATGAGAGTGTGTGAGCCAAATCATGTTTACCATAGTCTGTGAGAGCCTCAGTGCCCCCAACAGACATGGAAATTCTTACAATAGCTCTTGTCCAAACAGAGGAAAGAATTCTGAGATGGAGGTAAAGGGCTCCACGTACCGAAAGCTTGTCTAGGATCATCTGCTTAGTGTCTCAGCATATACCTGCTTTTCCCTGGCTCAAGACCTGTCATTACTCTGCAGTGATACAGTTTCTACTCCTCTGCTTTTGGTTACTTTGCTTAGGACCTAAATCAACCAAATAATGTGTGAATCACCCATCTACTAATGTTGCTCTTGCTGTCCTGTATGATTTGGCTTTCCAGCAAAAGAATCTGCTACCCAGGACAGCTACCTCCTGCTTGGCCAGGACTGCCTCACAGCAAGTCTCTTCTCTGCCAACATGGCCACAGGTGGATGCCTTCCTACAAATCCAATCAGCAGGATAATGTGCTACTATCACAAGAGTGGACCTTAATGACAAAGAGCCCTGCTTAGATGGTCACCCCATTAACTTTGATTTGATTATTCTGCCCCAACAGAACACTTGGCTTCAAAACCACAGATGGCACCAGCCCAACATAAAACCTGTAGAGAAAGTAGTCATGGTGGGTTTATACATTTTCAAAATATTAAATTTGATGTAAAAAAAAAAAAACATGACATAGTATTGAGATAGTCTCTGGCTCCCCAGAAAAGCACTAACTGTGTTTTTAAAAAAAATAAACTAAGGTCAGGGCAGATGAGACAATTGTGATAACTAGGCAACACAGATAATCTAATCATTTCCTTTGAAATTCAACATAAATCAACATTTCTTTTCATGTAAGAACCTTGGCTTTTATCTTCGATACACAACCAAGGCAGCCTTTGATACTTTATGTGACTCTTTTCTATATAACTGTTTATAAATTTGAGATAAAATTGGCTCCATGTAAGCTAGTTCAGTATTTTGAAACTTAATTGTTCCTTGGATACACTTTCTCTATGACCATGAGTAAATCACCAAATGCTCTCTACCAAAGAGGATAGACATAGCAAACTATATGTCTTACTTGAAACTGTGTATATTAATTTTTTTGTTTTTGTTTTCTAATTGACAGTTGATATTTATATGCTTATATAATAAGCTCTAAACTTTAAATGCCCCTCAAAAAAAATACATGCTGAATATAGTTAAATAAAATCATAATTTTATATTTTCACTTTATTGTGTTTTTCTAAGAAAGTAGTTATCCTTAGGTCATAGATTATAGACACATACATAATAAATAAAACTTTACAAAAATGGAGAAAGTATGAAAAAATAATTCCCTTTTTAAAACGAAGTTAATCCCTAGTTTACTCTAACTGCTTCCTCTACTGATCAGATATGCTTAATCAACAACCCCAAATTAAGGAAGGAAATTCTAGAATTAAAAGGCTTCTTCTAAAACATCCTGCATACAACAAGGCTCATAACTACTCGTTAACAGCAGAGCAATGGATCCAATTACAGGTTCACACAGGGAATGGTGCTATATCGGCCATGACGGAAACGTGAAGAGAGATGGTTCACAATGAGTAGATTAAAGACAAGTGATGTTTGTTTATCCCTGTGCTAACACACCTCACAACTGGTAGGCAGACACTAACGATAGTTCACACTTGTGGAGAGCGTCCTCTGTGCTACGGCTCTCTTCTAAGAGCTTCACACGTACCACACATAAACGTACTTATTTAACCGCACCCCCCCAACAACCCTATGAAGTGGGTACCTCTGTTTTCTCCATTTTACAGATGAGGAAACTGAGGCACAGAGAAGTTAAGTAACTTGCTTGAGGTCTTGTAGTCAGTAAATAAAGGGGCTGAAACGTAAACTACAGCAGTCTAGCTCCAGAGTCGAACTGCAATCACCATGTTTGTTCTGCTTTTCACAATGATAATCATTCCATCTGAGGCTCGTGTTCACTTTAAAGCTGTGCAGTCCCTGAGGCTTATAAAGCAATTTAAAATTGTCTAGTGCATGGCTCTAGGATCCTCTCCTTGGCCCTGCCATGGGCAGAGCATGTCTGGCACACCAGCCTGACTTTTATGCCCTAATCCTGAGCTGAGGAAATATATGCACAGGAGTCAAAAGAGATGAGTTTATATCCGATTGTACATAAATGACTTTTTTTTTTTCTTTTTGGTGCAATAAAGTTTATTTTGGCAGAAGGAGGAAGTGATTATTGGGTGTGGGAGGGTTTGTGTAAAAGGCGAATGGGATCCTTTCAACAACCACACCTCTCACCTAGGTCAAAAAAAAAAAAAAATCTCCAGATGTGGAGAGGAGATCTGGGAAGACTGTGAAGCCCCCAAATTTTGTGGATAGATACAGCTTCCTGGGAAAAGAATATGAACCAGGAATCTAGTCCAAATCCCTTAGTTGAGAGATTAAAAAAAAAAAAAAAAAAACGCCACGGAGCAATGAATGCAAATGTTACATATTATTAGCAGGGAGTAGCAGAACCAAACCTAGAAATCAAGGCTTTTCTCATTATCCTTTCAGTCCTAACTCCGTCAGCTGGCGGGCCTTTGAGGCAGAAGAAACCTGAGTGAAGGACACAGCAAATGAGTGCCTCTACTGGGCTCCCCCCAACTCTGTTAAGCAAAACAATGAGAAAAGATGTCCTCTCATGCGAAAGAAAAGAACAGAAATGCCAGAGGAGTCTGTTCCTGACTACTCAGTGCTAACAGAAAAAAAGCTGAGGACACATTCAGGAGATAAGAAGGAAAAAAAATTCTCTTAAAGTTGACAAATTGATTTGTTTAGCAAATACATACACACACATACACATGCACACACTTTATTTAGTGCTAGCCCTGAAACTTTCTAAATTTCTATTTCTCTTAGATCAATTTATATTTACCTAGAAATCTTCCATTGTATCTAAAATTTTCAAATTTATCCGTATTCACTATAATTATTTTAATTTCCTCTATTTCTATGGTTACTTCCCTTCTGTATTTCTAATTTTGTGCATTTGTGGCCTTTCTCCTTTAGTAAACCATGTGATATTGATTTATTTATTGCTTTGTTATTCTCTCTGAAAAACCCAAGTCTTTGATTTATTAGTGTCTCTTTTCTGTTTCCTAATTCATTAATTTCTGATTTTATTTTCATCAGTTCTTTATTTCTGCTTTGCAGATTTGTTTTTTTTCCTTTTAACCAACTTCCTGACATAAATGGTAATATATTAACAATTATTTTTTTCACATCATTTTAGTATTTTAAATCTATGGATTTTCCTCTGAACCCTGTTCTATCTCCATATGTGCTTATTTTCTGTAAATTCTGTAATCTCTCTTTAATTCAAACATGGATTTTGAAAGTTTAAATTTTACAGAGATATTATTTTAAATTTTTCTTTCCAATATTAATCTCTAACTCATTACACTGTGATAGAATATGGCTTGAATTTTTTCAAATGTCTTTTAAGCACCATATATTTTTTTTCTTTTTTGATATGGTTAATTGTAGTGGTAGACTTCCTAATAATAAACCATATATTTTTAAAAGGTGACTTTAGCCTTATGCTTATTGCTATAAAATATATGTTTGATCTTAATTCTGTCATACTACTTTACAGTATTTTAAAAATCACTTCATTTCTTTCCTAATGATTTGCTTTATTACTGTGAGTTTTCTTCCTAATAGTTTGGCAATTGTTTCATAGATTAATTCTTCTATTGCAGGGTTTCTCAGACCTAGAGAATTTATTGAAAACACAGATTCCAAGCCTCATTCCTCTCCACCCTAAGAATGCAGTAGGTCTGACTTGAGATACCTCTGTAATACTCATTCCAACAGTCTGATGACCCAACTCAAGTACACTGTTAACTTTATATATTTTAATAAGGGAAGTAAGGTCCTATTTTTGATTTGATGACTTTAAAATACAACTTTGGATTCTCTAGAAAATTATGAAAATACTCCCTTACACTTCCTTTTGCCCTGTACTCTTTCCTTCCTCTTCACCACCAGACCTGGGTTGAATTTTTACTTTTAATTCTTCATGTAGCCATCCTCACAGCTTTAGGTAACACATCGATATCTCTGTTCTGTAGTTCACCAGCTCTGGACAGTACTGACCCCTCATTCCCTGCCATGAAACACAGGCAATCAGCGCACACTTTCTTCCTCCACTTCCTCCTTACCTTTCAAACATTTCAGGTTCTGCCATATTATTATTTCTATATCATCAAGATTTATACCATTTACATTTCATTCTGTGACATAGTCCCCACCGACCTCCACTGTTTAGGTCAGAAATCTAGTTTCAAGTTACCTAAATCCACTTATTTATCACGGCTTCTCTCAATCTTTTGGTAGCCTAAATTTATCATTCAACATTTTGCTTTGTTTTACTTGTTTACCAGGATAGTTCAGAGTGCTATAGTCTCTGAGTAATTGCAGTTTAAAATTTTGAGGCAAATCTAGTCTTTCCCTTTTTAATATTTTTTCCTGTATGCTTTCTCTCTAGGTTTCTTTCTTCAGTCCTGAAGTGCTGTAAGTTTATCAAGACAGGCCTCAGTGCTTATTGCTCAGTACCACGATTTTGCTGGAATGCAGTGTATCCTTTCAATATAAAGATTCAGGACTACCTTTACTCCAGAAAAATTGTATTCTTTTACACATTGAAAGTGTTTTCCATGTGTTCTTTCCTTTACAAATATCAGTTGTCCCTATATTTCCTTTGCCTGCCAAAGGTTTAACACAAAATTTTCATTTATTCAATTTTAGTAGATAACACAGTCACATGATTCCAAAATACAAATGCATGAAATGATATATGGTAAAAAGTCTCTCTTTTACCCTGTTTTCTGTCAACCCAGTTCTCACACCATTTTCTGACAGATAACCACTGCTATTAGTTTGTTGCTTTTTGAAAAAAGATGCAAAAATTAAAATTAAAAAAAACAGATACGTCATGAAAAAAATATATTCTTTATGTGTATATTTTTACATTTTACACCCTGCTCCATACCTTGAATTTTCACTTAAAGTATATTCATTGGATGGATATTCAGAAGTTAATTAATCTAGTCACCTATTGACAAACATTCACATTGTTTCCAATATTTCCAACAACAAACGATGCTGTAGTGAATAATCTTGTGCAGGTATTATTTTACTCATGTAGAATAAGTTCTTAAAAGCAGGATAGGTCAAAGAGTATATGTACTTGTGATTTTAGTAGATATTATAATATTTACCTCAATTCGAAGTTGTTATTTTTGGCGTTTTGATAGATGAAAATGCATCTTGATGTATTTCTAATTTGCATTTCTTATCATGCATATTTTATTGTTTATTTCTCCCATTATATATGAATTAAATATCTATTAATATGTTTAAGAGCCATTTATATCTTGTGCCAGTTTTTTCTTGAATTTTTGGTCTTTTTCTTATCTATTTGCAGGAACTCTGATTCATTATGGAGATAATGTTTTTATCTGAGATATGAGTTGCCAATCACAATTATCACTTTATCCCATCATTTTAAAAAACTATTTTTAAATTATTTATTATTTTTAAAAAATTTTCCTCCCCACAATTCTGGTGGTATTGTTAGTTCTTTCCTTCTACTTTCCGCATCTAATGTGGCTTTTTGTCCTAAAACAGTTTTATTTTTCTCCTCCATTTCTTTCCTGTTCTTTCACAGCTTATTTTATTTCTCTTTTTGTTGTCTTATCTCTTTGATACTGTATATTTGATCTTTGACTTCTTCATTTTTTTTTTTTTTTTGAGAGGGTGGGAGAGAGGGAGAGGGAGGGTGGGAAAGGGGCAGAGGAAGAGAGAGAATCTTGGGGTTCAATCTCACAACCCTGAGATCATGACCTGAAGTCAAGAGTCAGATGCTTAAACAACTGAGACACCCAGGTGCCCCTCTTTGACTTCTTATTTTAAAGATGCTACAATTTCTTCTATTTCTTTGCTACTATGGAAAATATATATTATTATCTAGTACAACTCTTCTCCTAGTATATATCTTGATCTTTTCCTAATGTTACTTTTGTGTTATAATTAGGTAAGCATGGGTCCAATGCTGGTTTCTTTTGATTATTTCTCAATTTTGAGTCAATTTGATCAGTTGTTTGCTGAGTAAGAGAGGCTGGGGGAGTGAACTGCAGCAGTAGGGAGTTTCATTTTGGTGATGTATTTCTTAGTACATTATAGCTTCTCACTAACTCCACTATGTCCATTGCTCAAGGGATACCCCTCTGCTCACTGATTTCCCTACTTGGGTTAACAGCTGCCCAAAAGGATTTTCATGAAGTCCTGTATGTTACACATCTCACAGGTCATGATTTAGTGTTTCCTTTTCTCCTCCTGAATGTGATCAACAGGGCAAAGTTGATTCTTACCTCCACCTTTCCACCCTCACATGCCAATTCTGGTACATGTGGCAAGCTGATGCCATTTCTCATTCACTGCCACCTTCTCTGTTAACCTCTGCTGTAGAATAAGGCCCACAGATGATTCCACAGACTACCTGTGGCCTCAGACTTTCCTGTTCCATAAAAGTAATTGTAGCACGTGTCTCTTGTGGTTGTTCCATTTATTTTTGGAGGTTCTGCCTTCTGCATGTATTTAATTTACTCTCAACATTCCCCCCTTGACTTGGTCTAAATTTCATAGTATTCCATGGTTTGTGATTTGGGATTGTGCCTGCTTCTAAAGGAAGAGACTTTTTATGTGTGTCATTTTTCTTTGTTTGCTTGATTGTTTGTGTTTTGCACAAGAAGATACAAAATGGGATTGCATTTTTTTTCCATGTATGTCCTTTTAATTGACAAAAGCAGGACTTCACTTATTAGGTCCTCTCTAACCCTTTCCTCAATTAAGCACTTGGCCATCCCTGTCCCCAAAACTGGACTAATACATTGTAAGCTGTCAACTACAGTATTCAAAGTAGTTGACCATTGCATGTCTCCTTTCATGGGCATATTTGCATTTAAATAGGGAACTTTAAACCCTATGTTAAACTTTGGGCTTCCAGATGAGGCTATGAAATGAAGCTATGGTTGTAGAATGACAAGAAATATGGAAGATGTAGGAAAGAAGTAGAGGACCCCAATTAGTAGCTGTAACATTATCTCATGTGGGCAAGTGATAAAGTTGTTTCAGTCGCTTTCATCTCTTGACTTTGCTACTACACTGCCTTATTTTCTTTCTATAATAGAAGAATAACGGCAGAAAGTAAGTTTTCTAGTTGACTGAACAGCTTCCTTTTAAACATTAGGTGTAAATCTTTATAATTATTTCCGCTTTTTTAAAACAAAGAAATGACTTGATAGAGTGAAAGTACATTGGAGTTAAGTACACTGGACTTCTAAGCACTGTGGAAAACAAAATTTTGGCAAATTACTTAAGCTACCCAAGCCTCAGTTTTCCCATCTGTAAAATGGGTATAGCAGTCCTCCTTTCCTACCATATAGGTTTTCTGTGAGTGGCAAATGAAACAGTGTACATCAGAATGCTTTATAAACTATAAACAACCAGAAAATTATAAGGGACTTAATAATAAAAGATTATCCAAATAAAAATAAGGACCTTCAATACTATCAAAGATAATACAAGTATACAGGGCAGTTTACCCTACACAACTTGATATGATTTTATGATCTTTTTGTGTGCCCTTTCTAATTGTTCAGCTAAACTCTATAAATTACCATTTCACTTCTCGCTGCTTTCTGTGAGTCTGCCTCCAGGAACACCACTTTTTCCCAGGACATTTATATAGTTCTTTTTGTTTATTTCTTTGTTTTTTTTCATTGCCTTAAATCTGCCCTGAAAGGTAGTACTGAGTAATAAGAAGCGAATGAAGCTTTGGAGTCAGACAGACCTGGTTTGGTGTTTGGTCCCTGTGCTCATCAGTTAACATCCCCAAATCTGTTCCCTCATCCATAAAATGAACATTATGAATATTGTTACAAGAAAAATTAGATCATATCTATATAAGGTCTGCTACCTAGGTTGGGCTCCATAAACAGGTCTTAAAATCAGGGATTCCCTGAAGGGCTATCTAATATATAAAAGTTTTTAGACTTTATCAAATCCCATTTGCTTTCTTAAAATCCTGTTTTGTTTATTTCTATGTTCTTGAGATTTCATGACACTTGACAACTGATCTGTTGCCATGCTTTGACTAATAGCTTTTCTATTCCATGAACCATTCCTCTTTCTTCTAAATGGCACCATAGAATCTACTTTTCCTTAAGATCTACTATCTGTTGATGTCCTCGACTAATTTTATAGTTTCCAAAGTTCCTGTTTCAATTAACATCTTTTTGTCTTAATTAACTTTTTTTTTCTCTTATAAAATAATATATCCTAATTTTAACCTTCAGGACAAAGACCATATTGTCTCTGTTCATAATGCACTGGCTATTCTGTAAAAACTGTACCACTCTTAGGTAATGATTATACATGTGAATGTTCTCGATTGCACAGAATTTATCCACTCTGTCTGAGCTCATTCCTTTTCATTCCTAGAAGATCACAGAATATTATTATATAGCAATTATATAATCCTTTGTCATTTTGTAAGCATTTCATAATCATTTAATGGAGGTCTTCAACACACTAGTATAGATTGATCTTGTTATTACTATTGGCAAGAAGAGGAAACAAAGATGGAATGATGAAAACGTGTCAGGTATCACATCCCATGCCACCAGGAAAAACAGGAGTAGCACTCAGTCTCTTATTCTCTGCTCTGCCGATACCATCGAGCTAGGGTTCCCTTAGCATCAGAGGAAGAAACAGATCGATTCATTTCCAAATATTATTATTCGGAAAAGGTCTGTTCAGTATTAAAGAGGCGGTTCTCTTTATTTTCAAAATAAGTAAGAAGCAAATCCCAGTGATTCTTTGGACTTGGAGTTGGGAAGGGGGCAGCAAAAACACAGGCCAGGTCCAGAGAGCAGGAAGAAGGTAAGGGAGATAAAATTGGTTGTGGGTGAATCCTCATCCATCATTATATGGCAAAGAGATTTAAAGAGGAAGGCCACTATCTTCTCTCATCTGAGGCTTCCTCCAGAACCTGTAGGAGAGGAAGACATACTGCTGAGTCTTCATTTGGGGAGCAGCAGGACAAGGAAGTTTTTCCTTAGCCAAATGAACCCCTTCCTGACAGCTGTGGGGAAATGTGTTTGTGCCACCGAGTCCCTTTGAAAATTACTCCTAAAATTATTAATGTTTAGTCAACTAAAAAAACCCAGCTTCAAAAGGAAAACAATGTGGAGAGTAATAACATACTAAACTTAATGTGACCTCTCAGCATTTTTGTAGGGTGGCTTAGGGTAGAGAGTGGAAAACACCCAGAGTTGGGATTTAGGAGTCCTGATTTTAGTTTCAGCAGTTTCACAATCTGGCTGTGTGACCTCAGACAAGTGGCTTAACCTCTCTGGACTTCTGATCCTTCATATTTAAAATGAAGGAGGTGGATATTAAGTGATGTCTACGAGCCCTTCTAGAGGTAAAAATTCCCCAATTCATAACAGTAATAATTAACATTTGATGGTGCTTTACCACCTACAAATGGTTTCCACATACATTAGCTAATTTGATCCTTATGCCAGTTCTGAGGTAGTATTGTTATGATTATGCCCATTTTTAGAAGAGAGACTCAGAAACCACAAAATGGCAGAGTTGGCATTGAACAGATGTTCCCAAGAGGAAAATAACCCCTTCAGTAAAAGAAGCAGCTGATGCTAACAAGGATAAGCAATAGCAGATAATTTAGGCTGTGAGCTCTTGTTTAGGGGTGCAACAGGATTTCTGGATGCCGCATTGGGGTAATGATAATCCACCATGCGGAATGTTATCTGATGATGTATTTATCAAAAAAACTAATAAAAAGAAAATTAAAAAAAGATACAATAATTGTTACTGCACTACACCCTAATGAATTATTGTGTTCAAGGTTCCTACAAAAAAAAAGTAATATTATAGTCGGCTTATGTTTTAATTGATTTATTAATATTTTATCACAGGAATGTAATTTAAGCTCCTCATGATTTAGATCTCATAAACCTTTAGCATTTTGCAAATTCAAATTCCAATTTAAAGCCAGGGCGAGCAATTAACTTTTCTATCATCTTGTCAGGGGAGAAGGTTCGTGTTTAATTTGAGACAAAGTGACAGAAATATATATACACTGTATGTATTACTCCAATTTAATTTATGAGTCAGCACCATCCACCTTCAAAATGTAGATTTAATAGAAGGGGAGGAAGAAAAGGCCGTGCTGTCATGATAGGGTTGTGATATCTGCCGTGAATTTCATATATATATATATATATATAAATAAATATATATATATATTTCATATATATAAATATATATATTTCATATATATATATAAATGTATATATTTCATATATATATAAATATATATATATTTCATATATATATATAAATATATATATATATTTCATATATATATATATAGTCCCTGGTTTGTTGGGATATCAGGCTAGATTGATTGCGGGCCTATTTCCAACCCTTTTGTTTTAAATTAATTTAGTAATTATTTGCTCATATAGCATACAATCTCATGGATATCACAGGGAGCTCCTACCGCTGTTTCCATGCCTACTCCTACCCCCTCCTCCCTTCTCAGTTTCATGGAGAGCTGCCCCTCCAGGTTTATCCTAAGCTCAATAAGTGAGACACACTGTGGAAAATATTGCCTTCGGGTCATTTCTTCATCCCCTTTCTCATTTTCCAAAGCGATCTTTCAAATGCTGTCTACCTAAAACACAGAAGCAGACCAAAAAAACACAAAAAAACAAAAAAATCTCTCCACAACTTTATATTTTAATTTACAGGATATGCATGACAAGTTAAAACAGTGGTACTTTCCAGTGATCCTTTACAAAACATTTAAGGACAGGATCAGAAGAAATGAGCTCAAACCACATAAGATAGTCAGGTGAACTGAAGGGAAGTACTTCCCTTTGGTGGTTATTAAGCACTGGAATAGGGCTGCAGAGAGAGGTTAAGGAATTCTTCCTAGCTCTGTTATCCTATAATTCACCAAAGGCGCACAATGCTCTATGCTGATGAGATGAGTTACATGACATCTCCTCCCTAGTTCAATCAAAGGGAAGCAATTTACATCTCAAACCAGTTCTCTCATCAGTGGGACATAAAGACTGCAGAACAGAGACACAGCAAATGTGCTTATTTATACAGCATCGACTCAGTTGCCACTGTTCTTTATTATTTTCGTTTGCTCCCTCCTCCTCTGTATGGTGGCCATTTTGAATAGGATGCTTTAAATTCTAAAGTGAGAGAAACATAGGACTAAGAACAATTCAGGACCAAAATTAACTAAAGATTTCTTGTGATTCTGACAATCACTGGCCTTTGTGATGCTAGGCCAATCCCTTTGTTCCATTTAAAAATAAAATCGGATTCCCTTTGCAGACCACAAGAAGGGAATTAGAAGACAGTTAATGGAAAACTCTGGAAGGTAGCCTGACAAATGTTTATTCACTTTCCAGGCATACAATTCTGTGCTACATAAGTGAATGCAGTGCATTTGTCAAAGAAAGGCTATGTTGAATGAGTGTGAGGTCTTCATTCATAAAACAAGCTTATTTTACTAATAGTCTCTATTAATCTCAGCTTAATTATGTCAGACGTTTTGCACTTGCATACAACAGTGAAAATCGCCAAAAATGCATTTACTGCACCTGCTTAAATGCAGTCATATCCCTAAAAACTATTGCAGGGAAGGAGGAAAAGCTCCCACAGACATGGCTTTTAGGCAGAATATGGGATTATGGCAGAGGGGTTTAAATACATGAGGTAAAAATGGTAATCATATTCATCAAGTACACAAAGAAGTAAAAACAAGAAGCTCTAGATAATTCTTTTTAGTGGACTCACTAAAATAACAATAACAGCTTGATGAAGAGAACATGATTGTCGAAAGCTTGTCCATTTTACATTTTCTCTTTACATAGTGCAATAAAAAGGGAGCACCTGCAGTTTCTACTTGCGTGGTTTGGTTTTTTTTTTTTTTTTTTTTTGGCTTCTTCTTCTGATGTTAAAAGAAATCATGGGACATCATATTTGTTTTAGGAGCTACTAGCCTAATGTCTGTCTAGTACACTCCCCACCATAAGTTATGTTTGAGCCCTCTGAGAATACCTGTGCTGTGCAGACAGTCTGCAGCCTCAAAGTACAGTCTTTGCCTCACACCCTTTTCCTTCATTCAAACACATCAGCCCTACATCACTTTGGAAATTCAGCTAAAACAGACTTCTCTGTCACAGACCTTTTTTGACAAATTACAACAGAATGTGTTGTAATGTCCATTACCTGGTTGCATCTACTTTACTAGAGACACCAGCCACTGTGGCATCACTGCTGTGGTGTCCTAATACTTACCTGAAAAAAATTACTGTTAGCTACACATTGTGGATATTTGAAAGTGCCTAAGAAAGCCATAAACTTAATTACATTGGAGGGCTGGTGTGAGCTCACATGAAATTTGAGCTATCCTTATTAAAAATAGAAATTGCATTTACTAAATGCTTCTTACAATATACCAGTCAACTTTAAACTTTCAAGGTTTTATAATGAGAAAAAACAATATTTAAAAAAAAGAACAGAACATGTCTGAAGAATTCAACAGAAACATTCAACATGCCAAGAGAAGTATTCTTCCTCTTCCCCCTTTTTTACCTTTCTCTCTTTTCTTTCCTCTGTCCCTCTCCTCCCCTTTCTTCCTTCTTTCCCTCCCTCCTTGATGCCCCCACCCTCTCTTCTCTAGTTTGGGAGAAGTGGTATTAAACTTTGGATAAGGAAATAAAATTTTTGTTTCAGAATCCATGTGCTTTTACTACTCAAAGCACTGATTTAGAGGGGAATTTTGGGTGAATTCTTATGGCATTCTTTTTTTCCCCCTTGGAGGCTACAGCTATCCTTCAGGTATCAAGCTATTTCCAAACATTCCTGTAACAGCCTCCAATATCCACACTGCAGTCTGTGATATACCCTAGCAAGGTAGTCTTTTATGAAAGACTGCAATAGCCAGTGAAGAACTATTTTTTTTCAATTACTTTTGTAAAGGCACAGAGTAAATGACAGTGGAGTTCGAGAAAGCAAGGTTCAAACTGCACTTCGCAACTACAGGGCTACTAATGACGTCAGCCCCTTGCTGTTCTACATATCTAGATTCAAGTCTGCAGCTTTAAACAATCTTTAATAGACAAAACAGGACAAGGGACTACCCTGCCTTTCGTGTTCCAACACCATAGAAGGTGCTGGAGAAAAATCTGTTTCCACAGATGTCTGTCACTGTGAATACCTAAGATACAAAATTCTGAAATTATGACAAAGTGAGGATCTGACTATGTGTTTCACAAAATGACTTGCCATAGGCCTCCACTGAGGAGACAGCAACTCCAAGTATGTCAAAATTTCATTTTCTTCTATTTTCATAAAGCTTTTTAAGAAAGGTTGTCATAATATAAGCAATGCCAGTATTTTCAGAAGACTCGGAGGTTTCCCGAGGCAGAACAACACTACAGATTACAATATTACAACAGACATTCCTCCCACTCCTGCATCAGTGAAACCAATGGGCAGGAGGTGCTTATCGGTGATTGTGAGGGTAGATGTCTTCTAAATGGAGAAAGGCTAAAACATAAAGAAGCACCTACAGTGCTGTGCATTCATCTATTTTGCCCTGCAGTCACCCTGCATCTCTCACCGGTGATGCAGGGTTAATCTCGCTGGTGTAAGAGATGCATTAACTGTCTCGTGGCATTCCTTTCCAAAGCACTTCCGGAGGAGTAGATTTAGTCCTGTGCCACTTGACTGAAGGCATTTAGTTCTGTGATTTTTCTAAAATCAAAAGTAGCATGAAGATGCCTTAAAATCCAAGACTGAAACTTATGGCAAGGATGCCTTAATGTCCTCCCGCCCTATAAGCTGTATAAGGAAAATGAAGTGTGCATCATATACCTGGTTCTACAGGATTTCAAAGATTGTCAAAGTTCGTAAAGTGTTTCCTGGGACACACCAAACTAAGTCCCACCTCAGGCCCTGAGAACTTCATCTTACTTATGCCTGGAATATTCTTTCTCCAGAGTCTGGCATGTTCACTCTCTTTTATTCTGGTCTTTATTAAAATATTACCTTTTCAGGAGACCTATACTGAACATAATATCTAAAAGAGCTTGCCACTCCCACCCTACCCAACCCTGCTTTGTTTTCTTCTTAGTATTTATTCTTTCCTGAAATTACCTATTTATCTGCTTACCATCTGTCTTCCGTACTAAAATATAAGCTGAGTGAGCCAGACTTTATCTTATTCCCTGTGGTATCACTAGTGCTGAGAACTATGCCTGATATATATGGTAGGTAGTCACTATATATTTGTCAAGTAAATAAAACTTACAGCCAAAATACTTAGCTTTAAATTTTACAGTTTAAACTCATTTCATCTCCTGAAGAGTGAGCATCACATACAATGACCCTTCAGTCTAGATAATGTATGAAGTCAACATGCAAGAATCACTATTCTGGGAAGAGTGTGTTCAGACCTGGTTTAAAATCAAAGCCTGTTGCTGTGTGACATTTAGAATGCCATTTTAGCTAGACCACTGAATGGATGGAGTTAACCAAAGAGCTGACAAGACACACACACACACCAAAAACAAAACAAACAAACAAACAAACAAAAAAACCAAACCAAAGCCCTCCTTACTGTGGGAATTGGAGTGGATTGCTACTTACTCCAAGCCAGGAGCGGCTAAAGAAGAGAGGTGAAAACCAGAAGACCTTTGGAAACCATTTCACCAGAGCTGCCACCTGTCATTTATGTTAAAAGAAGCAGTCACCCATCTGTCCAGACTGGAGAATCACAAAGTCCTAAACACCATTTACTTACCCCAAACTAGTGATTCCTTAGAAATTTTGTATAGCATGTAATAATGAAATGACATGATCTTTATTTGTTTTCCTTTAGATACACATTGAACATTTTCTTTAAGGTGGCATTCGACTTTTAAAATACAAACACCAATTAACTGAAGAATTTTTTGGTAGAGGAAAAATGTCTATCATAATTTTAGTGGCAGTAATAGTTCTGTACATTTCTCTTAGCAAATTTAACCTCAGATTTCTACGCACTATGCAAACATTATTTTACTAAGTTCTGCTGTGTTCTCCATGTGAATTAGAATATTATCACATCTTCATCATTTTCGGGTGAGAATCACATGGAAGGACCCATAATTTGCCAAGACCAAACAGCAAAAATAAATAAATAAATAAATAAATAAATAAATAAATAAATAAATAGCAAGATCCTTCCGTTTAGAAAGTGGGTGCCCAGGGAAGATTAATGAATTAAAGTAAGAATATACCTAAACTAACATAAGCTGATAACTCAATACAGAGGCTAAGGACTCTGAATAAACACCCCTGCAAAGAGTACAGTCAATCTTTAAAAACAGCAGTCAGCAATTATTGAGCATTCACTATGTGTTGGGCACTGTTCTAAGAGCTAGCGGAAACAGGGACTTTGCTTCTTATTCACTGCTGTTTCCCGAGAGCTAGAACAATTCACCACTGTTTCCTGAGAGCTAGAACAGTGCCCAGGCCAGAATGCATGCTGAATCTATACTTGTAATAAATGTATGAATGACAGATGCATTCTTGGTTCCAAATGACTAAACTGTCCAAATTTTTAACACAACCTGTTTGTAAGTTGGGAACAGCCTATATAAACGCTTACTCTTAGAAGTGGAGAAACAAGGAAGAGGTTTGACCTGACCCAGTGTGTAACTAAATCTAGGGTAACAATGAGCCTTTTTACAATAGAGTTCATTTATGTAACAAACATTCATTGAACACACACTATATGCCAGGTATTGTAAGAGGTTCTAGAAATAAAGACAAGGTGCTTGTTGTTGCAGAGCTTAAATTATTGTTTATGTGTCTGAGAGGAGGATGTCTTTGTATATAATGTAATTATGAGGCAAGAACTTTCTATAAACCAGTGATTCTTGTTTGTTTGTTTTTATCATTTTACCATCCTAACTTGCTAATGCTTTGATAATTCAGCCCGTGAGGAAACTATAGCAAAATGTAGGTGTACTGATTAATTAAAACACATATCCATAAAGAGGAGTGGTTATCTGACAATTACCTAGACAGACCAATCACTGTATGAAAAGTGGATTCCAGCATCAGGCTGAGTTCTGGAAGGTATGAGTTATCAATTTTAGCTATCTATGTTGCCTATTCTCAACTTTATCTACCCCAGTCTTTAGCTTCATTTGGGCTGCCCCAAATTGGAATCCAGGTGCAGTTATTAATGGATAAGTTCAAGAATAATACCATTTCAATGAAAAGAAATGAAGAAGTACACAAAATAGAAGAATATAAATAAGGTCTTACCAACTCCCTATCATTCATGGACTAATTAGAAAAGTTACTGCTACAAAGGTGGCAGTCTCACCTGTGTTTCTCCTCTGGGACTGTAACATGTGCGCCTTCTGTCCACTACATAAATTCTCTCAAAGCCTAACTGACCAAAGTATAGCTTGTGGAGGAGCGTGCATACTTGAATTTATTTCACTCTGATAATCCACTTGAAATGTCTGGTTTCTCTAAAACAATCTCAGTTCTTTTGGCTTTACTTTTACATGAAATCAAGGTTTTGCAAAGATTTCTGTTTGTAAACTGACCCTTCAGGTATGCTGTGGAAGCTGAGTTCTGTAAGAAAACCAAGGAGTCCAAGGCAACCTAAGTTCAATGTTTAATCATTGCTAGCAACCTACTTAAGGTTAATTCCTCCTCTAAAAATAAAGCCAAATTATATATTTTAGCTGGGAATTCAGCAATGCTGGGAAAACATTCTAAACCCTTGTTGCAAAGGAAGAAAAGAAAAAAATACATTGATATCTTTGATTATCAGTATATTGAAATCAAGAACTAAATACAGGTAACAGATCTGCTTCAACCTGCTGCTCTATGCACTTATAAAACTGAAATATGATATCTAAAAATCACTCTTCTATTCAGAATTACTCAACATTCCCTTTCTGTTTATACACATTTATGTCAATGATACAACAGCCCCAGGCATTCTACTACCAATCTCCCTGTACATGTCCATTGACATTGTCTCTATCAAATTCAACCCAATAAAATTAAATGGAATTAAATAAAGTTGTCTGCTTGAACCTCAGTTTTTCTCATCTCTTATTGTATTGTACTTCTTATCATTTCTTATTTATTTAGCTGAGGCGAAAAGGTTTCCAGACACAATTACATTTTCCTTCCTGGTCTCCTATTTCTGAAGTATTTTTTTTTTCTCTGAGTGATGTAGTTCATGTCAATTGCCAAAAATAAATAAATAAATAAATAAATAAATAAATAAACCTTATAATTCTATGAAAATAAAAAGGGTATGATAAAGTAACCACTGCCTCATAGCAGAGAAGACATTACCATCTGATGTTTACCATAAAATTTTCATCTGATTCCATTAGTTTTCACATAACAATATCCACAACTATTGCCTACTTTCAGAAGATTCCAAATTGTAGGAGGTACATGGGTGGTAGGTAACTCCAGGAGAAACCTGTTAAGAAATGATTCCAGCTCTGGCTTCAGGAGATAAATTTAAAAACAAATTAAAGAGAATACAAAAGTGTTGAGGATGATATGCAACTGGCTTCCAGTTTCTCCCGCTTCTCTCAGACAAGAGGGTGTCCCACATTTCTTGCCTTCATTTCTGCATTCCCTTCAAACTGCACATGTGTTTTATGATTCCCTTTCAAGGCTGCCTTTAATATTAATTTTAACCTGATTTCATGTGTAAATAAACATTTTGGAGTGAGGGAGAAAATAAGACACACAATGATTTTCTCTGGAGCTCTCTTTCCATAAGTAACATCCAGATGACAACCACCCTCTCATTAATCTCTTGGAAAAAAAGTCAGTAAGTTTCTTATGTCCTTCATACTGGATTGCTGTTTATTATAAATTGTGCTGAAGGACCCCACACAGAGCAAACTGAAGCATGTGGCATTTAATCCATCACACAGAAGGATCAAGGATTGAGTCAATACTTCTAGGGCTTCTACCCCCCAACTATGCATTTCCATGGTGCCCATTTCCATGGTGTTTAGACCTTCAAACAAACACATTTGTCTAAAAACAAATACATATGTAGGAAAACAGTTCTCCAGGGCTCTTGCCTTTCAGCTGCCTTTGGTTGACAGATGAGAAGTCAGATACAATCTGAAATTCTGAGTCTTATTGTCTTATATACTGGAGAGAGAAGTATTTGGTTCCAGGTAGTGGACCTTTCATGGCTTTTCATCCCACAATGGACTCCTCCTTGGCTTCCTTTCACCTCCTATCCATTGGTTTCAACTTCATTTTGAGGATATATACAATTATTCTAAATGAAAAACATTTTTATTTTCTCTCTCTTTCAAAAAAAGTTTTCTAAGAAATTTGTTTCAAAACAATTCTATCTGTAATATGTTAATGTACTTTTGATAATTTTCTAGATTTCATAAATCTCACCCATCTTAGAACAGCTGGGATAATTCAAGGGCACCTGAAGAAATCTCTCCTCTACAGTCTTCCTGTACTTGAAATTCTAGCACTTAAAATTTATGGATGAAGACAATATCCCTAGAAATGTTTTGATTCTTTGTTACTCTGGGAAGGGTACTATTTTATGCCTATCTTAGAGATGAGGAAACCAGGACATAGAGTAGTTATGTAACTTGCCTAAAGTCTTCTGGTAAGTGAAAGAGCCAGGATTTGAACTCATGGAGTCTAACACTAGAGCCTTAACCATCTACATTACACTGCTTCCCTGTAAAGTAAAGATGAGCAGAGAGGAATGCCTAAACGCCTCATTTTGGGGTCAGAGAGCATAAGTTCAAATCTCAATTTTGCCACTTACTAGCTGTGTGTCCTTGGGCAACAGCCTTAACCTCTCCAAACCTTTATTTCCTTGTGCATATAAAAAGTAGCTAGCCTTCACTGAGTGCTAAGTTATGTTCCAGTCTTCAAAGCTAAGTGTTTTATATGTATTATTTAATTCTCTCAATAACCCAACAAGGTATATAATACTATTTATCCCCAATTGAGAGAAGAAGAAACCGAGGTTAAATAACTAGCACACTGTCATACACTAAGTGGTGGAGACAGAATTTAACTGATGGGCAATCTCACTACAGAAACCATACATTTAATCATTAAATTTGTTGATAACCAATAGTATTTACTCATGGAGTTTGGGGCTGTATTTTGGTCAGGATTAAATTAGGTAAACCATGTGTGTGATGGTTACTTTTATGTGTCAGCCTCACTGGGCCCCAGAATACCCAGATATTTAGGCTAACATTACTCTGTGTATCTATGAGAGTGTTTCTGGAGGAGATTAACATTTGAATTGGTACACTGAATAAAGCAGATTCCCTCCCTAATGTGGGTGGGACACATCCAATCAGTTGAAGGACTGAATAGAATAAAAAGGCAGATCCTCCTTGGTGTAAGGGAAATCCCCCTGACTAACTGCCTTTGAGCTACGACATCAGTTTTTTCCTTCCTTTGGATTCCAACTACAACAGTGGTCCTTCCTGAGTATTGAGTCTACCGGCCTTTGGACTAAAACCACACCATTGGTTTCCTGGGTCTCCAACTTACCAACTGCAGAGCTAGGAACTTATCAGACTTCATAATCATGTGAACTAATGCCTTAAAATAACTATATATGTATAAAGTTATATATATATAGTATATGTATATTGTATATGTGTATATATATATGTAAAATCTCCTATTGGTTCTGTTTCTCTGCAGAACCCTGACCAATATGGTATGTAGAGTGCCTAGTGTCTGATATACAGAAATAGTCAATAAATGTTTCTTAAATTGCTTTCCCAAGAAAGGCTCACATAAAAGGAATTACAAGACGATAAAGCCTCCTTCAATAAGGACAGTAAGATAGGTCCAGAGGAAAAGGATAGTCTGTGGGCCCTGGACTCTTAAGAATGGAGTGGGGGAGATTTTAAAACACAATCTGCAGCAGGTCAGATGATCAGCATCTTTGTGTAAAATAAGAGACGGTAGAGAAACTTTGATCTGGACTTCAAGAATAAAAGCTACTTGCATCTTTCCCTAAGTAACTTGGAAGGGAATTTTGGTTCTTCACCAAATGGCAAATTCAGTAGGAAAACAGATGTGAACTTCTCCTTGGAGAGGTAAAAGGTTATAGGGAAAGTGAAAGATTGACAGAAAAGGTCAGGTTTGTTTAATGCCTGACTTACAGTGCACTAATCCAACCAATCCAACTTTACATATGTACTTTGTTTCCAGCTATAAAGTATGGGGAATAAAAAGACTTCTCCACGGGCGCCTGGATAGCGCAGTCGTTAAGTGTCTGCCTTCGGCTCAGGGCGTGATCCCGGCGTTCCGTGATCGAGTCCCACATCGGGCTCCTCCACTGGGAGCCTGCTTCTTACTCTCCCACTCCCCTGCTGTGTTCCCTCTCTCGCTGGCTGTCTCTCTGTCTCTCTGTCACATAAATAAATAAAATCTTTAAAAAAAAAAAAGACTTCTTCACGGAGCAGGTTAGACCCCCAAGTTTATCAGCTAAAAGAATCCTAGAAATGGCAAACTCAAGTTTCCTAATACATGTGATTTACACTGATACCCCTGAAATACTGATTTAATTACTCCTATCCACTGCGGCCATCACTCCCGAACATCCCTCCGGAACATCTCCTTCTAAGTATCATTCTTCAGTTAGGGTTAGCCAGTAATGTGACTTCAAGGAGCTCAAATACGAAGAAAATAAGTGGGTTTTTCTCTTAAGAGAACATGTGTTTCTCCCATCATCTGAGTTAAAAACCAAGGAAGCTGCAACAGCTGGGAAAAGAAGGAAAAGCAAATTTAATTTTTAAAGAAAATAGAAAATAAAAGCAATTTGTCCAATTCCAATGTGTGGCATCTATGCTGATTTTCTCAAGGAAAGTGCTTTTGTCACCCAAATCCCCAGAGTAACCACAGCTGACACACTTCTCAGCATTAGAGCACTTGGCAACTGGCAATAAGGCCTGTTCCTTTCCCAGGCAGATGAAAAGCCAGGCACTCCCCAAACAAAACCAATGCAGCTTTTCTTGACTCTTCAGCTGCCTTCATGTCTTCTGAACATAGCATTTTGTTCTGTGCAATGGGAGGCTCATGGAGTAAATCTATTTCACCCAAAGCACCGAAACCAGTACAATGAATATTTCTATTCTTCTGGCTACTTTGATTAAAAAACCTACTCTTACTTGCACACTCAAATGCTGCCATTGCTGATGTACACATAATTGTACAAAGATCTGAGGAGTACTGTCAATAAACAGAAAAATAAGTCCTGCTAAAGAATGCCTAAACATGCAAAGGAATGCAAATATAAGCCCTCTACCATACACAGGATCTTTGTTTATACAGTTGCACATGGTCAATAGAAGAGGACATGAAAAATACTTTTTAATAAACAAATTGTCATCTTGCATTAGCTTATATCAATAGAATTCTTCCAAGTATTTTTTTTTCATAATAAAATGTGTATAGATTGGTTTGGTTATTTTTCACTCTCATCAGAGGAAAAAAAAATCATGTGACTTAAAGTGTTTCCACTTATGTGAAAGCAGGAAGCCAATTTCAAAGGTTACCATTTTAATAACAAATGCCTTCATTTATATTTTTGTTAAGAAACAAGACTATTCCCTTATCTAAGTTCTATGAAAGTCTTTCTACTTTTCTCACATTGAACTACATGTGTGAAATTCCATCAGTGTTATTACCAATATTTACTCCTGATGGCCACAGCTTTTCTAATCCTCGTGTAGCCATATGTTTAATGTTACATAATCCAGTGGGAATCCCTTTTTTAAAAACAATAAAATAAATGTGGATTTTTAAAATTGTGTTCCTTTTTTCATGCCAAAAGTAAAAACAAAAGAAAATTTCCAAAATGGACATTAAATAATGTATACAATTCACCTTATAAAAAATATTATTTATGTCAGCAAGTCTTCACACAGTCCTGGAAATCCCAGCCCTGGGGTGGCACCAAGTTCCCAGACACATCAACTGAAGCATGTCCACATATGTCAGTAGTCAATCTTACAGAGAATGATTCCATGACACAACATTTACCCTGGTTGAACCATATCTAATTCCTAAATAACAATGATGACTAACAGTGCTTTATTGGATAGTGTTCACTTGCTAACATTTCTTATAGAAATCTTGATTACTTGCCTCTCTAATCTTCCAAGGATTATTCCAAAACATAGTAGTGTCTGAGATGTAGAGTGTTCTCCTCTGAACCTAAGCACAAATTTGTTGTGGTCAATATGAAATTTGTTGCAGATCTGACCACTAACAAGTAAAAAAACATGAATTAAGATCAATATGTAGGTGAAATGTACTAGAAATTAGCCCATCTAATCTGAATCACGTACTGGTTAGCCATCATCTTTACTTCTGTATTTTTCTGGAATTAACATCAAGAACAACTGATAAACACAGCATAAATCACAGAAGTCTACAGATTCCTGAACACTGGGATAATTCTGAGCCTCACTTCTTCACTGTGTTGGGTTGGTAATGGAGGTGGGAATGTGAGAACAAAATTGTGGCCCAGGTTTTATCTAATTTGATCCAAAAAATAGCTGCCAAGGCTAGAAATATATTAAAAACAAAACAAAACAATCCATTTTGTTTAGTTACTCAAAAAAGCACCAAAAAGAGGTAGAGAAGAATCCTTCTCTGTCTTGGGCACATTGAATATGGTCACCAACTGTGCCTCAGAATCTCTCTCTACTCACTTCACCTCCCAGCCCAGACCTCTCTCCATCCTGTCTATCCTTCATAAGCAGCCCCCATGCCTGTTCATTGTTCTTCCTGTCTCTGCTCTTTTCCTCTTACTCTAGTAAAATCCTTCCACTTTAGGATAAGTCATCTGCCCCGTCCTCCAGCCAAGGTCACTTTCCCAGTTGTTTTCCATTCCCCTGGTTCTACCTTACCAAAGTCCTGACACTTCGGCAGCATGAATAGAATTCTCAGAAGGAAGTGAAGGAGGAGAACTGAGAGGAGTCCTCCTCGTGGTAGAAGAAAGTCACGGGATATGAGCCCTTACATGAAAACATGCAGGCCTTGAAGCTTTGCAAACCACGTGCCAGTGCCCTCTTATTTTCTCCTCTGCACATCTCCTCCCATCTCATATTTTGGTTAGTTATCAGTCATAGGAGTTAACTTTCAACATACAGGGTAGAGAAGTTAGTATACTCTCCGCTCTCTTTTTTTCTTTTCTTTTCTTTTTTTTTCTTTTTCAGGTCTATGGGTCTATGTCCATCCTCCCAATGCAAAAATCTGTTAAACACATCTTTCATTATCTCTGCCTTCTTACAGTCTTCTCATAGCCATAATTTTACTTTTATCTTTAGAGAACCTTTTTCTGGTCAGACCATTATTATTCTTATTCATCTTCCTTTTCTTCCCAAATATCCTACCTCTGGCTTAACCTAACTGTAGCACAAAATTCACCTTTCTTGTTCAACAAGACCAATCTCTGAGATCCAAAGCATTCAAAACAAAAGCCCTCTTTAATTATAATCAATAGAAGTGACTTAAACTCATACACATTTAAATGAGAGGTAGAAAGTGATATGAAAGGATATATGATTCAGAAAGATGAAGTGAATTATTTAAGGTCATAAAACAAGTATGGAATTGAACGTGGACTTGGATTCAGACCTTCTTTCTGACATGATCTCTCATTGCTTTTTTCCTGCATTCATTGATGGCTAAATCTTACCATTTCTTTTTTCACACAAAAAAAGCTAATGTCTATATTCTTGCAGCACAGTGTTCTCTTAACCAAATATACACTTATGTTGGAAAGCTAAGATTATTCACACAAAACACTGAACAACACACAGGTCCTTCAGAATATTCTCCCAACTTAATTTTTGCCTTCCTTTCTGTCACCTGATCCTGTCTTCTTGCCACCAATCAACTGTTTGTACACATTAAGCTCTTATGTCTGCATAAAACTATTTATTCTGGGGCGCCTGGATGGCGCAGTCGTTAAGCGTCTGCCTTCGGCTCAGGGTGTGATCCTGGCGTTCTGGGATCGAGCCCCACATCAGGCTCCTCCACTAGGAGCCTGCTTCTTCCTCTCCCACTCCCCCTGCTTGTGTTCCCTCTCTCGCTGGCTGTCTCTCTCTGTCAAACAAATAAATAAAATCTTTAAAAAAAAACCAAACTTATTTATTCTTCCCTCTTTCCACCAAGAAAAAGAAATTAAGAACTTCTTATAAAGTAGGCAAACTCAGACATCATTTGCTCTTGGAAGCCTTCCCAATATCTACTCCATGAAGCTTTCAACATCTCCACTTCTTAACACTTCCCCTACTAGTAGATCACATGTGCTACTGATTTAAAAGTCTTGCCTCTTGTTAGGATGTGGGATTCTTCTTGATACAGCACATGTTAAATATTTGGAATACAAGAATTAAAGACACTAACCTTGCCCTCAAGAAGTTTCCAGTACAGTTAAGAAGTCAAAATCATAAACAAATATAGTTCAGCTCTGACGTAGACAGCATATTTCTATATAATTGACTGGAATTATAGTTGCACATATATATTGTTGTTGTAATCAAGGCTATATTACATATGGTAAATGTAAGTACTCCAAAATTGACTCACAAAAAGCAGGGAAGTAGTCAACGTACTTAAGAAGGACAGCAAGGAGAAATAAACTATAAAGATGTAATGGGAGAAAAGAAAAAATACCAAGTTAATTGAAGTACAGGCTTAATGCAAGAAAAAGCAGCTTGGGGAAAGGAAGTAGAATCAGTTCAAGATATTTTTGGTAGAAAGAGCCAGAAAGGCTACAGTTGCCAGAAATGAAAAAGGGACTGACTATGGAGCAAAGCTATGCTCCAGTGTGCCACTGGGCATTGAGTTCAATGATTTATATAGTTTATTTCAACTAATACTCATAACCACCCTGTGAGGTAGGAACTATGAGGAAACAGAGGCTCAAAGCAGTTATGACTCGCTCAGCTAGTAACTGAAAGAGCTAGGATCCAAACTCAGGAAGAGAAAATTCCAAAGTCCACTCTTCATCTATTCAATTTTGGCCCAAATCCAAGGAGGCTGTGTCCACAAAATTAGCCAAAAATTACCTTATTTCCTCAAAGATCATAGTCTAATAGAGACTGCATATGATCCCAAGGCTCTTCATATGGTAATAAAGAATAAATTCATTTTATAGTATAATCAGCTAATAAACTCTAACATAGCATATCTGAGAGGAAGATACCTTGGAAACCATCTAGCGCAATCTCTTATTTTGCAAATATTGAAGATACTAATGCCAACTAATTGAATCATATAGATTACTAAGGAGAAAAGTTTTGAGAAGGAATAAAGTACAAACTTTTTGTTCCTAAATCTGAAGATCATGAGAAAAATACCATCTTATCCTGTGTGGGTGAGCTCCATAATGCTAGGCACTTGTTTCTTTTTGAATAATTGTATCTCCATTTTCTAGGACAGTAAACAGTATTGTTACTAGCACATGGTACCCATTTTACAAAAGGAGGTGCCCAAATAATATTAGTTTCATGAAGGGATGAGTGGGTCTGTGTGGGAGAGTGTGTGATATGGGTGCAAGTGTGTGATATGGATGCAAGAGTTTGGACATATTAGTTGGATATTACTAAATTAAATTTTGTCTACCATTTGGTTCACATCATTTTCTCCTTGAAATTTTCCAGCAATTTCTTAAATGCCTTACATAGCAAGATCTTTGCTTTCAAATGACTTCATCAGAAATCAAGAGTTTAGTATACCATCAATGAATGGAATTTGCATGGTGTCCTTTGGGTAGAATCATCAGAAATTTTTTTAACTTATCTAGAAATAACTCAAAAAATTTTGATAAAGTGGTAATATGAACATTTCATCTTTATCTTAGTTTTAGGGGGGTGGGAAACACAGAAGCAATATTTCATTTCTAAAACCATGTTCCCATGAAGCTGAGCAGAAGGACTGCTTATAACAGAATTTTCCAGCCAAATTCTCAGAGGGCCCCCAACAGGCTTTCTCAATTTGTGGGCACTGTCCTCTAACAATCTATTCCTTTCCAGACTCTCCTTGGAAACCAAAGATTTATGTCATTCTCTTCATATTTTAAAATGAAATTGGTCCTGGTTAAAACAAAAATGAAAACTGAAGGCCTGTCTTTATTCCAAATACTAGTGCTGTCCGGACAAATGCCTCATTAATATGCCCTATTTTGAAGACACCACCACTGACTTTGCAGGAGTTTTAGCATTATTTGGACATTTCCAGAAATCAAGCTCACTACAGGTATTCATGAAGATGAGTTGTACTTAGGCAGAGGTCTGAAAAGGAAAAGTAAATAAACCCCAGGTTGGAAAGGGGAAACCAGACCCTCCTTTTTATAAATGACTTATAAATCTCCTACTCAAATTCTAGAGTCAAAGAAAAGTCACATGGACTGAATGCATTTCTTTTAAAAAATGAATATTCACGTAATAATCCTGAAATGCTTTCTGCTCTTTGAATACATTCAAAAAAGTAGGTATTGCAGCATTTCACTGATAGCTTATCAAACCACAGAATAGAACAGGAGGAGTGAATCAAAAGGGCTTTCCTAAGGGAGCTCCATGGTCATTGTTCTATAAAAACATATGAACATATTGCTATAAACTCATCTTCACAGGAAGTCACCCAGCTTAATAAGCACAGACCTGCAAGTTAATATTAAAATTCACTTTGATTTCAGCAGCAACAAAGCTGATCCAACTAGGAGCTATTACATAAAACTCTTATTGTCATATTCGTCATCACTACTCTCAGTGGAGACCACTGCCAGCACCACAAAGCCCTCAGTTCACCTCAGGAAACCTGCTACACAGACGGCCATCCCAATAACAGTGTGGTGATGAGATGGCCCTGTTTATTTTATCAGAGTGGCACTCCTTTAATTTTTCAATTCTCTTTATTGATGTCCTCTTTCATGTATAGGTCTATTAGATTCTACTTCCTCTACTGTCCTCCCAGGAATTGGTGCTTGCCAACTACAATAAGTTGTTTTGACAACTTGTCTAGCTATACAATACTCTGTTTCTTTCCCTCTGCAGTCTTTTTGGCTTCAAATGAGTGCCTTCAAAATATAGCAGAGACTATCCAACCAAACTATGCAACAGGGGGAAAAACAGCTTTCTATGCGTAAGCACCGTCCTGCCAAAACCACAATCTTCCGTGTGCTCATAGTTCTCTTTCCTTTCCTCCTTATTTTTATGGATAAATCCTCCTTGCTATCTTGTCTACTCCTATCTTAATAAGGAATGACTGCCGTGACTACCCCCATCAACCAACGCCATTCACCGCCAGCACCTCTGCTCTCCTCGTGTGCTTCAAGAAGAACTGATTAGCACTTTGCATAATTAACCTGATTAGCACGGTGCATAATCAAACTGATTAGCACTTTGCATAATTAAAAAGAAATAATAATAATAACAATAATAAGCACTAAGTAATATCAAAAGCTGTTAGTCCCACAGCCCTTTGGTTACCTCCAAGTTGAGTTTGGTGAGGCATATTTTGCACTTTCACATTGAAATCTTTTCTTTAACTCAAAAGTCAAGAAAATAAATTAAAATGCTTTCAATCCATAGATCCATCTTGATTTTCATATCCATATCAGTTATCAAAATAATCATTCTTGCCCATGTGTGCCTTCCTCAGTTTGTCTTGCATTATTTTACCCATATCAATAAAAAATATTTGTGATCAAACTAGAATCAGGATGTATACTCCTTATATAGCTATAGAGTTATCCTATGCATTGTTTTGGGGTGATAATAAGGTATATGAAAGGAACTGGACAGCCTTTCTGGAAAACCTGGCTCTGACATTTACTGTGCGACCTTGGCTAAGTCACTTAATTAATCAGAACTTCAGTTCCCTCACCTGTGAACTGGAAATAAATAAAGTCAGTTCTGAAGCTTCAAGAGCTGTTGTGATAGAATAAAACAGTAATTTAGGAAGGTACTTTGTAAACTATAAGGTACTTCATATATGACATATCCCATTCTAGGCCTCCAAACCTCTTATCCCCTAAATTTTATTTCCTACCATGGACAACTGTAGACATTATGAACAATAATAAAATTTTATATTTTTAATGTCTTGGAATGAAAAAGTTATAAAATTCTTTTGCATACTTTACCTTATTTCCTATTCAATAGCTGAATGTGATTAAAATTTTGACTTGGAGTTATAATTTAACTTTAGTCCTTATTGTATCCATCACAGCCTTCATTTGTGTTTCCACAGAGGTTAAAATCAAGCTGTTGTTGGAAATTCATAAGAGAATAGAAGAAAATCTAGTATGTTTCTATTAACTGGGGACTGCAACGAGGAGAACTCTGCAACTCTGCATTTCTCCACTCACCATAGCCAACCATCTGCTCCTGACGACCTTCAAGGCTTTGTTCAGTCCCACGTTCCTCCAGGAACCTACCTCAGACACTCTTCAGTTCGAATTTCTCTCTTTTTTTTCCTGGTGCTCCCAGACAATTTTATCTTTTATCTGTAACTTTACTGTGTACGGTTTGCTGTGTTTTAAGTTTGTATGTGTCTGATTCCTCTGGAAGATGAGAAGCTCCCAGAGAGAAACCACCATGCCTTTTCACTTTTGCCCTCACAATAGCGGCCACAATGAGTGATGCACTTGGTGAGCACTTAACACACTTGCTGTGGTGGACTTGAGGAAACTGGACAGTAAAGTATGTTTTTCACTGTACCCCTACCATGTAACTGCTATATGCTAATCAGCAATTGCTTCACTAACTGTTTGCAAAGATCTTTGACATACCCATGACCACCTTACTGACCATTAAAATGTCTTATGTATGTCAAGTTACTTTTTCTTTATTTACTCAATTATTCACTTAATTATTCAAAAATAAATGTGAGTGCCTAGTATGTGCTAAGCATTGTGTTAAACACTCAGTACAGCACTGATCAAGCTCAAAAGGAGCTCTTGGTTCCTCTAAAGAAGTTTATAGTCTACATATCTCTTAAGGAGCCTAGAGTAGCCTTCATAAGGCCAGAGTGGAGTAGTGTGGAAGAGGAAGCTTAAAGTAGCCAAAATCATCAGTTGCAAGCTACCTACCATGGAGCCATAAGCCTCTCCATCTAAAGGAAAGGAACCCACATAAGCAGTCAGTGTTCCTGAGCCAATCATCCATTTTGTAATTCATTTAATTCAAGAAAGAAAATGCTGCTGTGGAGATTATTCAAGTCCAAATGTTCCTGGTGAAGGTGCTTCCAGTAATTCTGGGAAAGAAGCCAATCTCCTAGTTTTATATGTAAATATTTAAAAAACACACACATATATATAAGCACAAAGGAAAGGTCAGGAAGACGTAAGTCTTTTAAAAATCTATTTTAATAATTTTTTTCTATAACTGTCCACAAAAGTTTGGGCTTTTTTGTAGCCTTACATTTTCTTTTACACAATACACCTGCTTTTTTTTTCTAAACTAAATATTTCTTCCATCTAATGACTCTCTTTATTAGACAGCATCTAATTTGCATACATTTACATACAATTTAACTGCTAGCTTGTGAGAACAAAGAAATGGCTCTGTATTGTACTGAAGGACAATACGCAGTAAAGGAAGGTATAAAAACCAACCAGCTCAGTGACTGTGTAAGCTCTTTGTTTCAGATATACCAGGCCTTCTTTTTTTTAAACATACCAGTTAAAAGGGGCAAAAATTATTTCATCAAACAATGAAAGATACAGCACTACTTTGTTTAACTGTCCATTTCCTCCCCAGCTTGGTTACTACAATTCAGGGGTCCGAGTTCCCTGAATCTACTACAATTTTCTTCATTAGATTTGATGGATTCAATCCCTTCACATATTTTTGTTTCGAGTCTTATTCCTAAAACAACCTGGGATTCCGCTGTGATAAAGCTCTGTTCCGATGCTCATTTGTGTTGCCACCTGCCTTGTTCCACTAAGGGACAAGGTAGATATGACATCCTGATCTCCAGTGAAAAATGCATACCCTTACCCTTAGTAAGAACAGATTTTACTGAGACTTCTGGTCTTTATGTTATGAACCAACTCTTCTAAAGAAACGGTATCCAGCATCCACTGGGGAGGAGATGGGAAAGGAGGACCTGAACATAGGGAGTATATACTGAAGGAGAAATAAAGAGTTGAATCAACTGTTTCTCCAACTTTGCAACGCCACCCCTCTGTAAGTCTCCAAACCCAGACGACTACTGGGAGATTTAAAAAAGAGAAGAAGAAAAAAAAAAAAGAACTGGAAACCAGGGTCCTTGATCTTCATTTGAAAGTGAATTCCTATACTCTGTGACACAGGGTGAGTCACTATGACTCTTCAGTGTACCTCTCATCTTTGATGCATGGAGAGGGAAATTATAGAATGCAATCTTGAAGAGTTTGTTCAGTATTTTGAAAATATTAACTATTGAAAACACATGAAATAAGTAATAAAGCGGCAGTCACAACCAACAAAAATAAACACTAGAGGAATCCGAGTTTCTGACATGCCATGTGTAAAATACCACAAAAAATGAAATATGGTATATAAAAATGCTTCGAAATTATAACAAATGATACAGATATAAGGCAAGATACTAGGACAAACTAAAAAACAAAGCCACATTTGAATTGGCCCCATAGGCTCAATGGAAATATAATCCATAAGTGGGTGCTGGAACTGGTCTTGAAAGATGCATTTTCTTAGAAATATATTTAATATCATTAGTTTGGCCTATTTTCTGCATCTGATAATGCAGATTTACAATTTTAATGACCAAAAGAGGTGTGAACTTGTCAGTGATAAGTGAAAAAATTCTACCACTCTGTGGGGCTGCAGAATGCCCACATGGTTTGGAACCTTCAGCAGCCAAACAGATTGCACAATCTCTACCAGCGATCTTGAAGCATGTCTGATTTTCCACCTGGTGAGAAGAAGCCTGAGTTAGAGACTTGTATTAATGCTGGAGTGCTGGCATAGACCAAGTCTGCCAACTTCCTAACCCATAAGCAATTCTGAATAATGATCTAAAATAGAACTTTAAAGAAATGATTAGACACTGTCCTTTCAAACTTTCCTTTTAAAATTAGACACTGTCCCCTAGGTACAGACTAGATTCTGGTCCCTATAATGAGAAGAAAGGAAGGTGTTGATGGTCCTCTGAAAAGCATGGCTTAGCTCTAAAAACATCCTTAAATTCCAGGGAAACTGACCCTGATCCCTTGCTGGATGACAGACCGAGGCAATCACCTCATGAGGGATTGTCAGTAAGTTCTACATGAAATGAAATGAAATGAAAGTTCTGTTTCTAAGGCTTGTTAGATCTCTCTTGCTGATATAAATTTGAGGTTGTACTTATTTTTCATGTCATAGAATATTATCTGTTGGTACCCGGCACCAGACCTATTTTCTACACTTTAACAGATTAAATTCTGCCTTGTTTGTTTGTAAAGCATCTCTTAATACTAACTCAGCCAACATCACCTGTGCTGGAGGTGGTTAAGATCCACCTCCCCAAAGCATGTTACCACGGTGACAAAGTAGTGACCTAATTTGCACACACCTGCTGGGTTAATTGGGCCAAAATGAAAGATGATATATATGCTGAAAATCCAAAACTGATTTTTTCCTCAAAATTAAATATTTGATTTTTTTAAATTAGCAGTTTCTAAAGCTAAGTAACATACTCCAGGTGTGCATTTGCCAGTTAATATACCCTGAATGTTTCATGACACTTGAGGAGCAAAACATATTGAGTGATGAATACAAATCTTTTATGTATTTTCTGTGTGCAATGATTAGTATGAGTAAGTGGTCTCAATCACTGAATACATGGGGTGTGCCTGAAGGGTCGGCCATTGCCTCAAAGCAAATAAGGACATTTCAACTGTGCCAAGTTAACAGAGTCTGAGCTGTTCCTGAAAATGCAAGCTCATTTTGGAGCTGCTCTCCGTAGCCTGGGGCAGCCTGCAACATCTCCTAGACAAAAACATCACTTAACTCTGCTTGACCTCTTCCTACCTCATTGTACTCATCCTTCTCAGACCACTAATAGCTTTTCTTTGGGCCATATAAAGTTACAGATCAAGAACCAATGGAGATATGAGCAGGCACTTGAAGGTGAAGCCACAGCAACATGTAAGTGGTATAGCTAAAGGCATCAAAAGCTTGACAGTCGCATATTTCTATGACTCAACTATTCTGCTTATAGTATTTATCCTAAGGACATAATCAGAGATGTTCATAAAAATGTGTACACAATGATATTTGTCATATGTTTTCTAACAGAGAAAAACTGGAAGCAACTTACATATCCAAGAATAAGAATTGGCTAAATTATTATAACACATCCATTGTGTGGAATACTATATAATCAATAAAAAAAATCATGCCACAGAAAAATTATTTATTAACACAAACAAGTGTTCACCATATATTGCTAGTTGAAAAATCAGAATCTACAATCATGTAGAGGATAATCCTACATTTTTGCATGTACACATATATACACACATCATAATGTTAATAATGATCTTTCTCTAAATGGGAAGAGTAATATCAAGGGTGATTTTGTCTTTTTTCTGCTTCTCTTGTGTTTTCCAAGTTTTACCATGCTGCTGTATTACTTTTATCACTGAAAAATGAATACTCTGTTAAAAATAAAGGGTAGGAAAAAGTTAAATTACATTTCCTGATTCCTCTCCCTCACTTAGATTTCACATCTCACCTGTCCTCACCTGTCTCCTTGTCAATTCCAGTCATGAATATAATAGATGTTAAATAGAATAATGTTCTTTTATTGCTAAATATTTCACTTTCTTAGCTGAATGGATCCTTTACTTATTTACAAACTTTACAAAAATGTCAGCCCTGAGAGCCAGTGTAGTCTCCAAGCTGCTTCTTGAGCTTGGAAAACCAAACGAAATAACTGCCCTTCTGTAATGAGGATGACTTGAAGTGAACTTTTCAAGGTACAAATATGTCTATTTATCACCTGGCTATTGCATCCTGCTTAAATTACAACATTCACATTTTGATTTTATTTGTACAGTTTTAAGGTCTTACTGATAGGTAAGTGCTTAAGTAAGTAAAATTAACATTACCATACGAACTAGAATTGCTGTTAAAAGTATCTCGCTAGGGGTTTGATTTATGCTATGATGCTTTCACTGATTTAATCATTGCTTAGATTATCAAAATACAATAATTTATTCTCATAAGTAAAAAAGTTTCTTGGGATTTTCTTATGTCATAAACAATAGACATCAGTGATTGATAAATAAAAGAAAAATATGCCAATTTTGACATTTCAGTTCTTATTCTAGCACTTTTTTTTGACTTAGTGCTTTGTGCTTCCTAAAAAAGTTCATGCAACAAAAAAGTGATTCTTTTATTTCAAATAATGAAATAAAAAGTTTATTTTCATGCCCCAAAATAAGTGTTAATAAATATTTTTAAAATATATGGTATATAAAAATAAATTTTTGTTGAATTAAAGATGGAGATTTTAAAAGAAATTGAATCACCAATGTGCTAGAAAAATACATGGATAATTTTTTGATGAGTTTTCTATATCCCAAAGGAAACGACCAATAAACAGAGCCACATAAAAAGTCTATAGTAAAAGTCAAAAGCAAATTAAAACTAAAAAAGTATTTTAAGCATCTCTAACAGAAACTGTTATTTTCCATTAATATAAAGAGGTTATACAAATCAATAGAAGATTAGAAAGAACCTCTATAGAAAAAGCAAAAAATATTTACTAGCCAATTCACAGAAAAAGAAATATAAATGGCTAGTAAAATTTTTAAATTTTTTTAATCTAACTCATAAATTAAAAATGCAAATCAAAATAATGATAGAATGTCATTTTCACTTTTCAGATTAGAAAAAAATGTTAGAACTCAGTTTTGGTCAGGCTGTGGGAAAGCAGAAATTCTCATACACTATTGCTAGAAATATATATTATATATAATGTTTATGAGGGAAAATTTTTAATAGCTATAAACATTTTAATTGTACAAATATTCTAGGAAATTATGTATATTAAAATGAGTACAAAATATACTTAGAAGGTTGTTTATTGCAATATTTTTTGAATAGAAAAGAAATTAGAAATAACCAAATGTCCATAAATTAGGCAGTGGTTAAATACATTTTGTTATATCTATAAAATGGAAATATTAGGCAGCTATTAAAAAAAGATGATACAGCATAATATACTATAGTATAAATATGATAAAATCTCTGAGATATGGTATTAAGAAAACAAAACACAAAGAAAACTTGAATGGTATCATTCTCTCTTCATTTTTATTTTTTCCCCTCTCTGTTTTTAAAATGCAGGTATATTGGTAAATTTCTGTACACAAATATACTTGGAATTGTTTATTTATGGTAATAGAACTATAAGTTAGTGAAGAAATACTTTTCATTTTATAGCTTGAGTACCATTTTATTTTCAAAAATTTTTTACCATGTGCATGCATTTTTAAGATAAAAACAGCAAAAATAATTGTTCAGTGTAGTGATAAATGGTGAAAAGTACTCTATAAGGAAGTAGAGTACCGCATCACTGGATCCCTCACTGTACTTGGCTACACCTATTTATCGTTTCCATTTCCTCCTCTGTAAAATAATTGAATTACACTAAAAAGATAGTATGTAAGTTATCTTATAATTCCACAGATTGTATTTTTATGTCTTAAGAATCGAGTACAGAAGAGTGGAAAAATATGTTTGAGATTTCAGTCTCTACTTTGAGCATCTATAGCTACTACAATTAACAAACTTCTATTTGGTACTTTGTAGACAGACTGTTGTCATGTCTTTATGATGACAGAGAACAATGTATAATGCTGAAAACTTTGACAAGCTGAATAAACTAAATATACTCACTGTACAAGTAGTGCTTCTGGGTCTCAACAGGTCTCAAGGTGTTGACATGCCAAACAAGACTGATCAGAAATGTATTTCTTATATAATTTACTGCCAACTTCTAACCTTGGCCCAGGTGTTTACTTGAATTTATCCTTGATCTATGCTCTCAAATACATAACTTGAGTAGAACAAAATGTCAAAATGGTTTATAATTTCAGGTATATATTGTCATATGCATTCTTTAAAAGTTTGTGATATTCTATAACATTATAGTGCATGCTCACAAGTTATAAGAAGTGCTCTGTATCTTTTTAATTTGTGGTATTTGAAGCTTCAGTATGACAATGATCTTCCACTGTGACTTAAGATTCTCGTCATTTGGATTGTTGTTTTTAAAAGCAAAACCTCTCGAAAAAAAAAAAACAACTCTCAGTCACGGTTTGAATGGCAAAGAATATGCTCACTTAAGTTACACAGTGGAAATTTCGCACTGTATTTCTGAGAAAGGAGTTCTTTCCTCCATTTCTGGTTTCCATGACTGTGAAAAGAACAGAACCATGATTCAATGGTATAACTGATAACAATGTTGTATTATCAATCACATCATAGCTTGTTTTATAAATTGGAATAAAGGTAAAGCCTATTAAAAATTATATTGAGAGGTTTTTTTTTTTAGTTTCTCTAGTGAAAAAAATTAAGCCCTCTCATCTAAAAACTTAATAATTTCTGAAAATGTTATTTGGCTCCATTTTTCAAATACCCACAGTAGACTGTCTACTTCCTTGTGCATTTTTTCATACAGTATCAGCCTGGGTCATGGTAATGCTGTCATCTGTTACAGCAGCAAGCAATGGGAAAATAATAGTGCTGTAAGTGCAATGTTGATTAGACACATTAAACTCAGGAAAATTCAATCAAATCTCATCAATTTCAATAATTTACCACCACACGTCCTTGTCTAGTTAGAGATAAACAATTTAATTTTGAATGAAGCATTTGGAGAAATTTCTACTTCAGAATGAAAGTAAAGATGAAAAGAACAGATTTCTGTGCTCATCTCAAATGGAAAGTTAACTACATATTCCTAAAAAGTTCTGTGCTTAATCTTGGCCTGCTGTGAAATTAATACTTAAAAAAATTTAAATCTAAAGATATTCAGTTTGACCTTCCATTTTCATTTACAGCCTGGATACATGGAAAATGCAGGAAGGGGTGATATTACTCCTAGAAAAATTATTTGCCAAAGGAGAAATGATGGTTCGAGAATCCCTGTAGCTCCTCTACCAATCCCTGGCACACGTGTAGGCAATGGAATTGACAAGGACAGCTAAGAACAGCAATGAATCTAATCCCTCTGTGGCCAAACTAACTTTGGCTTTCATAAACAACAAGTTTGTTTAATTTTAGGGAGATATAGTTGACCATCTTTAGTCCATTTCCGAATGCTTATTATTGCTGTGTTTACTATCAGGATAAAAATGAGCATCAACTGGTTGTCCCTGAAGCAGACCTCTTAATTGTACATTGTTAATAGCTAACAGTCAGGGCATACATCCCCTTGTCCCTCTATTCTAATACATATACACCTTGGGACCAAAATGCTGAGCAACCTGTAAGAATATAGAGATCATATTTAAATTAATTTAGTTCTGGTACTATTTCCTCAGAAAGCCCACCCATGACCACTTCCCAACCCCCAGCTGTTCTCTATCCTATTTTTTGTTGTTATACTTCTTGCAAAGCAAACACCACTTCCTAAGCATCTTATTTATGTATTTGTGAATTTGTTTATGGCCTCCTCCCGTACACACACGCTACCACCCCACCGCCATTTTAACTTCATGAGGTACAGAATTGGGGTCTTCTTGTTCAGAGCTCTATCTCTAGTGCCTAGAACTAGATCTTTCTCTGTGGTGTAAGAGTGATCCATACCAGAGAGAAATCTATGATTTAGCAGAAGGAGGCTTTCTTCTTTTTGGTTCTTATAGCAACAGGAAAAACACAAACTAGATGGGTTAATTCAATTAATGTATTTTGGGTGCCAATCACAGTTTTGTAAATCACAACCACATTTTTACATTTAACTATATCACTATTTCAGAGATTATTTGATTTTCATTTCTATTTAATCCTTATTTTTTTCTGGTAAGGAAGTCTAATACTTATTTCTAAATTTTCCTATCCCATGAACATACTATTATGCGCACCATAATTATGTGCACCAGAACAAAAGTGCACCATAAGAACTAAAACTTAAAAGAATTGCCCAATAGATAAGACTAGTCATAATTCAGGTAATTATGAATTCATATTTCATATAATTCATATAGCCACTCTGCTAATAGATATATTTTTAAAATTCAAGTTTTTGGTTTATTGAGTATTCTTAAAAAAAACATACCTGAAATATTCCATAATCATGAGGTGGGAAGGACGAACAAATGCTTCCAATTCTATTCCAATTCTTTTAGGGATGGCTCTACTTTGCTCCTTCTATTAACCCTTACCTTAATAGTAGTCTACTCCTTATGAGAAACAAAAAATACTTTCAACAACTTGAGAATCAACTTGAGAGAAGTACAAAAAAATGGAGGCATTTCATTGGGCAGAGCTGAGCTTTAATTCTGTCTTGGTCACTAACTGACTACATAAAGTTTGAAACTGACCTTTCCGAGCTGAGATCTGCTTTTTCAATCTGGTCCTGGATACTCGTGACTTCCAGTTATCGCTGAATGGACGTGTATTTCTATAGATAGCCAGATTCATAACTCTCTAATAAAGACCTTGCCTATGCTAAATATAGAGAGGTAAGTTTAGCTATCTCATGGTTTCAACAGCTAAAATCTAGCACAATGTCTTTGTCACTCTACAACACTAAATTTCAGGTGCATACTTGGCTTACAGAATCTGGAGACCGTTATGAAAAAATTTTCTACAACTAATGATTTAGTTTATAAGTAAAGTTATTTTAAAAGTTCTATGTGCTTCACGAGATATTTGGTATCTCAAAACACATGGCTTCACAAAAAAGCTAAATGATACCACAGTCAGTTTTGAATTTTACACTGACTGTAACCCTGTTAATTACCTATTCTATGCCTCAAGCTTAGCATTTATAATAAAGAGAAGTTTCAGTAGTTTAAAAGAATATGCAAGAGAATGACTCATGATTCAATTAAATCCATAAAAAATAATAAGGTGCTAAGGCAATAAGTATTCTATAAATGTTGACCAGATAAACTGTTTCAACTACAGAGAGGAGAAAGGATTGATATGTAAATTTGTAAATAAGACTTCCATAGATTTTACTATAGAAAAATAAAGTTACTCTCTCTAGTAGGTTGAACAGTGCCCCTCACAATTTCATGTCTATCTGGGTCCTCAGAATATGATATTACTAGGAAATGAGGCCTTTGTAGATGTAACTAGTTAAGCCCCTTGAGATGATATCATCTTGGATTTAAGGTGAGCCCTAAATCCAATGACTGATGTCCTGATAAGAAGAGAACAGAGAGACACAGACAGAGGAAATGGCCATATAAAGATGGAGGCAGAGTTTGAGGTTATACTGCCAAAAGCTAAGGGACATCTGGGGCCACTAGAAATTGTAAGAGGCAAGAAAGATTCTTACCTAGAGCTTTCAAAGGGATTGTGGCCGTGCCGGACCTTGCTTTTGGACTTCTGAATTATGAGAGAATTAATTTGTTTTAAGCCACCCAGTTTGTGGCAATTTGTTACAGCGTCCTAAGAAACAAATACACTCTCTCTGTACTCGAACAAAGTGGAAGCTGATACAGCAGTTTCAGAAGTGTAAATGGTGACATCAAAGTGTCCAGCTGATAGGAACATATAAGTATAAGGAAAGAACAAAGAGAAAATTTACTGGGAGGTTGCAGTGATGATTGCTAGTAGTAGTGGAATATACTGCCCTCTATTGGAGTTGTTCCCTCTTAAATCCTACAGATAGATGCTACCCTAAAGTAATGTAACTTCTTCTAATCCCATACTTTCAAGAAAGTCAAAGACTGGTCTAAACAGGTATTGGTCATTTTTTTAAGAAAATGATGAGATTTTAAATACATAGATTATAAATAAATATTAAAAAAGAAAATTATGACATTTATATTTTTTAGAATCCCAAGTGAAATACTGACATGAATAAATAATAAATATTTTATGATGGTACATGATCAATAGCAAAGGTATTCTTAAAATCACTTAAGTGAACATCCAGTATGGAGCCCAATGCAGGGCTTGAACTCATGACCCTAAGATCAAGACCTGACCTCAGATCAGGAGTCAACCACTTAACCTAATGAGCCACCCAGGTGCCCCAAGTGAACATAATTTAAATAAGCCAACAAATTAAAAATTATTTATGTTGTCGAATAACTGGATTCAGAAAGTAAATATACCCATTTTTTATTAATGGAAATTTAAGTAAGGGGAAAAAATAAATTTTCTTTTGGCCTACGGTATATCTTATCCTGACATTGGCAAAGATACTAATAAGTATGCATTGCTTTGCTTAAGGCGTCAGACCAACATGATTAAAAATTATGTTTGTCTCTTAATACCCAAAATTAACCATTCAGTAATACTGAACTCAGCTATCCAATTTGCTATATAAATTTAAGACATTATAAAAGCAACATTTTTAGATAATTGTCAGTGTACCTATTTTTTCTGTATACAGCATTATGTTTCTATACTTACTTAAATCTCAAAATTCAAAAGACCCTAATTCACTTACATTTTTTATAAAAAAGTTATGATCTATAGTACAATTCTATTTTGATCTTCTTAACAAAAATGAGAATCAAATGGTGTAAAAGGTTCAAATACTTTAAAGAAAATACATTTTGAGAGATAAAAGACCTATTCACACATTTTACCCCCAATACACAGAAATGCATATATTCAAAGAATTAGAAATTATTTTCAAAAATTCCCTTAAAGACCCTCAAAATCAGGATGGCACACATAGATATCCATCATTAAATGTTATATGTTCAAAGAAGGAAATATTGAAGGAATTATCCTTCTAGGAAACAGCAAACATCAATTGTTATTTTTTCTTTTTTTTTAATCTGATAAATGTGCAGTAACTGACTATTAGTAAATGAACTTGTTTCTGTAGTTAATACATTCTAGTTAGCCAACCTTCTAATCAATCTTCTAGTCACCAAATATTCTAAAGGTGGGAATAAATGGTTCTAACAACTCAGAGATGAGTCTATTTATATTCTAATTGTTTTTAGAGACATTGGTCTCCTAACAGTTTATAAGCTCAGCAAGATATAGATAATTAAGGTATTTATACAATCAGGTGGAAAGTGAATACAGTTATGTCAATAGCTAGAACAATTTCCATTGAATTAATGAATAAATAAATAAAACACAAAAAGGCAATGTTTAAAATGGATCAATATAAAAAATTTAAAAATAAAATGGGTCAATATAAAAGTTAATTTAAATATATAAATTATTAATATCAAATAATTATATATATTTTTAAAGATTTTATTTATTTATTTGACAGAGAGAGAGACAGCCAGCGATAGAGGGAATACAAGCAGGGGGAGTGGGAGAAGAAGAAGCAGGCTCATAGCGGAGGAGCCTGATGTGGGGCTCGATCCCATAACGCCGGGATCACGCCCTGAGCCGAAGGCAGATGTTTAACCGCTGTGCCACCCAGGCGCCCCACAAATAATTATATTTTAAAAGAAAGAGAAAATTGGTATCGAGCAAATGATCCAACAATAGATATTAGTAAGGACTCGGTTATAGAGTGTTTCTTGAATTCTTGCTTCTTTTTTAGGTAAGTGTAATTAATGCTCAATTCATAGTGCAAAATAAAATGGTGAGAGCTAGAGCAAATAACAAAAACGGTAGAGAAAGAAGGATCTATACAGTAACCATGCTAAACAATTTAGTACACAGTTTCAGGGTATACTTATGACAATGAGGATAAAGGAAAAGAAAGACGAGGAGGAAGAAGGGAAGAGGAGGAAGGAGAAGGGCTAATTGTATTTTTAAAGTACTTCGGTATACTGTCATCTCTAATATACAGATGAACAAACTGAGCCTAAAAGGACATGAGGACCTGCCCAATGTCTACTAGCCAATAAAGGTGTGGTGCAGAAACTTAAATCCAGATCTCTATTTCTTTTTTTTTTAAAACATTTTATTTACTTATTTATTTAGAGCACACACTTGCCAGTGGGGAAAGGAGCAAAGCGGGAGGGAGAGAGATGGAAAAGAATCTCAAGCAGACTCTGTGCTGAGCTGATACATTTCATCATTATGTCTGAGGTATACCCAAGCCCGACCTGGGTTTGATCCCATAACCCCAAGATTAAGAACTGAGCTGAAACCATGAGTAGAACACTCAACTGGGTGACTGAGCCACCCAGATGCCCCCCAGATCTATTTCTAAACCTCATATTCCTTCCACTATAATGTATTGTCTCTTTGTTCCCTGAAATGAGAAATATGTAGCAAATTTCTTAAACTCTATGGTTAAAATAAAATTCTCCCCCCAAAATAAAATTTTTTTAATTAAAAAACTAAAATCTCCCAAATTAGTGTTGAGAGTGCCACAGTATTGCTAAAAACAAAAATCAGGTTTTAAAAAGTTGTTGTTACATAAAGAGAACAAAGTCCTCTTGAATCACCCTCAACTTTAAACATAGAATATTGGCAGTGAGAAAGTGCTCCCCAAACCATCAGGTGGATTATATTCTACAAAGGAAAAAATTAAGAACCTATAGAAATGTAGGAGAGCCTAATTCAGATAGGAGGAATCAATGAAGTTCTCCCTGAGAAGGTATTTTATAATAAACAATAATATAATACTTCATGGAATTTGTAATATAGCAGAGGAGAAAAATGTTCAACTAATAATTACATAACTCCTTATATATTTATAACTGAGGACTATTTATTATCCTTGATAATCCACACAATTCCATATTTAACTCATTTGTTTATATGACTCCTCAGCCTGAAAATGATATCCTTTCTCCTTTCAATGTCTTATGTCCTATGTTTCATGTTATTTCACGGCCTAGTTCAAGCCCCGTTTCTTACTTGCACCTCACTGAGCACTCTATCTCCATGGAATATCTTTAGTACTTAATGACTTATTCCGCAACTGCAAATGGGTTTCATTTTACATCCAACTTCCATCAATTGGTAATGGTTGTCAAAAGTGTTGTCTTCAGGAGGAGTCTTCGATCAAGTTCTGGTTTAGTGGCAGAGAGAACCATGATGTCCTTCATGGGCACTGAAGGGGAGCAGGGCATCAGGTCCAGGGCATTCATTTGACAGGAGTGCTGATACTTTCACTTTTACAGCATTCATTTGACACCAAATCCAGGTCTACGGCATGCATTTAATACAGTGGCTTATTTTATATTTTATTTTATTTTTAAATTTATATCATGTCTCTTCAAGAATACCATAAGATTCCTACAGTCAAGGACCATATAGAACTCTTTATGTCCATAGTGTATAGGCATGCCTTGCAAAGTAGGCATCTGCTGATGATAATGAAATGACTTTTTTGGAATTCACTCTTATCACTATTATTCGTAAACTCAATTTGTCTCTTGGTTTCTCTCAAAAGATTATCAACGCCAAAACCATGTCAGAAAGAATTCTGTAACATAAACTATAAACTTTAAGAAATACGCTGTCTTTGTCATCTCCAGGTTCAAATGAAACATTAGGAAATTGGCAATATTTGAAGGTTAAATATATGCCTACCAAATAATACAGTGGGATGAAAAGAAGAGAAAGTAAATACATATTTTTAAGTGAATTTAAACAGTTTTAAAAAATTCCAAATCTGTGTCTTTTAAAATATATTTTATATATTTAGTATGTCCTAGAATTTTCATCCTTTTTTAGTAGACTGCATCTTTCTTCACATAATAAGTGTTGAAGAAATCCATGTCGATTAGTTTAGAGTTACATTAGAGAAATAGTTCCATTTTACGACCCCCCCTGCTAAGCAAATGTATTTATCATATTCCATAACAGCTCACAGTTTGTTATACATTAACTGCTCATTCTCTGTGCCAATAAGACTGTGCTGGAACAGCAAATGAATTTGGTGCGTTCATTTAAATGATTCTGCAAACCACAGGCTACCCAGTTGCCTAATGATAAGAGAGCCCCAAAGCCACCTGATCACCATTATACTCCCTTATTTTTTTGGACTAGCATGGTCAGTACTGTCAGGATCTCAATTTCGAGAAGAGTGAGAAGGAAAAGTATACCTCAGACATAATGATGAAAGGGGGCTATATTAATTCAGGCACCAATGATGATGTGGCTAGATTGGAAGGAGAATGGAATATAGGGTCTGAAGTGCTTTATCTGCTCCAAGACCAATGCTGGTTTTGGCACTTCTCTCACTCTAGTGAGTTGCAAAAAAACAAGCAGGTGCTAGCAATCTGAGAGACCACATGCCAGCTACAGCTGCTTCAAACTGATTCAATTACATCTGCCTGAATAGTCCCAGGACATCAAACCAGTTGAAGAGATCCATAGGTTGCAAGGAGACCTAGTCTTTTCTGAGACAACCACCTGCAATTCGCCAGGTTTGGATATGAGTGATCATTCTATTCCCAGGCATAGGGAAAAAACGGGTGGGTGGGGGAAAGAGGAATGCGATTTTAAATCACTTTAAAATTAAAAATCGGTTGGAGCCAGCACAAAAGGCCCCTTCTAATTTTCATGTTTAAAATCTGACAGTAGCTGAGGTCTTAAGGATACCTTAAAACAGCCTGATTTTGTGAGAACATTTCCCAAATCATTGGGTACAGCACATTTACAGAACATGCTCTTGGGATCCGGACTTCGCTCCAAACCTTGTTTGTACAAAAAGGGGCCAAGCAGCTGGGAAATTCTGGAGTGGAGTGTGTCCTCATTAGTTCCCATCTGCCACCAGAACTCAGCTCATGGCAAGTTTGGCTAAGTCCTGGTGTACTCAGGTCCAAATGTGGGTCAGTTTTAATTACACTATACAGAATTCAGTGTGCAGTTTTTAAATCCTTATTATACAGCACAGAGGAATGGGCAGCTCTCCAGCTAATCAATTTTTTAAAAGTACATATATAAAATTTTTAAACCAGGGTAGACAGACAGTGGGTGGAAAAAAAATCTTATAAATGAGAACAAGGGTTACTTAAGAGAATTATTAGCGAAACTGGGTCATGAGCAAGTTCTGTTTTTAAAACTTCAAAGTCAGAAACAAACTGTTCCGTTGGTAAGATAGGAAACTTAAATAAGGTACACAATGCCCCTTGCTCTTTAGTTTGAATAAGTAACAAGGCTGCCGCCAGTTTATGGTAAACACCTACAGGGGCACTAGCTTTCACGGAAGCATAGCTATTTCTTATTCTGTCATTCTTCACACTTCATCCCTTTCAATGTTTATCGCTCATGGCAGGGACGGTAGAAAAGAAAAAAAATCACAAACTACCTGTTAAGAGTGAAAAACAAAGATGAGGGAGAAGAAAGAGAGAAAGGAGAGCAGAGTGCACATGTGCTGAGTAGCAGACCCTGGGCATGACTTGGCTCTGAGCACCATCTACACCAACTGGGGCCAGAATCAACCCATGCAGTCTATGTTCAGAATCCATCCTGTCCAAAAGCTTCATCAGGTGCAGGAGAGCTAAAACACTAAGCCTTCAAAGACAACTATCAGCAAAAAATCCAGAAGTGAAGATGCAGGCAGTCAATGCTGGGCATTTAGCAATAGCACAATGCATTTTTGAAAAAATGTTCTTTGGCACAAGCCCTAATGATGATCCCCCCCCCAAAAAAAGGACCTTAAATGAATGCTCAAAGTATTTTGGGGACTTTTGACTGAGTTGTCATAAAGCTCATCCATTAAAAATGCAGCATGGAATTCTATGGGTTCAAATATTAGCACTTTAACATGTACTAGCTGTGTGATCTTGGACATACTGCTTCTTCTGAGTTTAAGTTTTCTCATCTGTAAAATGGGGAATAACACCCACCTAAGATCATTGTAAGCATTATCATTAATACAGATAAAACATCTGGAATACAAAAGTCACTCAATAAATGTTAACTATTAACCCAACTGTTATGAATTAAATTGAGCCCTCCCCTCAAAAAACAAAAAATATCTTGGAATCCTAACCAAAGTAAAATGGGTCCCACAAAATGAGATCTTATTTGGAGACAGGGTTTTTACAGAAGTAATCAAGTTAAAATAAGATAATTAGGGAGGGCCCTAATCCAGTATAACTAGTGTCCTTATAAAAAAGGGAAATTTGGACACACAGATAATCATGAAGACATGAGAATGTGAAAAGACACAGAGAGAAGATGGCCATCTCTAAGTGTATAAGAGAGAAGCCTGGAACAGATCCTTCCCTCACAGCCCTCAGAAGGAAGTGGCCCTGCCAAAACACTGATATTGAACTTCTGGACTATGAGAATAAAATTTCTCTTGTTTAAGCTGCCTGGTTTGTGATGCAGCCTAGCAAACTAATACCCAACTAATAAAAAATCTCATTAATCATCAATGTTTACCTTGACTCATCATGGTCAAAGATGTACATCTGACGTTAGGCAAGACAACTTTATGAACTCTGCTGAGTAATAGTCTATTCCGTATATTATCTAGAGTTTTTTCCTTCTTTCCTGATTGCTGTTCAGGCAGGTACTGCTACAACATAAACAGGATGGCAGGAAAAAACTGGTTTACTATAATTAAGATCATCTAGTTTTTATTAGAGATAATTAAGATAAAATCATACACACAAATTCATCATCTACTTTTCTACTGTTGAGGGAGTTTGCATAGGAGAGTATCAGGACAGTTTCCCACACTAATTCCCTTCTGGAATCAAGAAAAAAAGAAAGACTTATACAGCCATTTACTCATTGCCAACTATGCTCCCTAAATCTGAGGCTGCTTAGATTGTGACAACCTTCCCAAAAGAACCACCTAATTCCCTAGGACAGATGGAAGAGTACATGGTTTAATTGGGGAGGATGGGTTCTTTATTGTTTGCAAGAGGTTGGTTTTCAGGGTATCTGACTTTCAAAAGAGGGGTGATAGTTGTCTGGGAGTTGCATCAAAGCCCTTCCATTGAAAGGTACATTTCCATAATCATAGACATTAAAGTGGATGTGATTATCCTCATCTTGTTTTTCTTTAAATAGCCCCAGCCTTCTACAGATATGTAGCATGTGTATTTAGAAATAGTGAGTCTAGGGGTGCCTGGGTGACTCAGTCATTAAGAGACCTAGTCTTCGTTTCAGCTCAGGTCATGATCTCATGGGTCATAAGCTCGAGCTCCATGTCAGACTCTTAGGATTCTCACCCTTTACCCCTCCCCCCACTTGTGCCTGTGTGCGCTCTCTCTCTCTCTCTCAAATAAATAAACAAACAAATAAATAAATAAATAAAATCGTAAAAAAAAACAACAAGAGGGGAAAGAAGAAAATTAATATGTAGGGAATACTAATGAATGTAGTGCACCGAATATAGGATTTTGTATACCTAAGCTACTTTAATCCTCACATCTATCATTTAAAAGATAGATGCTCTTATCACCACATTTTAGACAAAAATGAGGTTTAGTAAGGTTAGGCAACCTTGGTCAGGTCACATAGCTACTGCAGTGTAGAACTGGGATTTCAATGCAGGCCATCTGGACTCCAAAGCTCCAAAATTCAAACTCAAGCAATAGAGTTAGAATCCAGATATCCTAAAAGGTATCCGCAATTCACAGACTCCTTTAAAGCATCTGAAGTCACATAGATAGTAGATGTCTTGCTAAATCTGACTCGGTTTATTCTCCTTAAGAAGAAATCAGTTATTTACAAACACAAACTTCAATCAACTTGGATAAAATTAACTCCAGCATAAGAATACCTGAAGGTCTTTTAGATTCAGTATAGTGATAGCTTTTTTATGATTCGTATTCTAGCAACTTGACATAGTCCATTTACTTCTTGGAGATAAGCAATCAACTCTCAAATCTCTAGCAGGAAAGTATTCCACATAAGGTATCTTACACTAGACCAAGAATCAAGAGCTCCAGGTTCGACTTCTGTATCTCTCACCTACTAGACTGCATAACACTGACAAGTACATGAACTTTTCTGAGCTTATTTCCTCACCATGGATACAAAAATGATGTTAGATAGATGACATTAAGGTCCCTTCAAGTTCTAACACTACATGATGTTTAGAATGTCTTCTAAAATATAAGAAGCAGAGGTAACATAGGCTAAAACCTCTAAGACAATCTATGTGACAATGTCCAGGCCAGGATCTCTGATCTCAGGCAATCAGATGGTCTTTCTTCAGTATCTAAGTTATAGATGTGATGGTACTGATAGAAATAATAGTAGTGTAGCTAAGATTTATTGAGTACTTGCTATGTGCAAACCACCAAACTAAGAATTTTATATGTATTGTCTGATTTTAACCTCAATAGATGAGGTAGACATTATTATTTTCCAATTTTCCAAAGAAGTAACAAAAGAACAGAAAGATTACTAAGTTGACTGGGTCTATACTCATAATAAGTGGTGAAACCAAAAAGAGCTCTATTGACATATCTTTGTTTCCTGAACTAGTCTGTGTGTTCTCCGAAGACAAAAACTTTGCTTTGTTCATTTAGCTTAGCACTGTGTCTGGCAAATAGTGAGCCTCCATTTACTGTGTAGAATTAAAAGAAGAAAGAAAATGAGGAGGGGAGGGTGAGGGGGAAGAAAGGGGAAAAAGAAAGTATATTTAGACATGCTATGTTCTTAATAAATGTTAATTTTCTTCCTTTATTTCTTTAACCCTGAAATCATAGAAAAATCCACAGTTATGCCCAGGCATCCTAGGGCTTGGCAATTTCTCCTTCCTGGGGATTTTACACTATACTTTCTAGTACAAGTCAGTGAAGCAGCTACTGTTATCTGGTTTGGTATTTTAGCTAATTGATATTCTCGCCTCGTCTCTTAATTTCTAAAGTTGAGACTAACAGAGGAATATAGTTTATTCTACCACACTAATGTTCTGGGGAAAAAAGAATGCCCTTGATACTGGCCTCTCACCCACTGGTATAAACTAAGGTGAAAGAAAAACTGTTCTCAGAAGAAAGGTACTTCCAGGCCTAAAGGCACCCAACAATAACATTAACTAGTGGTATCAACATTTGAGAACCCTAAAAAAAATATTTTGATGCACTAGACACTGGCCCATTCTGCAGCCTCTGCCACTGTCATGTGACTGCCACATGTGGCACAAAATGGATCTCTAGACAGGCCTATCCGAAGCATGTCTTAGCTACCCTATTTTGACTTTACCTCTACTTGGCTTCATCTCTACTTATTTACAGTTAGAATTTAGTGAATAACAGAAACCATAATTATAAAAATGTATATAGTAAACACGGGGCCCATTACTTATGTTCAGCAAAAACAGTTACAGATTTTTAATATAATCTGATCTTATACAAAGAAAGTTAACATACATTTCATTTTTGTGTTTTCAGTGAGGTAGAGATTGGGAAAGACGGTGGGGGGGGCAGGCGATAGAAAGACAGAAAGATGGAGAGGGAGAGATGGAGAGAAAGTGATTGCTCAGGAAACCAAGGGCACTGATCATATTAACAAAGATTTGTTTATTCCTATGCTGCAAAGTATTTCTAAAGTGAGAAGTAACTTAGTCATTGAATATCTCAGCATTGTGTGAAAAATAGGTATAAAGACTTTTCTCATAGTCAGCAAAAATAGATATAAAGCATATTGCAAATAGTGTTATGTAAATTCTTGATTTTAATGAGGATCAATTCTTACATATTCATTTCTCATTTTAAGGACAGAATTTATCAGTAGTCTCATCTCTGTCTAATGAGCAGTATGAGAACTAAAGAAAGTCCAAAGACCCATCCAGAATATATAACAAGTAACAAATTTCTAAGACTTTCTATTCCTCTATTTCTAATACAACTCCAGACATGTTTTATTCATTCAACATGCATTCATTCAACATTTACTCACCACCTACTCTGTATAAAGCATTGTATTAAAAGGCTGTGGATAGTCCTCTACTTATCAGGTACCTGTGTTTCCTACTCTCACAGAGGTTAAATTCATACTACGGTGATTAAAAAAAAAAGCAGATTAAATGGAACAATAAAAAGAAAAGATACACCAGCTCTAAGATTTTTGTTACCAAATACTAATGGCAACTTCTTAGCCTTTTATTAATTTAGCATTGTTAAGGAAAATAATGCAAGTTATTTGAATAAGTTTTCAATATCAGGAATTTGAGACTACCAAATACATTATTTACTTAAATACTTTTTATATTAAGTTGCCACTTTTTATATTGCATTTAAAGAACTTGACCTAATTACTATAAGCTATAGTCTCTAATAGCTTGTCTATGCTAAAAATGTAGATATTTATCAGAAAACAGGTAGAGCTATTAACATTTAAAACATCAACTCCTAGGAAAAAATACCAGGCGACAAGGATTTGTCAAAAGTAAAGGTTAATATTCCAGCCTTAAAATCTACATCCGGATTTTAGACCCTTTTCTAGGGCAACCATTAAGTAAGTTTTACGTTTTTTCCTCTCTCACTTCCCCCCAACTGCAACAGACACATGCACAAATCAAGAAATCATCTTACAATATACACTTAAATTTTCTGAATATGCCCCATGTGTCCACTAATAGCCAAATGCTTTCAAATCTGTTCAGCTAAATGGATCAATAACTACATCCAGTCTCACATTGTGGGGTTGCCAACATGGTGAAACTAAGCCAAACACAAAATGTCTGCACCAGGACAAAAATTATTATCCACCCAGTAATCTAGAGAGATCTACTTTCCCCAGGTATCCTTTAGAGAACTTAACATGCGCATCATCTAGGGCAGTCAAGAGCTATTAAAAAAAAAAAAAAGTTGAGACTCAGGACGAAGGATTTGGAGAAAATAGTGAGTTTTATAACAAACCAATGTAATAGTTTAACGTCTACATCAAATAAGAATCTTTCAAACTCAGAGTACACAAAATTCGTAACATCTAGAGCAAACTGCTAACAAGCTTCTCTGTGCACTCGCTCATATGACACAGCTGCAAGAAACAATTGAGCAGGTGCAACCAAGCTTTTGAGAATTCCTGCCTGTTGCCCAGGAACCACAACACCGCACAGTTGAGATTTTAAACAGGTGCAAACATTTTTTTTCCATTCCTCTAGTGCTTGAGACAGTGCCGCAGACAGTACATCTGCAACCCACTCCTTACCTAAAACAACCACCATAGAAAATAAACTCCAAAGCGGCAAAAAAAAGTTTGAAAATAAAACAATAATGTCAAAAACAGTTGTTTTGTAATAGTCTCTGACTCCATATCAGCAGTCGCTTTAATAATACAGTTCCATAAAACACTCTCTAATCTCTTCACCAGATGAATGCTTTGTAATTAAAATTATTCTGCCTCATCAAATCTTAGAAATGTTTATTTGATTCTTACAATAGAGTGAAATGCAAGGTATGTATAAAATGCACTCTCCTTTGAAACTGTCAATATTTATAAGTACTCAAAAATTAACATTTTCACATTATGAAATCTGTAAGCAATTTTAATACACAAAACTAGTAACTTGTCAGTTAATACACAGATTTACATAACTATAGGTAATTCATATACATACCTGTGCAGCTATGGGGCACAGACAGATGTGCAATTTATCAGGCACTCTGAAATGCAAAACAAATATATAAGTAAAAATTAATTTTGTAAATGGAGCCAGTATTTATGCTGAGGCAGTTTCTGCAGAGAAGTAGAAAAGATTGCAATCCTTAAAGAGGTGAATAATTTTATATCTATATTTTCCCTAGCAGATATTTCAGACCACACCAAATTCATATGTGTGAATAAACACACACAGAGAGTCCCTTAGCAGTGTTATCAAAAACAAGTGCCAGGCAAGGGACAACGACTCACTAAGGCCCCTAAAATGAAAATGCTTTCACTAGAGGACAAAGCAAACACTTAAAAATGATTTTTTTTTGTATACTTCCAACACAATTGCCTTCCTAAAACAAATATGACTGCTACTGTCTAAAATGAAACCACTCAGATTCATCTGCACTCAGTTTGGATAGAACACTGGTGAGGAACAAAGGTGCTTGTGTAGAGCAATCCACAAACATGCATGCATGCATACATACATATATACATACATACATAAATAAAAGTAAACCTTGAATGTTCATTAACTTTAGGTTACAAGAGCAAATAGAAATGAGATTGTTTCGCTACAAGAGGGAATGCTAAAGTCACACCAGATGTAATGCCTCAACCCAGCACACTTTGAGAAAACTGCCAGTGAAGTCGGTATCAATACAGAAGACAAAGTAAATCCAGCTCAAAGTACGCAGAGTTTACAATTAGACCTGAAACATATTTGTATGTAGGTGGAAAGGGCATTGCAGCATGTGGCCTCTGGACTACTTGGACCCTTCAAAATATTCCACAATTCTTTCTGAAAGCAAACTGAAGTGTTTCATTTACATACTCTTAAGCATAGTTAATGAAGGTAACATATTAAAGCCAGTAGGTCTACACACATGCTTCAAAGTGTGTAGAGGAAATAATCAATTTTGATGGTGATTCAATGAAACACCATCTACATACACTTCTGATGGGACTGTGAATTGCTAAGAACTTTCTGGGAAACTATTGGCCAATGTGTATCAAGAATTTAAAGTTCAAAATTTTTACTCAATAATTTTAGTTCTAGGAATCTATCTCATATGACTGAAAACCTTAAATCTACAAAAGAAAAATGTTTATGATAGCAAAAAAAACCACTAAAAGCACACTAAATATCCAACACAGAAAAAGTAATTAAATAAAGCATACCACATCCATGTAAAGGAGTATTTTGCAACAATCCATAAGGTAACTTTTGGTACTATAATGTTATATAAACATGTAGGGTGCCAATTGAATGGACATAATGAAATTGTGTAGATGAGGAAAAAACAGAAAGAACATACAAAAATATTAAAAATGATTATATCTTAGATAATTAGATTATAGATAATTTAAATTTTTGCTTTTTACTTTTGCATATAGTCTCCCCAGTAAACATTACTTTTATAACAGGGAAAAAAATATTAGCTGGCAGGATAGGAATAAAAGAAAAAAGTTATACAGTGCCATATGGAAATCATAAGTCTAACCTTCCTAAGTGAAATAAATTCAGTCACACATAAAATCCACTAAGTATACCTACAGCGAGAAACTCATCTTCATTGCTTCCTCAGAGGGGTACAGCCAGGGTCTCTTTCAGCCCACTGCTTTAGAATCTACACCAGTAATTCAATAACACATTTTTAATCATCTTAGTTAAACTTCTTTAATTACGCAGAGTGAAATGATGGCAAGAACAATTTAGGACTGCAAATCTGTTCAACCTATTACAGACTAATTTATTCACTAAGTCAACAATATTTAGTGAGCATCTAGTACATGCAAAGTGTTGTATTTGGCATTACGATATGCTAAAAGATAAAACAGAACATACCTTACCCTCATAGAGCTAACTACTTAAAAGTGCTAAAAAATAGGCTCATATACTTCCTATTAATTTTGCTGGAAACCCAAAACTGTTCTTAAAAAATAAAGTCTTAAAAACAAAAAACCAAAGCAAGAAATATGTACATGCAGTTCACACAGAGATGTAAACGTAATACAGTTTAAGGTGTTTGTGACAGATACGGTACATTTTAAAACAACAAAACATGTATTCTTTCATATTATTGCACAAAACTGATATTTAGGTAACATTCAAGAAAGAGTCATGAGTACATAAGTGTATATCCCTTACAAAATGCCCTAATAAATTCCTTTAAGTATTAATTTTGTTTCTTATATGATCTACTTTTTGTTAATAGAGAATTATATAAAGGAGATCAGGTATGAAGACATATTAACCCAACCTCAGGTGCCAGATGTCTAAGCCTGTCTTAGATTATCTAAGGCCACACAAAACATATGTACAATTATTAACAGGCTATAGTTAATTTATTGGCAACCAAAGTAAGTAAGTGGTTACTTGCTAACCTTGCCAAAGACACTGTTGTGAAACTATAGTAGTGGACAGACGAAAGCTGAGGGATCTCTAACAGCCAAAGGTGGTGATGGGGGTGGGTTAGACCATTTTTGTCATGCAGATAAAGTGATGCAGCATAGAGCTTCACTTAATAGCAGTTCAGCCTCCTTTTGGCCCATAACCATAATGTAACCAGCACTTGCCCCTCTGAAGCAACACGCAATGGTTTTAAGGTTTGGTCAATGGGGTCACCTTGTGCGAAGTGGTGACAATAACGAAGAGAAGCTACTCATATGATCATTGATCTACTGATCTGGAGCTCACAGAGTTCCGCACAGCAGCAGTTGTGTGAGGGAGCACAGTGGTTAAGTGATTAGTTTTTGCCATCAGACAAACGTGGAATCGAATTCCAGCGTACTCTCTTCAATTGTGTGGTCCTGAGCAAGTGACATTTTCCGTCAGTAAAATGAAGATCATATTACCTATCCTATAGGATTGTTAATAGGCATGTAAAGGAACTAGCCTAGTGCCTGCTATAAAGTAAGCATTGTTGAAGCACTATTAGTACTGCTCTAGTTGTTTGAGAAAAGGAGAGGGTATCTGTCCCTTTAAGCTAAAGTGCTAACCTAAGCAGGAGTAAGGAGATAGAAAGATGGCTTACTTAAGATATCACTCTATATTCCACAGCTCATCCAAGAGCCAGTTCACAGAGTACCTCTGAGTCAGGAAACACTGTAACAATAGTAAGAGCCACATTAAGCAACCCTAACCAGCCTTCTGAAGCACCATTCTAATTACTGAAGAGGAAGACAGTAGAATCTCAGTATTATGTGCAGCAATGCCGCCCATTTTTCTGAGTGAAAAATGAAGGCTTATTTCCCATACTTTACTGAAACAATCAGGGACAAGAAAATAAGGAAGGAATAAATGTAATTATTCAACGGGAATGAGGCCAAGGTGTTGTGGGCTCCTTAACAGTCAATCACAAGTGACAGAATCACATTTTATGTTTTCTAAAGAGATCCTGCAAATGACCTGAGCTCACAAATAATACAAGATTCACAAATAGAAGTAAAAAATATTATAGTCAGTTTTTCTCTCCTGGTTTGGAATATATAAGTGAAGGAATAATGATGTTATTCTGACAGTCCTTATTTCTGTTTTGATTTGGAGGACAGCACAGATCCAGAATTGTTAAATGGTGTCTTCGGAACACCATGCAGATATAATCCCTAGAATGGTTTGGGTCACATGAGGGTGAAGTTGCTATCAGCACCATTCCAGATGGAGATATACTATAGAGGATTTGTGTTAAGTTCTTTTTACTTCCAGGTTGGCACAGCTGTATTCCCCAATGGGAACTGAGTAAGTCCAATTCTGTGCTGTGAAGTATAGGAAAGTTTATCTTCCCTCCATACTGGTTAGGCTTGGCTAGAAATGGAAGAGGGGGGTACTCGTGGGCCATTAATAAATCGAATAGCTAATTCATTTAAGGCACTGAAAAGGGCCTCAGCAGGGTCTGCAGGGTCCAGTGACTCCATAAAAGAGCTCTGGACCTAAATTTAAACCACAAACTACTTCCCCAGTGACCAAGTGAGCATCCTTAGGAACATTTTAAGTGCTTTACATTTTAAGTTTGACCTATTTTGAGAAAAGACAGTTTGTAAACCAAAGTATTTTTACTTCATTTCGTATGTGTTTACTTCTGGACCCACTACTGAGCCAAGCTGAGTGCTCTATCATTATTATATTGTTATCATAAAATGTTGAATTTAATCATCAATAAAGCCAATTTCATTTTTAAAATTGAGGCGTCCTAATTTCTGTCATTTTATCTGAACAGAAAGCCTATGAAGGGTAAGAGGAATTATAATTTTAAAAGTAGACTTGAAAAACTAGTTAATTATGCTTATTTTTGTAAATTACTAAGCTAGATTTAGCCCTTCACACTTAAACAAATCTCTCTTCCTATCAGAAAGAGAAAGTATGAGAAGAAACAGTTATCTATGTATCAACCCTGTGAAATGGAAATAGATAAAGGGCAATAAGGAAGGAAAAGGAAATCATACGATAAATACCCGTTAGGCCAAGAGCACAGTTGGTCTGTCTACACCTTAGGTCAGACTGGCTATAATAAAGCCACTAAATGTATGAAAAACTAAGCTTATTTTAAAAATGCTAGGTTTGAATTTTCTAGTATTAATGGCTATGAAACAATTTAATATCAAAGTTTCTGTATAACCATGATGAATTTGAACTCTCACAAAGAAATCTGATCTATAATGTACTGTAAATAACTATTTATTCTGTAATCCACACTTCACAGGAAATTAGAGAAAATAGTTTTATTAAATAGGTGATATTTTAAAACTTTAATTCTTATATCAAAATTTAAGAGATAGTCAAGAAAATGAACCAAACTAGAATTTAGATAAACATTAAGAATTATATCCTCATATATAAGTTGAAGTTATGATAACGGAAAGGATTATTCTCAGGCAATGTGAAAATTCTACTGACCTGCATGTACACATCCCCGGGGTATCAGTTTAGATATTTTCCTCCTCCAGCATCTGATGACCTGTCCTTAATCTTGTCATAATAATCATAACATTGCATTGTAATTGTCTTTTACATAAGACTAGGCATGTTAACAGGGATGTTTGTCTTATTCACTATTACATCTCTAGTCCTTAGCACAATACCTAAAAAATAGTAGGTATGGCTTAAATACTGGTTAAAGAAACGTTGAATAAATTGTGTTACCATCTATTCCTGAAGATTAAGGAAATTCATGCTGTATAAAAAAATTAGGAATTACATTCTTAAATTATTTTTCAACATTTGAAGGACTGACCTTCTGAACCTCTTTTCTTTTACTTTCCATCCTACTTTTCCTCTTAATCAGTACAAAACCAAATGATGAGAATCCTAGTCTCAAATGTTCACAACAGATTAGAAAGCCTACTTGGTCTGGCCCCAGGGTGGGCAGAGGTGAGGGCTCCAAATGCCTCTTGTTAACAGACAGCTGGTATGGTATGGTATGGTAGAAGCTGAGTCAGAGTTCCCTGAAAGAGATCTGCAGTCCCCGACCAATTGTGTGGTCCTTCTACTCTCTCTGAGGGGCCACCTCCAACTGATGACAGATCTCACCATTATTTTATTCTTTTGTAGCATTTATGACAGTTTGAATTATTCGTGTGGTTATTGGTTTATGTGTTTATTCTCTTTCACCCCACTAGGTCGTACACTCCATAGAGGCCATATTATTTTGTTTGGCACTCTATATCTAGGGTCTAGTTTAGTGCCTGACACACAATAAACACTCAATGATTATTAGATGCATAAATATGAGGTTTGGAGCAGCAGCTTTCAATCGAAAGAGACTGTAAAATTAGGTAGGTAACAGCTACCCCTACCGTTGTTTTTCCTACATTCCAACTCTGTCTACCACATGGAAACCTCAGTCCTGTAAGAACGCTTTTATTATAAATCTCATTCAATCAATGGCAAATCAGGAAAATTTCAAAAGCAATTCTAGGTAGGCTGAAGGTGGAATATCTAGGAGAAGCAAAGGAATTATAATGAGAACAGCAACCACTTCCAATTAGAAGTTTGGGGTTTGAATTCCAGCTTACTAAGTGTGTATCCTAGGGAAACTTACATAATCTCCCTAATACTCAGTTTCATCTTATTGAAAATGGGGAGATTTTATCTACACACAGAGTTGTTAATGGTGATTGAATGAGATTATATATGTAAAAGCAGCTGGTAGTATAATTTATGGCATTTAGGAAAAGAGGCTCATTACAAATTAGTTATTTTGCATTGGCCAGACAGTCTGCAGCAAGATAGAGAGATGATTTGACTAAAAGCCCAGGAACAGACAACTTAGATAAAGAAAAATGGAAGAAACAAGAATTTAAAGGAAGAAAAAAAGTAGGGGTGCTGGGGACTATAACTAAAAACATAAGACAAAGTAGTAGGAATATAATAACAGTTAGAAATGGAAGAGATTTTAACATGATAGAAAAATTACCAAGAAATCTATTACCTTTTCCCTTAGGTGACACAGCCTTCCCCACATATAAATAAAATAATTGCTACTATTATAGTTAGGAGAAAAATCAACTGAAATGTACATTAAACACATATTAGAGGTTTAACATTCTTCCCATGATTTCACATGCTGGAAACTCAGCCTGTGTAAATATAGCCATGAACTTTATTATTTACTATGATAAAGTAACAGCATATCCTCCTGTATGTACTACCTGCAGAGTTATAAAAGGCAAATGTGTACTTGCTCTTTAAGTACAATTTCAAGGCAGCAGAATGTAGAGTTAGGCCCTTTCTTTGCATTCTGTGCTTATCAGACAGTGGTTACCAACACTGAGGAAGAAAACTTGGTATCATGAAAACTTTATTAGAAATTCTTTTTTCACACTTCAGTGCTTTCATTTTTCTCACTGCTTTAGTCAAACTTATGTCAGCTCCCTCAGTAAAATGATTCTCTAAATCATTATTTTCATGTGTGTGTGTGTGTGTGTATGTGTGTGTGTGTGTATTCTTTGATCTGTTCCTACATAAAGAAAGAGGAAAAGAGGTATTAGATGCATTGCATATCAAAAGTAACCACCATGCCTCCATACTTCCACCTCAAGAAATGTCCATCTGGTATCAAAAAGTTCATCAAAAGAGCCATTAGAATTTATAAATTGCCCACCTGTGGTGATAAAATGGTTTTTTAAGTCTATGTTCTCTTGAAGACTGTCATCTTCATGAGAGCTGAAATTGTGTCTATTTTTCTTTCTTTTATAGCATTACCGATATACAGAGATAGGTACCCAATATGCAGTTACTGAATATTTCATTCATTTATTAAACAAAAATTTATTGAGTATTTACTATGCACTAGTCATTTTTCTAGGTAGTGAAGATAAAGGAATGAACAAAATAGATGAAAACTTCTGACCATAAGCAAGAAAAAGAACTAAAATATATAGAATGATAGACAATGGTCCATGCTAAGGGAGTAAAATAAAGCTAAGAAGGGAGAAATAAATGTTGGAATGGGGGATTTGGGGTGAAATTTTAGATAGGGTAACCAGTGGTGATATCATTGAAAGATCATATTCAGGTAAAGACCTGAAACAAATGAGGGAATTAAGTAGGAAGATATTCTTGGTGAAAAGGTACTCAAGCCAAAGGAATAGAAGTAGAAAGGTCCTCTGGGAAGAGTATGCTCTTCTGTTTCCTATAAAATATCAGGCTAGATTCATAGAGAAATATTCCTTTTAAAACACAGAGGTGCTATATTTAAAAGAGAAAACACACAAACACATATATAAACAAAAATTTTTAAATGTTTGATCTCATGAGAAAGACATTAAAATTCCAAAATGATAGAAAGAAAAAGGAATATAAAGGACAGGTCATTTGGCATATTATTACAATGCTACCACAACACCCAGCCATGTTATCCAATTCAGTAATAGTCAGGATATCTCAGGGACACAAAGCAGGTTTTCAATAACTGCGATCACAGAGAACAGCAACCAAGTAATATACCTGGAGTACCTAGAAGAAGCAAATCTGCTCTGTGAGGACACCTTCAACAACCCAGGCCATGTTGGAGTCTCATAGAAAAAGCACACCATGATGAAGAAGAACTCACGTATCAAAAATACCAAACACATGAAGAAAGGCTTTTCCATAAATAAGTCAGCAGATACAAAAGTTTTATATTGAACTTTTATATCGAACATGAACATTAAGTTAGAAAATGAACAGAGCATAGTCTTAAGATCTGAAGTGACAGAATATCAATCTCAGACTTCAGTGGGGCAAACATTTAAAATGATAAGAAATTTTAAAAGAAAAAGGAAAAAAAGGAGAAAAAAATGAACAAGGCAGATTTGATTAAAAAAGGAAGACATTCATAGAATTGAATTTTTATTAAAATTAATATCTGAAACGAGGCTATATCAAATTAGATGCAGCTAAAGGAAGCATTACTGAACTCAAAGATAATTCCAAGGAATTTACTCAATAAAAAGATGAAAAACATAAAAAAAGATTAAGGGATTTAAAAGAAAATAAAAAGATCTACCATGTGTCTAAAAAGTATTTGAGAACAAGGGCAGTTCAAATTTTAAAAAGTCCTATTACATGCTATTTATGAGAGACTTAGCTAATATATGAAAGAGAATGTTTGCAACTACAAGAATAGTAAAAACTAAGGTAGGCATATTAATGTTTAATAAACTAGATTCTAAGTAAAAGCATTATTAAAGAATAAAGATGGTCATTAAATAATGAAAGTGAAATGGTTCATCAACAAGATACAGTAAACCGTCTAAGCATCTAACAGCATAGATGCAAAATACTTAAAACACAAAGAGCAAAATTCTCAATCATAATGGAAAACTTGGTCATATTTCTATCATTAATTGCAAGAGTAACCACATCAAAAAAAGTAATGATAATTTAATAAGGCGAATATAATTAACAAATATAAAGCTCTGAACCTAAGAATTAAAAGATATTCATGTCTTCCAAACACATATGAAAAATGTACAATAACTGACCCTATATCAAGCCACAAAGTAAGTCTCAACACATACTAAAGAATTAAAATCATTATATTACCTCCTCTAAGCACAGTTAAGCTCAGATTTTAATAACAAAAACATGCTCTTCCCCTGAATTACCTCCAGTAATTAGAATTTTTTCTTAAAGCTTCATATAAATCACAGGTCAAAGAATAGTGAAATTTTTAAAATTATAGAAAATATGTAGAACTTAATGAAAATGAACACAATATATAACAAAACTCAAGGGATGCAAAGGAAGCAAAGGAAATATATAGCTTTAGATTTTTATGAACAGGAAGAAATCAGAGATGGAGACAAACCATGAGAGACTCTCAGCGCCAGGAAACAAACCAAGGGTTACAGAGGGGAAGGGGGGGTGAGGAAATAGGGTGACCAGATGATGGGTATTCAGGAGGGCACGTGTTGGGATATGCCCTGGGTGTTATATGCAACTGATAAATCATTGAACACTACATCAAAAACTAATGATGTACTATATGCTGGCTAACTGAACATAATAAAAAAAATAAAAAACTTAAAAATTTAAAAAAGAAAAAGAAAAGGAAAATGCACAGCTTTAGATTTTTATGTTAAAAAGAAAAAACTAAAAATTATCAAGTTAGAAGAGGTACAATAAAATAAAACCAAAATGTCAAAGCAGGAAAATAAAATAATATCAGAAATAAGCGAAATTAAAAAAAAAACAGACCTAACAACAGTTAACAAAATAAAATTTGGTTCTTTGAAAAGACTAATAAACAAATTGTTGGAAAGTTTTTTAAAAAGAGAAGGTATGAATAAGCAGCATTAAAAAGGAAAAAAAAGAACAAATCTGTTTAGAGATTTAAAAATAATTACTGAATACTATGTACAACTTTATGCTATTATTTAAGCTAAATATTCAAACTATTTTAGAGCTTATATGAATAGACAAGTTTATTGAAAAATATAACTGGCAGGAGCCTGGGTGGCTCAGTGGGTTAAAGTCTGATAGTTGATTCCAGCTCAGGTCATGATCTCAGGGTTGTGAGATCAAGCCCCACCTCAGTCGATTGGCAGTGGGTGTGAAGCCTGCTTAAAATTCTCCCTCTCCCTCTACCCCTCACCCCACTCAAAAAAAAAGAAAAGAAAAGAAAAAAGAAAAGAAAAGAAAAGAAAAGAAAAGAAAAGAAAAGAAAAGAAAAGAAAAGAAAAAAAAATAACTGGCTTGGGAGGAGCTAGAAAACCTAAATAGACTACTATAAATAAAAACGTTACATAATTAGTTAGAAACCTATATAAACACACACACACACACACACACACACACACATACATACACACAAACACCAGGCCTGAATACATTTGAAGACGTCTAATAAACCTTCAAACCTAGTTATGATCTGTGTTATAAAAACTACCAGAGAAAACAGTAAAGTATCTCAACTCATTGTATAAGACTATTAAAAATCAATATCAAAACTAGATAAAGGTGTCATGAGAATGGAAATTATTTGCAATAATGAAGATTAAGAGGTACAACCAAGCAAAGAACACTCAGGGAAAAAAGATAATAGCTATCATTTATATACCTCCTAAGAGGTGCTTTGCCAAAAGTTTTGTATGTATAATTTAATCTGTACATTAGCCCGGTGAGGTAGTTTTATTTTCATCTTTATCACAATTTTATAAAAGAAGAAAGTGATGCTCAGGGAGGCTCTTTAAATCTATTACTTAAATACTACCTTCCACTGTTTCCTCATCTTTTTAAAAGTACATTCAATTAGAACTTATGTTTTTATAATACTAAATCTGATTTTTTAATACAATATAATTTTGACTTTCAGCAGTTTTATTATGATATTCTTAGCATTATTTTCTTCAAATTTATTGTTTGGAGTTCACTAAATTTGAATCTATGTATGTCTTTTACAGGGAAGTTTTTACTTTTATTCTTAAAATATTAAAATATTTTTTTCTGCCTCATTCTTATTCTTCAATTACCTATATGCTAGATATTTTTAAATGTCCTTCAGTCTTCTGAGAGTCTACTTATTTTTTCCATTCTTTCTTTAACTCCTTTATAGATAGGATGCTTTTTGTTGCTCTATCTTCAAGTTCACCAACTTCTTCTGTCACCTCCATTATGCTATTAAGCCTATTAATACTTTATTTCAGATAATGTATTTTTCTATTCTAAGCTTTCCATTTGGTTATATGTTCATATACATATATTTCTCTTTCAGATTTCCTATCTTTTTATTCATTTCAACAATATTTTATTTTACCTCATTAAGCATAGTTTGTAGTAGCTACTTTAATTTTCTTGCCTGATAATTCCAACATCTGGGTCCTTTCAGGATTGTCATCTCTAGATTTTCCTTTCTCTTGAGAAACAGAATTTGTTGTGGGTTTTTTTTTTAACTAATTTGGGGTTTTATCTTGGACACTGTCAAAGTTAATTGTGGATACTCTGAATTCTGTTACACAGAGCCAGAGAGTACTGATATTTTTGTTTTAGCAGGCCATTAACTTGGCTAGTCTCAAATTGCAAACTCTGTTCTATTCTGTTCTCAGTTGATTGCTTTCAGTATGTCCTATATATATGTTGTTCAGGAGTCAGCCAGAGTTAGGCACAGTTTATATAAAGAATTTGAGGTCCCTCATCTCTATCTCTTTCCTTTCCTGAGTTGCCCCTCACTCTCTGGCATCTGTACTCTTTGCCAGGTTTCCTCCAATCAGAAAGCAGTGGGCTTTCTTTTGAAGATTAGTTGCCCTATCTGCCCTTGCAGATACCCTAAGGAAAAGCCACAAAAAAGTAAAACTCACCCCACTCCATGCTAGTTGCTTAATCCAAGTTTCAGCTCTCTTCTAAAATCTTCCTACTATTGTCCACCCTCCTAAACCTTCAGATCATTGTATTGTGTCTTATTTATTTTGCTTTTGTTCTGAGTTTATGGTTGTTATTTGCAAGTGAATTGTTTGTTAGAAGTTTATTTCTCCATACAAGAAGCAAAACTCTTATTATTAATTGGGGGAACAGAAAGCTCTAAAAAAGTATCAGGAAGTATAGATAAAAATTATACTAAATAGGCTAGAAATATGTCACTTGCTTTTGGGAGAGGCCTGAACACATGAAGAAAAGGGGCAATAAAGTGGGTAATAAATTTAAAGAAATACGTGCCACCAAAGGAGTAAGACTAGCAGTGAAATTCAAATACATCAAATCCTCAAAAGTTTTGGAAGCAGAAAAAAATGTCAGTCAAATGTTGCAAGACCAACGTTTTTCATCAGATCTCAGAACCAAAGTAGGAAAAACAAATAGATAAAAGAACCTCTGTTCAAAGTTGTGTTTTTTTTTTCTTGGCCAACATTTACAGTAACCCACAACACTTCTCAAAGCTTGAAAAACCATCTCGAGAACTCACAATGATTAAGTTCCTAACTAAATTATATTTTCTAAATTAAAAACAAGCACACACTCAAATGTAACTTTTTAAAAAATGAATCTAAAACACATTCACTTTATAGATGAAAACAGAGCCCATACATCTTTATCACTACACGATCTGTTTTCAGACTTGATACATTATAGGACATGATAACATCAGATAAAAAAAATCTCATTGAAAACTCAGCAAGAATCTAATTTCTGCAAGAGATCTATCATTTGAAGTAATTTTATTATATTCTTTTCTCCTTTGGTATGCCTCTGGACCTAATACTATCAGGGTACAATGAAAAACAATAGCATTCCTTCAGCCATCAGAAGATATGGTTCCACCATTGAGCATCTGTGGGACCTTGGACAAGTCCCTTCACCTATCAAGGCTTCAGTTTGCTTATATGAAATGTGAGGCTAGAATAGGTGGTTTCCATTCTCCAACTGTAGCATTCTCTGACTATACATAGCCTTATTTCTGGATTCTTCAATGTTTTAGGCATTATTGTATGATTTCTACATAACAGATCTGGCAAATTCCTCAGACCCCTGGCCTATGGAAGAGATTTCAGAGGAGATAGATTATCCTCTTTAGAAAAGTGAAGACAAGAAAAAAAAATGTAGGCGCCCACATCCAATTTCAAGTAAATCATCAACTGATATCTGAAGTTGTCATACCTACGAAGGCAAGAACCATATTCACGTCAGTACTTCAGGTGAGTGGGATAATTTTGTGAATGGTGTGTTAAAATAATTTTAAATGTGAAGGTTAGGCAATCGGAAATTTGTTATGAATTTCAAGAAAAAGATGCTATAATATTATTAAGATTCTGAGAACTATAGATATATCTCGTTACAAAAACTCTGCTGAGAAACAAAAAATGGGATGATAAGTAGTGCAATGCTCTTTACAACTGCCTAGATTACATTCATCCAAATAACCTTAATAAATATGCATTAAACACCTGGTTGGTACAAGGTTCTCTACTGTCCACTGTTAGACACATACATATAAGAAAGAATTTTACATCTGCCTTTAGGGAGTTTATAATTTATCAGAAGCAATACATACTAGGAGACATACAGACATAAATAATAATAGTGCATAGCAGGAAGAGGTAAACACTATGAACAAGGAAAAGAGAGCCCTGTGCTTCAGGCTTTCCTCCCAGCAGGGAACTAAGCAAGTGGGGATCACACAGCAGGAGGTGTTAACTACACAGCCTGAAGGACACTCAGAGTTAACTAGTGAAGCAGGAGACAGTGGAATGGCTAGAGGAGCCTGGAGAAACACAGGCAGAGCTGTGGACCTAGAGGACCAGTAATCAGTTGAAGATCTAACAAGTGTCCACTTAGAAGATAAAATTCCTTTATTACTATCCTGAAGTGACACAAGGTTGATTCTGTGCAGCTGGAAGTTAAGAAAGGAGAGAAGTGGAGTGAGTTTTCTATTATGGGGAAAAGGCTCTTCCAAGGTGAGGAAATAAGACCAAAACCATAGAGGAGGAATTTTGAGTTTGTCTAGTTTTCCGCCTCATGAACATGTCAATATAAGCAGAAATTATATGAACAAGTAACAATTTTTATCAGTTTACAAATTCTGGCAGGCTAAATTAAACCTAAAGATGAGGACAAAATTACCTTCAAGTTCCTGTTTATAACTTCCTATTCCCTAAAAGGCTATTTATATAGTTCATATGTGAAATTCAGTTGCGTCCTTTCTAAATCATTCTATTTAAGTGTGAAATGGTTGGAATCAAATATCACTGGTCTTCATTTTGTTCTGAAAGGGCAGTAAGAACAAATTAATCTATAATCACACTAATGATAAGAATAAGAATTTTAACTTCTTCCTTTGAAATGAAGAGGCAAATACTTTAGCCAAGAGCTTGCAAGTTTAATTTACAATTCACAAAAATCTACAAACATAAATTATGTGGTGAAAATTTCCCTATTCTTACTTGAATATAACTGTAATATTTTGAACATCAGCTTTAACAAAATGAATAAGAGCACAACAGAGTTCAGATGAAGCTTATTTCTTGCCAAAATTCACATGAATGCCAAATACCTTCCAAGCAGATTGTGTGGCTACTTAGTACAAATGAATCCTCTTGCTCTCCATTCAAACTAAAAAATATTTCCTCAGATTAGACAATTGTCGCTAAGTTACGGTCTCCCTAGTCACTGCCTCACAGTGAGAAAGACCTAAGGGAGACACAGTGAACCCTTGAGAACACTAGGGTACTATATTGTGGGTTACCTATGTTGTGCTTCTTCAGAAACAAGCTATAATACCAGAAAGAGAAAGTATGTTATACATAGTCCATGAATCTTGCTTTATAGGATAGAGGAAGGAAGAATGAAAGAAAGGAAACCAATATTTAGTTATACTCTACTTTGGGCTAGGCACTTAGCAAATGTTTCACTATTTAGTCTTGTCACAATCAAATGAGGCATTAACACCATGTGATGCAAGAAAGGAGTGGAGTTCAAAAATGCAAAGTTATTTTTCGGACATCATGTGTCACCTAACTGATGACCCCGTGACTTGATCCCAGTTTGACTCTGAACCATCTATTCTTTCCCATACATCTTCTTTTTGTTCATGTCCCACTTTTAAAAGGTAGCATACTTCCTTAGGATCACAGCTCTGGTAGGCAGGAAATTCCCCTCAAGCTGTTTTTGGGGAAACTTGTTTGTCAGGGGTTATATACCGACTGTGTTAATGGTCACCTCCTCTTCAGAGCTGGTGCCATGACTCACCTATAACAAAACAAGTTGAAGGAGTGTTTGCCTAAAGTACAACCCAGAGAATTGACTTCAAAAGTGGTGAGTCTCACAACTAAGATGATAGCAGCAGCCTGTCCAGAGGCTGATCAAGGAAATCTTGTTCTTCTTCCACTGATGTTTGCTCTTTGGAGTCCCCGGGTGCACTCTACCATTGTTGGAACTACAACTGTAGTCTCCTTTCCTTCCAGGCTTCTCTCCAAGCCAAACTTATCATGTCTAGTTCTTTGGTTATCATAGGTACTGTCAAACCCTAGACCTCACAAAGTTTCTACTCTTTGAACCCCTTTAATATTGTCTTTATAACCTAGTGCCAACCCCATGATCCATCACTTCCTTCTTTTGTTAATACTCTCAATTCACTTTCTGGTTTTGCTCGGTCTCATTTACCAGGCTCTCTTGGTTGAGATCCTAAGATGAGGATTTTAGTGTAAGTAGTTTATAAGGGGCATAACCCTAGGAAACACTAGTAAGGAATAAAGGAAGTGAGGCAGAGTAGGGAACTAAAATAGACTCTCAGCAAAGATAACCATCCACAGTTCCTCAGATCCCTGTTCTTAGGTATTGTGTCTCACATCAAGAGGCAGAGTTTGCTTCTCTCCATCTTGGATCTGGGTTGGACTTTCACTTTTTGACCACAGAGTGCAGCACAGGTCACACTGTGCCAGTTCTGAACAAAGGTTGAGAGAATCCTGGCAGCCTCCTCTTTCGCTCTCTTGAGACACAGACCTTGTGTGAAGAAGCTCTGAGTAGATTGGTGAATGATAAGAAACCATGTGGACAGAAAGAGCCCAGACAGAACCCAGCTATTCCACCCATTACATGAGGCCTCAGACCTATAAGTAAAGCCAGGGTAGACCTTCCTGACTGAAACAAGCTTGCAGTCAAGTGCAGCTTCATGAGTGACCTCTGGTATTACTAGGCAGAGCAGAAGAATACCCCAGCTAAGTCCAGTCACCCCACAGAACTGTGAGAAATAACAAATCCTTATTGTTTAAAGCAACTGAGTTTGGGGGTAGTTTGTTACACAGCCATAAATGAAACATGTAGGAAGTCACTAAGGGGTACATTTATTAAGCAGCTTACTGCTATGGTGAACTAGAGCTCAATCCTACTGGACTATGCTGGCAAACAGGGCAGAACATGCCTCACAGTTAACCCATGTAAAGGGGGAGGATGCTAGGGTATTTATCCACTAAGTTGCCACCAGTTATTTGCTCAAGGCTTCTTCTAGTGACATGAACTCTTTGGCACTTCAAACCTGCCCAAAACCTGAGCCAAATTTGCTAAAAATCCAGAAAAAAAGCACTCAGACAGAAAGTCACAAGTATCAGCTGTAAGTCCTCAGTAACAAGAGATGAGCGTATGGAGAAACAGAAACACTGGTGAAGACCCAATGCTGGAGCACCTGCCTTCTCCACTCCTAGAGCTCAGGAGCAGCAGAGGCCCTTACAAACACACAGAATGTAACTGCTATGCATCCTCGGCCCCCACACTTAGCTGGGCCCAAAGTGCCTTAACAAATCTCCTCAATTTCCCTAAGCAACTCTCTCCACTTCTGCATATGACATCTGTTTCAAATCTTCCCTCTTTTCTGAAATCTTCCACTCCACCCCCTGCCCACTCAGTATCTGCTCATTCAGTGAGAAAGTCAAGACCATTTGATCTACTTTTTGGTACCTTACTTACAAACTAGCTGCATTCATATCCATCTATTTCCCCTTTCCTGCTAATGCTACAGGAAAGGATCAACCTCAATCCTGCATTCAACCACTCACCTCACTATCACTGAAACCCCCTCCCTTAGGGCTTCTGCCCCTTACATAATTGCCTAATCTCTCTCTCTCTCTCAACAAACAAATCTGGTCAAGCCACTGAATTACTGAAATCCTACATATTGTTTTCATTGCCTGAAATATACTCTTTTCTTCCTCACCCATCCCCCAGATGCTTCCCTGGCAAACTCCTCTCCATCCTTTAGGTGTTTTTTTTTTCAAATTATGTTATGTTATTCACCATACAGTATATCCTTAGTTTTTAATGTAGTGTTCCATGATTCATTATTTGCATATAACACCCAGTGCTCCATACAATATGTGCCCTCTTTAATACCCATCACAGGCCCATCCCAATGCCCCACTGCCCTCCCCTCTGAAGCCCTCAGTTTGTTTCCCAGAGTCCATAGTCTCTCGTGGTTCATTCCCCCTTCTGTTTACCCCCCCCTTCATTCTTCCCTTCCTTCTCCTACCAATCTTCCTGCTATTTCTTTTTTTTTTT
>NC_048218.1:57805492-58011984 GCF_002007445.2 Ailuropoda melanoleuca
GTGTCCTTTGCAAATATATTCTCCCATTCCGTGGGCTGTCTCTTAGTTTTTTTGACTGTTTCCTTGGCTGTGCAGAAGCTTTTTATCCTGATAAAGTCCCATAAGTTCATTTTATCTTTTGTTTCTCTTGCCTTTGGAGATGTGTCATGAAAAAGATTGCTCTGGCCGATGTCATAGAAGTTGTTGCCTAGGTTCTCTTCTAGAATTTTGATGGATTCCTGTCTCACATTGAGGTCTTTCATCCATTTGGAGTTTATTTTTGTGTATGGTGTGAGAGAATGGTCACCTGCTATTTCTTATGTTCCATAAATGAGTGAAACCATATGATCATTGTCTTTCTCTGCTTGACTTATTTCACCCAGCATAATCTCCTCCAGTCCCGTCCATGTTGCTGCAAATGTTGAGTAATCGTTCTTTCTGATGGCTGAGTAATATTCCATTATATATATGGACAACATCTTCTTTATCCATTCGTCTGTTGAAAGGCATCTGGGCTCCTTCCACAATTTAGCTATTGTGGACAATGCTGCTATGAACATCCTTTAGGTTTTAACTTAGCTATTCCTCCTCAGGAAAGCCTTCTCTAACCTTGCTGTCTACCACTCCCCCAATCCACGCTTACTCCCATCATAGCAGTTTGCTTTATGATGAAATTGCAAGTCCCCTTTCGTGATATTCTCCCTTTTCCTCCCACTGAATATAAGGTCCTCCAAATCAGATATTTGTCTTATAAATTTTTGAACCACAGTTTCTCTACCTGGAATACATTTGGTGCATAATAAATATTTATTGGATAAGTAAATGAGTGGGGCCCTTTTATTCTCCTCTTCTCACCATTCCAGAGTAACTTTAATGAAAGCTGCATGCAGGATATAAGCATATTGTGGCCCTTCTTTTTTCCATTCTCTCTCTTTTTTTTTTAGTCTTCTATAAAGAGGTATCCTACTGACACCTTCTTTTCAATTTGCACAGTTCAGTAAAAAAATTAAATAAAATAAAATAAAGTAAAATAAAATAAAATAAAATAAAGTAAAATAAAATAAGAGCAAAATGCCCTTGCTTATTTGCTCAGAAGCTCAGTAATTCCTTACTAACTCGGAACTTTTTGTCCTGTTATAATGCTATGGGGAAACAGACTTCAACACTGGATTCTAAAATGGAATCTGTATTTCTCAACATCAAAACTTCACAATTTCTTGAGTTTTAAAAGGATTTTCATAGGTAAGAACATATACTTGTATATTCACAGTGAGCTTGTTTAAGAAAATGTTTCTAAAAAATATAAAACAACCTCCTTTTTTTTGTAGTCAGATTGATGGGTCTGTCAACATCAGTTTTTACAGGTATGGTTTTTATTTTCATCAAAAAATTAACCATCAAATTTAAGAGAAATGAAAAAAAATTGTGGGTTTATGGTCATTTGGGAGCCCTCCTTCCTAGTCCTAGAGTCATTTCTTAAACCATAGGCCAGATTTCCTGGGAAAGGATTTGGAACAAAGAATATATTCTCTTTGCCTCCTTCTCACTACATTCTTAGTGATTGGGAATTCAAAATATTTTAAGTCATTAATATGAATTAAAGCTCACTGCTTTAGAATACCTGGAATCTGTTCAGAGTGATTCTCACCTTCTCTTTTCCCCATCATGCCACCTTTTGGAATAGGTGGGGGAGGTGACCTGGCTTTTACAGGCTGGTCTTCAGGGAGATAAGAACATTGAAATTCCACTCCAATTATTTTTATTTCCTGCCCCCTTAAATCCAGAGTATTTGTGACATCATGGAGTCTTTGTGCTCTTCACTAAAAACACCCTGCCAATTCAGATTTTTAAAATTTACATGAAAGCAAAAATGCAAAAAAAAAAAAAGTGATATCAGATTAGCAAACCATCTGAAAAGCATTGTCGTTTATAAAATTTGGTAAAATGTAGGAAGAAGCATGTTTCCTACTCTGTTTTCTTGGTCTGTGCATACCTGGGACATAATTCCGTTTTCCATCCCCTGTTCCCTGATCAACTCACTCTTTGTTCAGCTCTATCTTCAGTCTGGCATATAATTACTTCTTTAGCTCCTGTGCTATTTGGTTTTAAGCACCTCTTACCCCCAAGCCTCATGGCTCTAAAGGCTTGTTGAATTTAAACAAGCACGTTTAAATCTTTGTCTTTAAATGAGTAAAATAAAAGTCTTCACACCTAACACAGAGTACTACTCTATCCACCTACACTCTAAATGTGCATGTTATAATTGTCTACCAGATCATAATGAGCATCTATCCATCCTCAAAATCAGAGAAAGGAGAATTCATTTTAGAGGTAAATTTACAATAAATGGTTTTATTCTTGATTAGCTATGTGTGTTTGGGGACACAGAGATTGGCACGTGCATAATTTAACCTAATAAGTATTAGATGATCAGGGACACCTTAGAAATAAATGTGGGGAAAAGATACTGGAAGAAAAACTAAAGAAAAAAGCAAGATTACTAACAGGAAAAAATATAAGAAAACAAAGTGAAGAAATGTTAAGCCTTACCTCTCACCCAGCAAACTCCACACACTTACACACATCTGCACACTCATGTGTGTGGATGCATAGCCACATGCACGTGCATATATACACACACATTTTAATCACAAAAATGTTAAAAACGATATGCCCTTCCTAGAGACATACCGGAGACCTGGATTCTACTACTGCTGCTGTTGGAAAATCATAAATAGCATCTACAGTTTTAGTTTAATCTTGAGTAAATGAGTGATCATGATATTTGTTCCTTGTTCTTAATTTACCTCAACTACTAGTAAATGAGTATTGAATGAGACTCTCATTTAAATACACTGTCAAAAAAAGTGATTAGAAAGAAGCATTATAAATATAAATTATATGAAAAGTTTTTTAGTGAAATAAATGAATAAATTTTAATAGATCTCAAATGGAAAATAAAGGATATTTAATTTCATGAAGGAAACAGAAATTTTAAAAGTGAAATACCATACTTTTATCTATCAAATCAATGAGAGTTAAATTTATATATTAAAAAAAAAGGAAAGAAAAATCCAGTGTTGAAAAAATGCACTCAGTGAGGATGGAAATTGGTACAAAGTTTTTTGAAAGAAAATTAGGCACTATGTATCAAGAGCCAGAGTAATGATTATATACTGTGTCAGTTTAGGTCCTCTGGTGCCAACACCAATAGGTATGTAAAATGTTTACTGGGCCAATAAACTGTGAGTGATAAGAGGGAGGAACTTAGGCAAGGAAAATTCTCAGACCATGATGCAAATCTGACACCTATGAAAGGAAAGAGGGAAGAAGAGTTTCAAATGCAGAGCAGTTCTGATAAAGTCTTAGCCAGGTTGGTAGGGAGTCCTTGAGCCAAAATCACCCCTTAGAAGAATCTCATGTTGTGCAGCAGTGCTTCTGATAAGCTTAGTCATTGCCTAGGAGCAGCCCCAGAGAAGCATGTGGATGCCTGAATGCTGTGGTGAATCTAAAGGTATGGCAGCTGTAAGCTGTCAATTATCTATGCTCTCCAAAACAGCTTGTCTTGAAAGGCGATCTAGGGACAACTGGGTGGGGTTAAGCATCCAACTCTTGATTTGGGCTCAGATCATGATCTCGGGGTCCTGAGATGGAGCCCCATGATGGGCTCTGTGCATAGCATGGAGTCTGCTTGTCCCTCTCCTCTGCTTTTATCTCCCCTTCTTTCTCTCAAATAAATAAATTAAACCTTTAAATAAAATAATTTTTTTTTTTAAAAAAAGGGCACTGCCACAGTCACTACATGTGGTTTTACTCCAAATCTAGGAATTTATCTCAAGGAAATATTCTAAATGCTAGGGGGGAAAAAAGCTTTATACACAAAAAGGTCATCACATCCTTTTTAAAAATAGCTGAAGCTGGAAACAATGTAAATATCCAAATATAATGATTAAGTCACTATGGTATATCTACTCAATAGAATATGCTATAATTATTAAAATGGAAAAGGTACTTATATTTTAAGTAAAATTTAAAAATAAGACACAACATAGTATAATCATTAAAATTAAAACCTTTGAAAAGACTGGGAGAAAGAGAGCCAATATGGTAATATAAATATTTTCCTTATTTCAGCCTTTTAAATTTTCCTAAATTTTCTTGTATAAAGAAACCTTTATTTGGAGGAATGAGGTATGAAAAATGAAAGAAAAAAAGCATAATATTTTGGGGCGCCTGGGTGGCTCAGTCGTTAGGCGTCTGCCTTTGGCTCAGGGCGTGATCCTGGCATTCTGGAATCGAGCCCCACATCAGGCTCCTCTGCTTGGAGGCTGCTTCTTCCTCTCCCATTCCCCCTGCTTATGTTCCCTCTCTCACTGGCTGTCTCTCTCTCTGTCAAATAAATAAATAAATAAATAAATAAATAAAAAAATAAATCTTTTTAAAAAATCCNCTTTTTTAAAAACCCCAACATAATATTTAAATAATTTAGAATGGAAAGTAAATAAGAAAAACATGAAGATATTGAAGGAAAAAAAAAAGAAAACAAATAAAAATTTGAAGAATATTGTCTTTAAGAATTCTAGAAAATGGCTTCATGATCCAACATACTATCAAACAAAGCCAAGATGGGACTTGAAGGGAAATTGGACAGCTATATGCAAAAGAATGAAACTTGACCACTCTCTCACACCATACACAAAGATAAACTCCAAATGGTTGAAAGACCTTGATGTGAAAGAGGAATCCATCAAAATCCTAGAGAAGAACATAGGCTGCAACCTCTTTGACATAGGCCACAGCAACTTCTTTCATGACACATCTCCAAAGGCAAGAGAAACAAAAGAAAAAATGAACTTGTGGGACTTCATCAAGATCAAAAGCTTCTGCACAGCCAAGGAAACAGTCAAAAAAATTAAGAGGCAGTCCACAGAATGGGAGAAGGTATTTGCAAATGACACTACAGATGAAAGGGGAAGGTTTTTATGGTGTTGGGTTTTCGAATGAAAACTGATGTTCCATTCACCCTTCTATGATTACTCAGTATAGGTGTTCTACCATCACTGTAAGGAGTATCTTCTGCATATGTATGTGTGTGTTCACTAGTGCATTCATTTTTCAACATATAATTGAACAATTTTCTGAAAGTCATCATATGCCAGGCACTATGCAAGTAAATCAAAGGTTACAGAGTAATGTGACAAAATGTTTGCTTTAGCGCTATAAAGGCATATTTTATTTTATTGTGTTTCACTTTATTGTGCCTCACAGATACTGTGGTTTTTATAAATTGAAAATTTGTGGCAACACCACATTTAGCATATATATCAGTGCCATTTTTCTGACAGCATTTTCTCACTTCATGTCTCTGTGTCATATTTTGGTAATTCTTGCAAGATTTCAAAATTTTCCATTATATTATATTTCTTGATCTGTGATCAGTGATCTTTAATGATACTATTGTAATTCTTTTGGGTTGCCACAAACTGCACCCATGTAAGAAAGAAACAATAATTGATAAATGTTGAGTTCTGACTGCTCCACTGACCAACCATTCCCCCATCTCTCTCCCTTTCCTTGGGCCTCCCTATTCCACAAGAGAAATTAGGCCAATTAATAACATCACAATGGCCTCTAAATGTTCAAATGAAGAGAAGAGTTGCATGTCTCTCACTTTAAATCAAAAGATAGAAATGATTAAGCTTAGTGAGGAAGTCATGTCAAAAGTCAAGATAGGCCAAAAGCTAGGCCTCTTGCATTGATCAGTTAGCTAAATCGTGCATACAAACTAAAAGTTCTTGAGGGAAATTAAAAATACTACTCCAATATTAAGCCAAAGCCTAATCCACAGCAGGACCCTAACTCTCTCCAATTCTAGAAGGCTAAGACAGGTGAGGAAGCTACAGAAGAAGAAAAGTCTGAAGCTATAAGGTTGGTTCATGAAGTTTAAGGAAAGATGACATCTTTCCCTGCAAGGGGAAGCAGCAAGTGCTGATGTAGAAGCTGCAGGAAGTTATCCATAAGATCTAGCTAAGATAATTCACGAGAGTGGCTACCTTAAATAACAGGTTTTCAATGTAGACAAAACATCCTTCTATTAGAAGAAGATGCCATCTAGGAGTTTCATACCTAGAAAGGAGAAGCCAATGCCTGAAAGCTTCAAAGGACAGGTTGAATTTCTTGTTAGGGACTAAGGCAGCCGGTGACTTTAAGTTACAGCTAATGCTCATTTACCATTCCAAAAAATCCATAGCCCTTAAGAATTCTGCTAAATATACTCTGCTTATACTCTGTAAATAGGACAACAAAGCCTGAATGACAGCATATCTGCTTACAACTATGTTGTGAATATTTTAAACCCATGCTGAGATCTACTGCTCAGGGGAAAAAAAATAGTACTTTCAAAATATTACTGCTTGTTGACAATGCACCTGGTCACCCAAGAGCTCTGACGGGGATGGACAATGAAATTAATGTTGTTTTCATGCCTGCTAACACAGCATCCATTCTGCGGCCCATGGATCAAGGAGTCATTTTGACTTTCAAGTTTTATTATTTAAGAAATGCATTTTGGGGATGCCTGGGTGGATCAGTTGGTTAAGTGTCTGCGTTTGGCTCAGGTCATGATCCCAGAGTCCTGGGATCGAGTCCCACATGGGGCTCCTTGCTCAGTGGGGAGCCTGCTTCTCCCTTTGCCTGCCACTACCTCTGCTTGTGCTCTCTCTCTCCGACAAATAGATAAATAAAATATTTTTTAAAAAAAGAAATACATTTTGTAAGGCTATAGCTACTGTAGATAGTGATTCCTCTGATGGATATGGGCAAAGTAAATTGAAAACCTTCTCGAAAGGATTCATCATTCTAGACGCCATTAAGAACATTTGTGATTGGGGTGCCTGGGTGGCTCAGTCGGTTAAGCATCTGCCTTCAGCTCAGGTCATGATCCCAGGGTCCTGGGACAGACCCCTGGATCAGGCTCCCTGCAGGGCGGGAAGTCGGCTTCTCCCTCTCCCTCTCTCTGCTGCTCTCCCTGCTTGTGCTCTCTCCACCCCCATCAAATAAATAAATAAAATCTTTAAAAAAAAAGAACATTTGTGATTTACGGGAAGAGGTCAAAATATCAACATTAACAGGAGTTAGGAAGAAATCAATTCCAACCCTCATGGATGACCTTGAGAGGTTCAACACTTTAGTGGAGGAAGTAATAGTAGGTATGGTAGAAATAGCAAAAGAACTAGAATTAGAAGTGGAGCCAGAAGATGTGACTGAATTGCTACAATCTCATGATACAATTTGTATGGATGAGGAGTTGCTTCTTAGGGATCACTAAAGAAAGTGGTTTCTTGAGATGGGATCCACTCCTCATAATGACAAAAAGAAGATAGTTGAAACAACAATGAGGATTTAGAATACTACATAAACTTTGTTGATAAAGAGCAGCAGGATTTGAGAGGACTGACTCCAATTTTGCAAAAAGTTCTACTCTGGGTAAAATGCTATTACACAGCATGGCATGCTACAGAGACTGTTCATGAAAGGGAGATGCAGAGGCTTCATTGTGGTCGTATTTTCAGAAATTGCCGCAGCCATCCAAACCTTCAGCAGCTACCACTCTGATCAGTCAGCAGCCATTATCGAGGCAAGACCTTCCACCAGCAAAAAGATTACAAAGATTATCTGAAAGCTCAGAGCAGGGCTAATGTTTTTTAGCAATAAAATAACATAAATTAAGGTATGTATATTATTTTTTCAGACATAATGTATTATACACTTAATAGACTACTATATAGTGTAAACCTAACTTTTATATGCACTGGAAAATAAAAACAATTCATTTGGCTCTCTTTATTGCAATATTCACTTTATGTGGTGGCCTAGAACCAAACCCGCAATGACTCTGAGACATGTCTGTATTCTAAAATTGTTTATAGGACATACATATTTCAAACTTATATATCCACATCCTCAGAATATCTGTCCATTTGAATACAATGCATTTCATTGCTTTTCAGATTTTCTATTAATACTCACATGAATGACAGAACCTGATTACGATTTGATTAATTCATATAAATGAAGAAAGGAAGACATTATCCATTCATTTCTGACCCTCTTTTGACTGTGAAAAGTATCCTGAACCCTGCTATAGTGAGCCAAACGCTCTCAGGGTAGATAGAACTCTGTTTACTCACAAACACTGGTTTCATAGATTGCTGTCATGCTCCCTAATTTAACAAGTAAGTTTTCTAAGTATATTTGCATGACATCTCTGATGTAATGCATACCTATATTCTTATTCAGCATGCTTTTTATTTCCATTTAAAATCCATCAACTAATGATCTGTGATCTTCAAGTAATTAATTTAATGATTACATGAGTTAATATAATGCACATCCCTTTAAAGAAGTTAATATTTCTATGTTTATGTTACAAAATTGGCCTTGTGTGAATATCATCCATCCCCTGCACTTCATAATGGTTCAAGGATAAACTATTTCCCCTTTGTAATTCGGTAAGTTTGCTCCAAAGGAGCCTATTGCTTCTCCACTCAACAATGAGTAAAATGCATTCAGAGACCTTAGGGGACCTATTCTTAATAACATAGAGTTCTGTCCCAGTTTGTTAAATTCACTGAATTTATAACTCATTGTTACTGTCAAAGAAGTAATCCAAACATGTTACTGGATTGATCTCCCAAAATCCACAAAGCAAATTTGGAGCCATTTTTTAAAGCAAATAGAATAACAGAAACAAAAATACACTGGACAGTAATAAGTTACAGATAGGAAGGCAGACTTTACACTTATCAAAAGAAAAACTATGGAAAATTTGTCTCAACTGTTTTATGCTTTTGAGCAATGTTATAGCCCTCCATAATCATGGGCCCCCAATAATGATGAGGATAACAAAAAGAACCTCCTCAATTTGCATAATAGTTTTACTTTGGGAAAAGATTTTCATATACAACTTTTCATCTGGTCCTTGTAATGACTCTGAGAATGTAAGGTAAATGCTTTACAATGTCTCCTTATGAAGGAGGAAATTGGAGTCCAGAGAAGATAAGAGCCTCACCTGACAGCAATATGTACCTGGAGCTAGGTCATTGGCTACTTGACTCCTACTTCTGGGTTTGTTTTATAATACTTTCAAATCAAAAGAATCCATGATTTGTAATGCCTTTCTAAATTATGTATAAACAATTTAGAACTAAAAATGTGTATGGGCATAGCAGTTTATGATACAGACAAAAGACAGAAAAAAATAAAGATATGTCTCTGTTTGGCAGGGCCAGATGTAAGATAAGTCACAAGATACCTAAGGATTCTATAGCCCCTGAAATAATTACTTGGTACTTTTATTTATTTTTTATTCTTTGTTTCAGAAAGTATTTAACTTTTGAGGCTTTCATTACTATAAAATACAATGGGTTATTAATAACAATAAATAAATCGTCATGCTGTCTAAATAGTAAGCTTCTCCAGGTCCTTACTGTTCAATTCTCATTATTACGGTTTCATTTTATCCAAGTTTCCAGTACTGGAAGTACGAGGACAAGTACTGGTATGTCGGCTGATGATGATTTTATGAACTGAATATTACATTCATCACATTATCCAGGGAGACAAGAAAATTTCAGGAAAATAAATGGGTAAATCAAAATAGTTTCAAAAATTCTTTATACCCTATTTACAAAGCTATTTTCTATGTCTAGTTATTCACTGCTATCACCATAAGATACCCATGAATGGGAGTTTTTAAATAACATTGACTTCCCTTTATAAACCCCTTAACCCACTGTAAAAGGAAACTGGCACCGGTTTATTAAAAAGGAAAACATTAATCATGATTTACAACAGTGGGAAAGTGGAGAAGAATATTATAGCTCACTAAAACTATCATTATTATTTGGATTATCAGAATGCATGCAATTACCTAAACTAGAAGTTATCCTTTGTACCACCAGGTATAACAAGCTTTCTTTCAGAAAACAGCAATGGTATTTTTGGTGATTTTTAAATTTCAAAATAGATTTAACTAGGGAGATTAATAAAACTATTCAAATGGAGATTGATCAATTTATACAAGTCAAATGGACTTCACTAACAAACCTTTTGCACTTTTAAGTACTGAAGAAATAATATTTAGGTCCAAATAGATGTAAGGAACTCATGTAAAGGGGGGTATGAATACATTTGAAAGTAGCAGTATATTTTCATAAATTATTTCGTAAAGTAACGAAATAGTTAACTCCCATGCACTCCCAAATAAACTGTTAACCAAAATGGCATCAGGGGAGGGCCTCCAGTTCTACCATGATAGGGTGGCTTATATCAAAACACCCATTCTGCTGAGAAAAACTATACAAGCTAAATAAAAATTATTTGAAAAACTGTTTGGTGAAGGGACCAGGAACCAACCAAAATTGTTTTAACTTAAAATTCAAGATATTGTGAAGGGAAAAACAATAACTTAAGTCCTGTCTATGACGTCTACCACTTTTGCATTTAGTGATCCTAAGTAGCACTGGGCTGAGGCATGGAACACAAAGCTCTGGATCAGAGCATTAAGTATTCTAGTGGAGTGAAAACAAAAAATATACTTGGGAGCTGTCAAGATAGCCATAATTTGGGGAGCAAAGATCCTGGACAGTAGGTAAACGCAGTAGGGTGAAAACTACATTGTTTCACACTTTTAACCCTTGAGGCATTTGCAGATTCCCTTTCATGTAGTGAAAAGCACTCTCCCCTGAAAAAAAGGAAAAAAAAGAGCAGAAAGCATCAACCTGGATACTAGAAAATTAAACAGAATGTTTAGTGTTGAGTTCTTATGGTCTTATGGTATCAAGAAGGCAAAAACTGGAGTTTAGGGACCTCTTGAAAATCATTCCAGAATTTTATTTGAATCTCTAAACTGTTATTTATAGGAGTGAGGGCCAAACAGAGAGAAGCTAGCTATCACAAATATAGAAACCCACCTTCAAATTATCAATTCCTGATCAGATCAAAGTGAATTAACTTTACTCTAATTATCTGCAAGAAGAAAATTAAACCATCCTTGGAAAAACACAATATCACACAAAGCCTTCTCAATTTTCATATGCAAAGATCATCATCAGGCAAGACAGAAGCTATGAATGAATAACCAAAAACCAAGGAAAAAAATAAACATAAACTTGAAAAAATGTAACAGGTAAGAGAATCATCAGGCAGAAACTTTTAAATATTGTGATTAATGTGGTTTTAAAAGTAGAAGAAAAGATTGAGAATTACCAGAGAAATGGGATCTATAAAAAACCAAACGATATTCTAGAATTAAAAATAAAATAACTGAAATCAAGAACTCAATAGATGGGGCTAATGCAGATTAGACAAACAGAAGAAAAGATTCATGAACTTGAAAATAAATCAATAGAAAATAGCCAGACTGTGGCACCTGGGTGGCCCAGTTGGTTAAGTGTCTGACTCTTGATTTCAGCTTAGGTCATGACACCAGGATAATGGAATTGACCCCCATGTCGGGCTCCACACACAGTGTGGAGTTTGCTTTGGGATTTTCTCTCTCCCTCTGCCCCTTTCCTGCTTGCTTGCTCTCTCACTCACTAAAATAAATAAACAAAATCTTTAAAAAAAAAAAAAAAGAAAATAGACTAAAACAGAGAAATAATGAAAAATACAGAAAAAATACACATGGAACATGGCTAGAAAACAAGTGTTTAACGTACAAATGTTTATAGTTTCAGAAGGAAAGGGTAGAGAGAATGTGCAGAAGCAAAATTCAAAGTAATAATGGCTGAGAATTTTCCCAAATTGACAAAGGTATCAAGCCACAAATTTAAGAATCTCTAAGTTACCCCAAGCAGGATAAACACAATGAAACTGACACAAGAGGGCAGAAGGGTTTTTTTATTATTATTATTATTGTTGTTTTAAACTGCTTAAAATAAAATACTGTTAAAAAAGAAATCTTAAAAGTGCCAGAGGAATAAAAATGCATTACTTTCCAAGGAATAATAAATCTGACAGCTGATTTCTCATGAAAAACAATGGAAATCAGCGAACAAACCAATGATAACTTTAAAGTGCTTTAAGAAAGTAATTACCCCCCTAGTATTCTATAACCAATGAGACTATCCTTCAAAATGAAGGCAAAATAAAAAAAAAATGTTTTCAGAAAAATAAAACTGGAAAAAAATTTCACCAATAGATTCTTACTATAAAGAATAATAAAGGATATCTTTCAGGAATAAGGAAAATTGGCTAACAGTGATACAGAAATTTAGGAAGAAATGAATACACCAAAAAGGCTAATATCTGAGTAACTACAAAACAATCTATACAGGCAGAGAAATAATAATAATAATTTCTTATAGGATTTAGGGCACCAGAAGGATTCTAATACAGGACAACAACAGTACAAATGGTGAGACAGAGACAAATGCAATCTCCTTGCTGGAAAAAGAGAAAAAGTATAATTTATAGTAGGCTTTATTTGGATAATCATTAAAAAATGAAAAATATATAATTAGCAAGGTAAAATGTAGAGAATGAAATAAAAATGTTGACCAGTAACAGAATTTAAGAGAGAAGAATTGGCAAACATAAAACAGAAAAATATAGTAAGACAATAGAATTAAATCCACAAATATTATTAATTGCATTCAATGTAAATAGACTAAATATTATACTTAGAAGACAAACACTGTCAGAATGAAAGTTAAAAACAACAACAATACGCTGTTCACAAGAAACACACCTCAAATATAAATACACAGAAAAACTGAAAGTAAAAGGATAAAAAAGAATTTACCAAACATTTGCTTTTAGAAAGCTAGTGTAACTATACATTATAACATCAGTCTAAGTAGAATTTATATCTAATCAATATATAGTAGAAGAACAGAATTTAGTAATGGTAAGTTCTAGTTAACCTACTAAAATGGATCACAATTCTAAATTAGTACACAACTAATAATATAGCCTTCAAAAGCAAAAACTGACAGAACTAAAAGGAGAAATAGACAAAGCCACAATCATAATAGTAAATTTTAAATGATAAATCTCAGTAAATGATAAAATACAGGGGTAAAAAATAGCAATAGAGAAATAAAAGTTTTGAGCACCAAGATTTAACAAATTTAATCTAATTGATATGTATAGAACCCTACACCCAACAACTACAAAATACACATTATTTTCAGTATTTATAGAACATTTACTAAAATTTTCCTTAAATTGGGTTAGAAAAGAAGTCTGAATAAATTTCAAAGTATTTAAATGATTTAGCATATGTTCTCTGACCATAAACTCAAAATTAATAACAAAATGTTAATCACAAAATATCCCAAGTATTTTGAAATAAAGCAATATAAAAGAAGAAATCTAAAAATTTCTTTTTTAAAAAGACAAAAGTAATAATCCTCTAGAAATGGATTTTAAAGCAAAGAGAAATAAGCATAAATAACCTTGGTAGGAATGAAAAATGAGGCATTCCTATAGATGCTACATACATTACAAAGATAAGAGGATATGATGAACAATTTCACATTGACAAATTTGAAAACCCAGATGAAAAGGAGGTTATTACAAAGACAATAAGAGGATATGGTAAACAACTTATCAATTAATTTGAAAATTAGACAAAATGGATAAATCTTTTGAAAAACAAGTATTACCAAAATGGACACAAGAAGAAATGGAAAAACTGCATATTTCAAAATCTTTCCACAAAGAAAGAAACTGAATGCTTAATTTAAGATCTTTCCACAGGGAAAACTTCTGGCCCAAATAGCTTTACAGGTAAATTCTTTCTGAAAAAAACAGCACCAATCATACATAAACTTTCCCAAGGGTAGAAAAAGAGGAATACTTTCTAAATTGTTTTGTGAGAATACTATATCTGCAACCAAAACCTCACAAGAACATGGTATCTATATATTTATCTTTTTTTAAGATTTTATTTGTTTATTTATTTGAGAGAGAGAGAGAGAACGCGGGAGAGAGCACAAACAGGGAGAGGGGCAGCAAGAGAGGGAGAAGCAGACTCCCCGCTGAGCAGGGAGTCTGACCTGGGGCTGGATTCCAGGACCCTGGGATCACAACCTGAGCAGAAGGCAGATGCTTAACCGAATGAGCCACCCAGTCACCCCTATTTATATATTTATATGTGTATTTTAAAACATATTATAGGTCAATCTCTTGTTTTGAATGCAGACAAAAATATCTTAAGGAAAATATTAGCAAACTCAATCCAGTTTCCCATAAAAAGAAGGATAACACATCAACATCAAGTTGGGTTTATTCCAGAAATGCAAGAGTGGATTAACATTCAAAAATAAATTATTTTAATTTAAGTGTTAACATATTAAAGGAAAAAAAAGGATTTCAATAAACCCAGAAAAGAATGTGATAAAATTCAAAACCCCTTGATGATTTAAACACATACACACACACTCACATAAAGCCAACTTAGAAAACTGAGAAATTAAAAAAAAAAAAAAACCCTTCTTTAATTTGATAACAGGCATTTGCAATGAAAAAAAAAACAAACAAACAAAACAACCTAATGCAGGGGCACCTGGGTGGCTCAGTCGTTTAGTGTCTGCCTTCAGCTCAGGTCATGATCCCAGGGTCCTGGGATTGAGCCCTGCATCTGGCTCTCTGCTCAGCAGGAAGCCTGCTTCTCCCTCTCCCAGCCCCCTGCCTGTGTTCCCTCTCTCACTGTGTCTCTCTCTGTCAAATAAATAAAATCTTTAAAAAAAACAAAAACAAAAAATCCTAGTGCAAATATTATGCTTTTATTTGATATTGTAATAGAGGTCCTAGCTAATGTAACAAGAAATAGAAATTAAAGGTATATGGAGGACACGGACTTCAGTTATAAGAAAAATAACTTCTGAGGATATAATATAACAATACTGTATTGTATACTTGAAAGTTGCTGAGAGTAAATCTTAAATGGTCTTATCTCAAAAAAGAAATGGTAATTATGCAAGGTTTCAGAGGTGTTAACTAACCCTGCTGTGGTAATCATTTTCCACCATAAAAGGGTATAAACCATCACATTGTACACCTTAAATTTATACCATGCTATATATCAATTATATCTCAATAAATCTGGAAAAATAAGATAAAGTTAGACAGACAGGAAAGGTAGGAATAAAGCTGTAATTATTCACACAAAACATGATTGTTTTAATAAAACTCCAAGGGAACCTACAAAATCTAACAATTAATAAGTGAATTTAGCTACAAGGTAAATCAATATATATAAATGAATGGTTTTCTCATATACTAGCAAACAGACATTTAGAAAATGAAACTTAAGACACAATTTATGAGATCATAAAATAAAATCAAATACTAGAAATCAATCCAACAAAAAGTATGCAATTTTCTGCATAGAAAACTCTAAAACATTACTAAGAGAAATTAAGACTAAAATAAGTGGGAAATACAATGCATTTAGAGACTGGATATCAATTTTCCCAAAATACAATCTCAATCAAAATCACAGAAAATTTCATTTTGTAGATACTGACAAGAAGATTCTAAAATTTTTATGGAAACACAAAGGACCAAGAATAACCAAAACAATCTAAAAGAAGAATATATGTAAAGGATTTACACCACCCGATACAAGATTTCTTCTAAATCTACACTAATAAGCAATGTATTATTGGTACAGGGATGGACACACAGACTGATGGAACAGAACAGAACATCCAGAAATAGTCCACTATTTATGTAAGCACTTGATTTATGATAAGTTTACTGCTGAAGTTATCTGGGAAAAGAACCACCTTTCAACAAATGGTGCTTGATCAATTTAGACATCTAACATTAATAAATACATAAAATTAAATGAATCTTGTATACCCAACCCCCAGCTCACACTTAATACAAAAAATACCTTCCAGGGAAAATTCAGACCTAAATGTTAATAGCAAACAATAAAGCTTCCAGAAGATAACAACAGAGAATGTCTTCATGATCTTGTGGTAGGCAGAGGTTTTTCTTTTTAAAACAGGATATTTAAAAAGATGACTATAAAAAGGAGACTGACACTTTGAATTTTATTAAAATGAAAACTTTTGTTTATTAAAAGACAACTATAACACAATGAAAAGACAAACCTGAGAGTAAGAGAAGATATCTGTAATATGTGTATTTGACAAAGACATACATCCAGATCCCATTTAAAGGAACACCAACAATTCAGTAACAGAAACAGTAACAAGCCCAAGTATAAAATGGGCAATGAACATCAAAATGCACATTACAAAAGAGGATATCTAACTGGAAAATAAACACATGAAAAGATACGCAATTTCACAAGTCATTAGAGAAATGCAAACTAATGTCATAATTGTCTACCATGTCGCACATACCAGAAAAGCTAAAATGAAAAAGACAGATAATACTAAGTGTTGTCAAGGATTAGAGCAAATGGAACTCTCATGTAGTAATACTGAGAGCAAAAACTGGTACAATAACTTTGGAAACTATTTGGCAATATCTACTAAAGCTGAACATGGGCATATCAGCAATATGACTCTTTAGTATACATTGAATAGAAAGAATTAGACATGTACAACAAGATATACAAGAATGTGCATATGATAACCACTATCCATAATGGTTCTAAGCTGGAAACAACCAAAATTTCCATCTACAGTCGAATAGCCTTAAAAAATAAAATTTACTATATTCATACACAGGAATATCATAAAACAATGAAAGTTTTTTTTAAAAAAATTTATAGTTACACACAGATACAACACAACATGAATGAATCTCACAAACGTAAGCAAAGAAAATACACCACATGATTCTATTTCTATACTGATCAAAAACAATCAAAACTAATTTATTATATTAAAAGTCATGATAGCAGTTACCTTTGGGGAGTAGGGAGAAAAAGAGGAGACCTCTGTGGTCTGGTGATGCTTAGCTTCTTGGTCTGGGTGCTGCTTACATGGGTATATTCACTTTACGAAAACTCACCTAGATGCATACTTATAATTTCTGCACTTAAAAAAAATAGTTGTGGTCCCATGAGGGTGTGGTAAACTCTCATTGCTTTTATTTTCCTCTCTCTATCCTCTCACCACTTGGCCTTAAACATGGGCTCAGCTACAGAAATACTACAGAGTGTAGTAATAAAGCCATCGCTTACTAGCTGGAGGGCCAAAAAGGGCAGCTGCAGGAAACTGAAAAAAGAAAAAAAGAAAAAAAAAAAGCAGTGATATCATGGAGAGAAAAGGTCTCAGGAAAACAACCCCATAAAATTGTTATGAAATTCTGGGCTCATCCACAAGCTGCACATATATGGGTCTGATTTTAATCAGCATACAAAAGAAATTAAGAACAAAATTAACACAGAAGTCTATGCCTAGGTAAAAGACTGACCTCTGGTACATACACAGGACAAATCTGAAAATAAAACTGGCATTGGAACCATAGAATACAGCTTGTAACTTCTGACCTGAACCTAACTGGATCAATTGCCTGCTAAAACAAAAATATTAACATTCTCCATAGAATTTAAACAAGCCTCAAAATTTCATAACATAGTATTTAAAATGTCCAGATTCTAGTAAAAAAAAAATTACTGAGCATATGAAGAACAGGAAAATCTCAATTCACATGTGAAAAGATAACTAACAGCCACAAACATTAAAATGATACAAGTGTTGAAATTGTCTGATAAAGACCTTAAATTAGCTACTACAAAATGCTCTAACAAGGAACAGTCTTGAAATAGAAAAATAAAATAAACAACAAAAATATCACAGATACTTTCAATGACAAAATGAAGATGACAGAGAAAAGAGTCACAAACTTTAGGATAGATCAATTGAAATGATCTAATATGAAGAACAAAGAGAAAAAAATTAAGACTAGGGGATCTATGAGGTAATAACAAGAAGTCTAGCATTCCTGTCATTAGAGTATCAGAAGGAAAGCAGAAAAAGTAGAGTGCTGAAAAAATATCTGAAAAATATTTGGAAATTTCCAAATTTTGTGAAATAGATAAACCTACAGATTCTAGAAGTGTAGTAAGCTCAAATAGGATAAAAACAAAAATAATCCATGCCCATTACAGCATTTAAATTTATCTGAACATTAAAGCATGGAAACTGAAGATAAGAAAAAAATATCTTGAAAGCATCCAGAGGAAATCACACATCACCTATAGGAGACTGACAATTCAAATGACTGTAGATTTCTCATCAGAAACCATAGAAGCCAAGGGTGCCTGGGTGGCTGCTGTTTAAGCGTCTGACTCTTGATTTTGGCTCAGATCATGATCTCACGGTCATGAGATCGAGCCCCATGAGCCCCACAAGGCCCACGTTGGGCTCCACACTAGGCAGGGAGTCTGCTTGAGCTTCTCTTTCTCACTCTCCCTCTGCCCCTTCTCCCCACCACTGCACCCTCTCTCTAAAATAAATAAATAAATCTTTAAAAAAAGAAAAAAAGAAAGAATTACAGAAGCCAGAAGGAAATGACACACCTTTTTTTAAAGTGCTGAGAGGAAGAAAATGTCAACAAAGAATCTATACCCAATAAAAATATCTTTTCAGAATGAAGTGAAATAGACTTTCTCAGATTAAATCAAAACTAAGAAAATTTGTTGCTTGAAGACCTGTTCTAAAAGAATTACTAAAGGAAGTTCTCCAGACAGAAGGAAAATGATACTAGAAAGAAATTTTATACATCAAGAATAAAGAGAAAGCAAGAGAAATGATAAACGTGTAAGTAAAAATAATAAATTATTATTCTGCTTGAGTTCTTTAAAATATGTTTAAGAGTTAAAACTGAAAATATAACACTATCTGATGGGGTTTCAATGTATGTAGATATAATACAGGACAATAATAATGCAAAACTGGGAGAGTAAATGAACTTACATGGTGGCAAGATTTCTATATTCAACTTGAAGTGATAAAATACAGATTCTAAGAAGACTGAAAACTTAAGTATGTATATTGGAAACCTCAGAACCCCTAAAAAAAACTATACAAAGATATATAGTCAAAAGTATAATCAATAAATTAAAATGGAATACTAAAAAAATATTCAAGTAACCCAAAACAAGGCAGGGAATGGGAAATGGAGGAATGGAAAAGAGACAGAAAAAAACAGGAAGCAAAATATAAGACATAAATTCAAACACGTCAGTAGTTACACTAAATGTAAACGTAATTATTGCTACATACACACACACACACTCTTACAATTTCCTAGAGCTATACATGTTAAGGAGGAAATAACCATGCTACTGTGGTATGGATTAACAAGAGGGTCTTACCTTAGAATAATCTGAGAAAATTGCTTTGGAGAGGTATCTTTCAGGCTGAGACTGTGGAGTCAAGGTGGATCACCCAAGCAAAGAGTGGGTTTAAGAAGTGCCAGTTCCAGCATGCTTCAATAAGAATGCTGAGAGAAAGTGAAAACTGAATAATCACACATCTCTTCTGAAGTAAAAGAATGTTTGTGACACCTCAAGTACACTCAACAGCAAATACTATGAAAAGCCATTCACTGAGAGAAATAGCAGAGGAATAGATACTGGGTCCTGGCTGGAACAACATCTTATGAAGCTAGGCAGATTCTACCCTGACCTGTCTAATACTGGGAAACAAGGGAAACAAAGCTGCCTTCAATTGCAGCTGCCATTGCTGCAGATAAAGTTCCTTTACTATAGAAAGGCTAATAGTCATTCCAAAGGAAACCACTTTTACCATTACTGACAAGCGGGAGTCTTGGACTATGCTTCATCCCACACAACTATCCCACCTATCCCACCAGAGCAGGTGGGTCCAGTACTACTGCTACTATGGTTACCTGGATGTTGGAGATCAAACATTCCGCCCCTCACCAGCCCAGGGTAACTAGTACAGTAGCATTAGCCATCCTGTGACTGAATGAATTCTGACAACTCCAGCTCCAGAGACTTCTGGGCAAGTCCCTAAATGGCAATAGCCAGCAACAAGATAGCTGTACCTCCTGCTATCTACCTTTACACTCTAACTAAAAGTCAGCTATCTATCCGTGCACCAAGTGGTTGAGGACCAAAATAAACAGGATACAGTTTCCTGAGCTCTGTTCATAGAGTTCACTCAGATCCTACAGATATAAATCTCCAATTCATTACTTAATCCATTCTGCAATTGTCACTGGATGAACATAACAAAATCAAGGATGAAGCTAAATCCCAGCCTTTTCAGTCAAGCAGGTAGACAAATGCTCATGAGAATAGCACATGAACCAGAAAGATGATAGCAGAAAATTTCCCATGCTCAATTCACCTCTGTGTGACTAAATGTTGTTCTGCCTGTTTCCTGATGACTTAAGAGAACAGGGCAGGTATCCTGGATAGCCAAATAATGGTCCTTTACTAGGAAGACATATTAAAATCACTACAAAAGCTGCTTTTTTTTCCAATTAACCTTTCCCTCCCTTAGCTGAGAACAGTGGACTAGATTTAATTGGTATAATCACTTCAGGTGAAGGACATGAAGAAAATTAAGGTGCAATGGCTTGCCATCAGTAACTATGCCCCTTAAAAATACTCTGAGAAGCCAATATTCTGACAATATTCTAAGAAGCCAAGAATTTTGTTAACTTTATACAACCATGATAAATTGGGCACTGCACCAAAACATGCAGGCTACTTGACTTCACATTTGTTTCAATCAACAACATGCAAAGGAGACACCCAATATGCCAAGTCACCATCCCACAACTTAGGGATGACTCACTTTGACAGCAAGAGCAGAGTGTTTCACTCTCATCTCATTGAATCCTGTTCATTTTAACATAATACCACTTAGTTCCTAATATGCACCATGGAGGCAACTTTGATCAAGTCTTTGGATCCAAATGCTGTGAGTGAACTGGGATAGTGTTCTCAGGGTCTCTTTCCTCATTGTCATGGCAACAGAGGGCAAAGAAAGCAATTAGGCTTCATACCTAGATGGCTGCATATGGGGCCAGCTTCTCCTAAAACAAAATTGGACCATAGTCACACATGGAAATTTTAAGCTCTGGTTGGGATAAAAGGAAACCAAGTCATGTTAGAGGCAATTCTTCAGTTATTTTGTCTTTATCTTGTTCTTACCAGGAAATGTAAAGATCTCCACAACACTGTTTTTCAAATTGTAGGGTATACTATAAGTGGTCTTGAAATTAAGATAGTGGGTTGTGGACTTTTAAAGAAAAGGAAAAAATAGCATAAGGTAGAATGAGATAAAATAGGATAGAATGTAACATATTTGTAGGCATCACACACAGGAAGCGTAAATACTGTCTTGTGAAATTTTTGTTTCAATTATATATGTCTGTGTGTACTAGGTTATGATTTAATTGTATTTCTTTCAGTGAATTATTATGAAAATGTTTGAATATTACTGCTAAAAGGATATCTATCTGAATGCCCAAATAGCATTTCTCTACAAGAATGCTGGCTTTGAGAGTTGGTCAAGTCTCCCTTCTAAGTAAGCAGTCGACCTATCATCAGACTTAGTCATCTCTTTACCCTATCCACTAAAATACAACAGTGCTTCCAGGTCACTGTAACACCATACATTTCCAAATGCTACCTAGGAGGTGATGTCACCCTCTGTAAAGAAAAACCACAGACAAAAGGTTACTAGTTCAATTAATACTTGATAAGAAGCACGTGTTTCCACCCATCCTTTTGTCTCTAGAGCTTGACCCCCAATAAAGATCACTTTGTAGGCCTTTAGTTGGGATATGTATGCTGCTCTAACTACTTCTGCAAATTGTCTTCTGTTCCAAGCACCCTTCAATCTGATAAATTCATTAGCAAAATAAAATGAAAATGACACAACATACATTGCTATTAATGGACTTCCATGCATGTCACTCCCCACACAATGTACTAAAAATGGATTGATCTCTATTTGAGTGCCTCCACACAAATATCTGTGGTTTTCAATACATAGCATTTTAGGAGAGAGATTTTTCCTAAAGCCTAACCAAGATTCGTTATTTTTAAAGCCCCCTTTAAAAGCGAAACTTTAGGAATTTTTTACCATCAATCTATGTTGACTATTTACTCTTTGGTAGATCTTCTATACAAAAGATCCATGGAGAAACCATGGTTTCTAGTATAAAGAATTTATACTGTAATATTTTTTTAGAGTTCAAATATTTTTTACTTCCTGCGACTGACTTTGTGTGACAGTGATAAACAGCTCATAATGCTTCATCTGCCATCCTTATGCACAGAATCAAGGAACAGTATAATATATAAAAATTTTTAAAAGACGATGAAATCAGCTGGTAGCTTCCTATTGCAGCATAATACTTACATTGGCACTTGAGTGGGGGAACTTTTCTTATTTAGAGCAGAAGAAAGTCTTTATTCTACAGATTTCAAGTTTAAAACAATAGACATTTTGAAAATATCAAGAGAAATAATCTGAATTTATAAACTAGACAGAAATGGTAAACTTGCACTTAATTTTTTTTTATAAACTCTCCCATTTCCCCCAAGCTTGGGACCAAAATATGTGTAACTATAATTTAAAGAGGCCATAAGCTAAAAGTCATAAATACTCTTAATTATTCAGCTCTTTTCCTTCCAGAACCTGAGATGAACTGATTTTTCACTTCCTCTAAAGAACACTAATGGACAATTAGTTAGAGATAGTGAGCAAACCTTAAGGGAGTATTTTTAAAACGGAAAGTCACACAAGTTGCTCAACCATTTACTTTTTTTATACAATAAAATGTCAAGGACCAAAAACTGAGCACAAAGGAAGAGAAAAATGGAAATGGAGAATATCACACTGTATGCTTAAATGATAAAAACAAAGAAATATGAGAGAAAAGACCATTTATTTTTCAAATGGAAAAATTTCTCAGATGAGTAAAAGAAGGCCAGAGTGGAAGGTCTGAGGGGATAATCCAGGTATATTGCATATTGCAAGAGTGTAGTAAAAATTATCCTAAGGGAGAAAAAAAAATCTGTTAGATGTTGGATAAGGTAAATAAATAAGAAAAATGATGCCAAATTTGCAAGGGACACCAATACCAATACCAAGTGAGTTTTCTTTTGTTGTTGTTTCAGTTTTGTTTTGTTTTGTTTTGGTATGCCAAAGTAATAAATTAGCTACCAATAAGTGGAAATTTTGAAGATTAGTTTTACTAAATTAATAACAAAAAATAAATATGTATGTACAACACACACACACATATAGTAGGAAAACATTAAGGAGATTCCCACACCTCAAATATATTTTGAGCATACAAATTAGGAGAGTCTAGTATCAAATAATAACAAATACAAAGGTCATTTTAGAATTAATTAATAAGCTAGATGTAGATAAATCATTAGCATCAAATGGGCACTGACCAAGGATAATACTGTGCCCTGAATATCTAACTTAACCTGTCCTTAAAGTGGCTGTTTTCACAGAGTACTGAAAGTACATTGGCAATGTGAACCAATCACAATAAGCAAGTTTAAAAGCAACATTGGGGGGCGCCTGGGTGGCGTAGTCCTTAAGCGTCTGCCTTCGGCTCAGGGCTTGATCCTGGCGTTATGGGATCAAGCCCCGCATCAGGCTCCTCTGCTGGGAGCCTGCTTCTTCCTCTCCCACTCCCCCTGCTTGTGTTCCCCCTCTCTATGGCTGTCTCTCTCTCTCTCTCTCTCTGTCAAATAAATAAATAAATAAAAATCTTTAAAAATAAATTAAATAAATAAATAAATAAAAGCAACATTGGTAACCAAAGACAGACAAGGGAAATATGTACAAAAGGGTAAGATCCCCCAAAAGCTTAAGCTACAGGTGGTTAATTGAACATCTTACATCTGGGCTTCCTGTGGGGTTAAATAAGCATCTGTAAGTGCAATAACCAGAATACACAATCTATTCAGATTGTCAAAAAACTTCTGATAAAATATCATGGCAAAAACTGTCTAAATTTTTTTTAAAGCAAACATGGAATTAGGAATATATAAAGGAAGCAATGTATGTAGTGCAGATATGGAAAAGGCAGTTAAATAGTTTATAAACTTTGACTATGGAATTCAAAGTGTCATCTGAACATCCTTTAGAGTTCACTATCCTTTTCAAGTTGTAAAATATCAAACCACAGCATCACGAAATCTTAAAGAGCTGGGATGGCTGCCCATATACCACTGACTAAGAAACCGAGATTCAAAGGATTAATCATTGCCTAAGGTTAAGACATAAACATCAGGAAGATTTTATAGGATGTACAGTTACAACCAAATTTACCATATGGGTTCCCCTATGGCATGTGTTGAGAAGTGTACATCACTTATAATAAAGAATAAAATAATATGTATTTAAATATAACCTTTGAAACATGGTCCTCCAAAAAGAACTTTAAAAGAATTATGGTACATTCCCTGAAAACATCTCAATGTTTTGTGACTATAAAGATACCCAAAATGCTGGGCATCAACGAAGTGCTTTGAATCTAACCTTGAGGATTACCAGCATTTAATAGCTGGATATGGGAGAATATGCCTACAAAGGAGATATCTGGGAATAATAAAGGGCATAGGGAAAAAATCAGGTGGGCATGATGCCAGGAAAATATGGGCAGAAAAGGTATTTCAAAAAGAAGGAAGTGATCAGCAAGATATAATGTCCAAAGAGATCTGAATAAGAGTTTGGTGAAGTGATGAAGTCTCTGAAACAGACAAGATGAACCTGGTGAATGTATTGGTGAGGAAATGGAAATGGAGAATATAAACATCTCTGGAGAAATTTAAGTGTAGTTGGGAAAAAAGAGAGGGTAATAGCCAATAGCATTTTCTATCTTTTTATAAATGACACTGAAACTCACCAAAGCCAGAAAGCTGGCTCATTCATGACTCCTCCACCACCCTCCATACCTATTTGATTATTATGTGGTATAGATTTGGTCACCACTTTCTTAGATATATCATCTTACATTCATCTCACAGTGATAGGGTAAAATTCAATCTCCTTAGTGTAGGATTTATGGCCTTTTATAATCTGACCAACATTACCCATCTAGCCTTACTTCTTACTTCCACCCTAAGATGCAGTTGAATGAGTCAGGTTTTCCCATTCCTCCCGGCTTTCTTGTACATTGTTAATGTCTTCGTAGAATGTTGCCCAATACAACCACTTCCCTTCCCCCTCGCCCACTTTCATGTATCACACTCCTATTCGCCTTTCAAATCTCCATTCCAGTATCATCTTTATGAATTCTCCCTTGATCTCCTACTATGTTCCCATAGTAACCATTTTAGTCCCCCCTTGAGGTATTAATACTCACAGAATTCTTCTGTATTTGAGACCCCAGCAGCCCATAGGTGTCTTGAGAGCAAACACCCTATATTTTCATCTGTATGCTTCACACATAGTTAGCATTAATAAATGTTTTTAAATGAATGAAAGGATGGATTTGTTACTAAGGACATAGTACAAACCCAAAGTATAACTAGTTTTAGATTAGGTCATAGGTGGGCTATACATAATTGGCTACTAGGGGAAACAAGTGATTTCTGAGTCACAGGTGAAGTTATTTCCTTGAAAATTTTATGTATTTGAAAATTAAGATGAATCACACTCTGATATTTAAAAAGTTCACCGAATTACCTTTCAATTTGGTGACTCTCCTCACTGACCTCAGCTTGTCCACATTAAAAACAAGAATCACCTAAAAATGCACTACATACCTACAATATCCACAGCACTGATGAGGATATAAAGTTATAAATAATACATTCCTTGCTCCCACAGTTTATAATCTGGTGGGGGATTTAAGACATGTAGAAATATATACTGCTTTGAGCCACCTTCCAGTGCTATTTAGGTAGTAAGTGCCTTATAAAAAGCAAAAGAAAAAAAAAAAGAAAAGAGAAAGAAAAGTTTATAGAGTGATGGCTCTTTAGTATATAGATGGCTTGGTGAATATCCCTAAAATGAGAAGACATTTCATCCTAGAATTCAAAGCCAAAGGATCTCCTGACTCCAGACAAGAATCTCTCTCCTATTTTTAATAGGTTTTAAGTATCCTCCTACTTAGAGATAGAATAGCCACAAGTTAAATCACTTTGCCTATCTTTCTAGCATCCAACTTGAAACGTATAATACAAAACACTGGAATTAAAAACAAATAAGCAAGTAAATAACAACTTTTTAAAAGGATTCAGTTTAAATGTTTTAAGGTACAAAACAGTTTTGTCCTGTCCTATTACTATGCAGGATAGTGGTAATTAGGAGGAGTTTAATGATTTTTTTTTTTGTAGCTCATTCAGAAAACTTGGCTTGCCTTTACATGTGTTTAAACTTCAAAAGTAGCAGCCTTTTTTTTTTTCCTTAGAGCTTATATGTTATTAGGGGTTTTGTTGGTTTTTTCACTGAATCCCCAAACTCAGTGTCTGTTAAGATAAGACAGAAAGATACGATGGAGGGTAGGGGAAATTCTGCAATAATAAAATCTCTATTCTATTCTATTTAAACTTCAAAAGAATAAAAGCAGCTAAATTATCAATTGGTCAAACTGTTTTCTAGTATCCTTGACTCTTAGACAAGTATCCACACCAATAATTGTCAATTTGGGGGAAGTTCATTTGAAAAGGTGGTGATTTTGATCTCTACTTCCTCCACTTTCAGAATCACTGTTCTTATTCAGGCAGCTGATAAGTGCCTGAATAAGTGTAGTGACTCACCTACCCTCTTTTTAACAGTGTTATTTTTATTCTTTGGACTTAAAATTTTATCCCAAGCTGTAGAAAAACAAAAAACAAAACACAAAAAAATACATAACCACTGATCAATCTAAAAGTCCAGGCCCAATGAGTTTAAGAGGAGATTATTACCCATAATCATGCTTTTTTCACCATAATTCCCAGTCAGACCTGTCAGAAGCCTGGGGAGAAGATCTCAGAAGAACTTACTTAGAGCCACCCTCTTCTAAGATGGAAAATAAAAGGCATCTGGTTTGCAGTACAACTGTAGAACTTGCAAGACTTTTGCATTTTGGTTTAATCAAAGATTTTCCAGAAATCTAAAATGATTATGCATCTAAAAAAAAAAAAATAAGAGAACCATACAGCTAACTAGCTCTGTAAACCAAGGGAAAAACAATGATCTTAAGAGATGCCTTATGGGATCATTGTTTCCTATGACAAAATGAGAAGACTTGGCGGGGTGGGGGGACAAGTCACAGAAGTCTTGGATCATTCGAACTGTTCTAACTGATGAATCTTCTTCAAGGAAAAAAGTGGGCTCCATTTCTGTTTTTAACAATCCAGAGTGTCTGTAATAGTGCAACTAATGACAACCTTCCCGTTATTCTCACTTAAGAGGAAACCCTATAATAAGAGCTTCCCAAAATGTCAAATAATACTTGTCTCATAACAGGGCTTCTTTGTTCATTCACCATGTCTCTTTTGATATGCATAGATAATAAAAGTTCATGTAAAACTAAAGGTAATATAGAGCAGAAGCCAACACTAATTCTGTATAAATATGTCTGATTAATAAGAGTGCCATTGTTATGGTTATTTCGTAATGTCACGATTGTTACAAGAACAGAGGATAGAAGTACTCTTACTCTCACTGTTTTTGTTCATCCTCTGTCATCCAACCAGTTTGTGAATTTTTGTTCAATGGGGGAGATGAAGGATAGATTTTTGTCCATTAATTATTTCTGTTTCATTAGTTCATCTCAAGAGCTGTGAAACTAGCTTTAAATTCATGGGAAAAAATTAAGGGTTTTATTCTAAAATTAAACTTCACATCCTCTTAAAAAAATGAATACTTTTTTTTCCCAGGATTAATTTCTAGGCTCCCTTTTTCACATGCACAGCTACTATATTGCTCTGGTGCTCACGAGCATCTGAAAGATAAAATTTAACATGAGAGCACTAGACCTGGCTAGGAGCCTAAAATGCTGAACCTAAACTCTGGTTTAATACTACAGCCATAAGCAAAGTTGTAGGTTGCATTCAGTTCCAAAAATAAGAACCCCACCCTGGTGAAGAAATAAGAAAATCCATGAATGAGTATAATATATGGTTCCTTATTGAAAAGGAAACAGAAAACAAGTAGAAAGCAGAATACATTCATGGCAAGCAAGACAGGCTGAGAGATTTTGAAGACGATTTTAAGGCTGGTAGATAAGTTTGTATTGTCATTACTTTGCTTTTCTCTTTAAATTCTTATCTCCCAGATCCTGGCCTACCCCCTTGGGGCAGCAGTATAATATAAAAACTTAACAGTCGATCTTAAATTTAGCTGACATTTTTATATCCTTCACAACATACTCTTTAGATTGCACCCAAGAAGGAGATTATTAAATAGTAGCAGGAGACCAGTTACCAGACCGTTTTGACCGAACAAAAAACAGCACTATGCCTTCTCGCTGACAAGTCTAACAACATTTATATAATCATTATAATCAATTTCATAAATAAAGAGCTATTAATGACTAGGGGGGAAAAAAGGAAAGAAATTCTATTTTTCCCAGGTCCCTTCATTGGCTCCTCAAACCCCACATTAGATTCAGCAGTGGAGGAAACTTTGCATGAAAAAAGAGAGTACTCAGCTAAGCAGGAGTCTCCTGTGAAGCAGATTCTGTCAGTCAGTAGGCAAGGACACATTTCTGTGATTATTTCAGCCTATTTTTTTGTAGTAATTAGCCAGAGTTCCATTTTGCTGGGGTTGGCATCGCTCACAGCTCCCTTATTTTTTTTTTTAATTTAGGCTTTTCTTTCCTTTTTATAAAGTAAATTTACATATTTTTAGTCTCTCAATCCCTTCTATGTTTTATTTATGAATATAGCCCTTCTTGATGGTAACTTTAATGTGAAAGAGGTAGTAATTAATGTCCCAATCTGCTAGGTTAATCCCTTTCCACACTCTCTACAGAGAAGTTTAAGGTAAGTAACAGTTTACAGTCAATATTAGGTTTAATTATGCTTAATGAGAGTTAGTGTCTCTGTTTACTAACTGCATTTAGGTGTGTGGATCCTAGATGAGTTTTCCCTTGGCCTCATTCTGATTTGTTAATAGTGCCACTGTGTACTGTATACTCAGTGCTTAAATCTATAAAGCCGCTCCTGGAGAACAAAGCAAGTAAGGCACCTGTTTCAGTTAAGACACCATTAAATGAGCGCAGCCTGAACACAGCGGCATCTTTCTTTGGGAAGGGAGCTATTATTTTATAATGCTTTCCAAACAGATCCATTTGAGAGGCTAATTATTGCCTAAATTTCAGACCCTGTGTAAGTCTATACATATACAAAGCTGTTTCAAACTAAGTATAATCATCAATAGTGATAATTATAAAATTCTAGAGTATTAAACACTCTGAAGACTTTCTGTATTAATCCTTCCATTTCCATGTTATCTCACTTGTGAAGATCTAAAATTCCTTTGACAAGTCACTGGTTTGGTCCTCCTTTTTTTCCCCCTAACAAACGCCTTTTGTCTTAAAGTTGTACTTAACTTTATTACAGCATATAGGACACAACTTTTGTTTCCTTACTGAGCTACAGAAATAAGTACCAAAACAAGTACTCAGACCTAAATAAAATCATGTAGTGACACAAAGGAAATTTAGTACACACATTTTTAAAAGAATCCCTTTTTGCTGTTTGTGTTGTGAATAAATTCTGAGTACAACTGATGATATAGTTTCTCTAAGTCTATGGATAGACTAACCGATTCAAGAAGTATTTATTGAGTACCTGGTCTAAGCCAAACACAAAGATGAAAAAGGCATATTCCCTTCCCTCAAGAAGCTTACCATCTGGGAAAGGAGACAGGCATAAGTAAAAACTAACTATGATATAGTGTAGTAAGTGTTATATTCATGTGAGGAAATGTGAAGGAAATGCCAAGAAAAGAGATGTCGATGCTGTATTAGAGGATAAATAAAGCATTTTTCTAGGCCACATAAAGGCCACAGCAGGCTGACTGAACTATAAGAGCAAAGGCATAAAACATGGCAGGACATAGTGTGTTAAGGAGACAGCAAACAGTGCAGTGTGGGCGGAAAGAATTGTGTGCTTAGGGAAAGAAGGTGAGGCAGGATAGGAAAAGTGGAAGAGAAGTTTGGAAATTAGGGGCTCAGGATGTAGATTGGAACCTAAATAAAAATAATTTTCAATGTCATCCTGTACTACCTTTTAAGTGATATGAAGAACAAGAAAAGGTGAATAGATATCCTTATCAAACAAGGATGAGGTCAGTATAAAATGTGAAAATTAATTTTTCTTGGCATACTGCTCTCTAAAAACTATTTTCAAATTTCATAATCTCCATGGTATATTTACAAGCCCTTACATTTAATACAAAGAATTATTTTTTTTTTCTGCCATGAGAAAATAAAATTCCTAAAATGTGTCTATCTAAAAGATTGTTTGATTACATATTAACGGAAGCTAGTGGGGAGAAATCTAGTAGATTCATATCCCAGGACATTCTGGGAAATCTGAAAATGATTAAATTTACTTAGTAAAATAAAAATTTGCTTACAACTAATTTCAGAAATTTTCTGTCTTTTGAAAATTCTACATTTAGTTAGTATATACTGCCTTTACTTTTGCTTTTAGAAAAAAATAGAGGTAAATATTTCCTTAAAAATCACAAATAATGGGTCTAAAGGGAAACAAATACAATCTAAGCTATATACTTAATCAGAAAAAGATCCATACATCTGGATATCTTTCTCCACTTAGCTAAACCAACCTTTCTGCTAAGTCTTTTTCATCTCAGTACCTTGAGCTACACCCATCTATGAAAATCACCTGACCAGTTTATATTCTCCCTCATCATGCTACTTTGCATCTAGAGGACTTTCAAATTACTGTCAGACACTGGGCGCTCATAGGTATGTACCCACCTCTATACCCTTGGTCAAGGAAAAGAAAAGAGAAAAGCCTAGATTCAAATAAAGTCTCTGTCACCCTGATAAACATATTTAAAAAGTCACTCTCCTCCTCATACCAGAGTTATATAAAATAAGTATGATCCTAGTGTTAACTCACAGGTTATAATAGAAAAATCTTTATGGGTATGTATAACAGATTTAATGTAGTGGTAAAAATATGCATAAATACACTTGATTATGGCATGATTATGCAAGTTAGCAATTTAATATATTTATATATAATATTTATATTCAAATATAATAGCTATTATATATAACATATTTATCTATAATATTTAATAAATACAAAAACTAAATATATACGTAAACACACATACATACATTTACATTTCAGCATCTATTCCTGAAAGTTAAAGGAAAAAAATACTTAAACTGTTTTCATAACACAAATTCTAACTGAAATAAAATGTCCTTTAAAAACTATAATTAATGGCTGCTGTGTCAAACAGTGAACCAAAGGGTCAAACCTTATAATTCACAGTTTAAGAGGTCATAGCTTAAATTATAACTTTAAAAAACTGATTATCTGTGAGTAATTTGACAAATCCATCTAATATACTCTGAATGCATATAAAATCTTTTTGAGAGTAAAAAGAATGTATGTCCAAGTGGACAGCTGATGGAGGAAATGGCCTTTTTACTGAACAAGGCTGAAGTCCAGCATAATGACTTGGAATGCCTTTGAATGAGCCTGCAAGGCTGGAAGGCCAAACAGTACACACATCCAAAGGGAGCATAATGAACAATCTGATCAGAAGACAAAAATACTCCACACACGTATCCAAAGAGAGAAAGGAAAAATATACATTTCTATCACCTACTCCTTTATCACCATTACTACAACCCAATTCACAGGTAAACTCTGGACTATTAATGAACAATCTTTATAAGAGAGAATATTTTGTCATTTAAAAACCTCCCATGATTTTTCAATCTGAGATTTGAAAACACATATTAAGGTCACCTACATCATATATAGTAAGCCAGGTTTATAAAGCTGGTTTCTTTATGACTCACCTTGAAAGCAAGTATTGCTTTATCTGTCTTCATCCCAAGGCCCACCCCATAAAACATAATCTGAAATAATCTGGCAAACCTGCACTTTTTTAATCTAGAAGTGATCTACTATTATTAATATGTCAGGTCATTGAAGATAATTACTCCACTATAAATTCCCTAACTCATGCCATAATTGAGAAGTTCAGCAAAATAAGCCATTTAATTACATATCTATGTTTGTAATGTTTATTTATGTGTTTATTACATTTTCCTATTAGAAAGCCCCGCAAGAATAAGGACTATGTCTCTATTGTTCAGCAGTTATATCTAGCACCTAGGAAGTTCCTAAGTATCTGCTGGAGTTTGGAAAGAAGGCATGGAGAGAAAGAAGATGGGAGGCCTATGGTTAGCTAATATTCTCTCCATTATTTGCGTAGCTGAGAAAAATCTTTTAAAAATGTACATTCTATTTATTTTTTTTAAGATTTTATTTAATATTAGACAGAGAGAGAGCACAAGTAGGCGGGGCAGCAGGCAGAGGGAGAGGGAGAAGCAGGTTCCCCGCTGAGCAGAGAGCCCGACAGGGGCTCATCCCAGGACCCTGGAATCATGACGTGAGCCGAAGGCAGACGCTTAACCAACTGAGCCACCCAGGCGCCCCCCCAAAATGTACATTCTATTTAATCAGTTTACCTACCCAGCAATTCACTAACCCATCTATCTATCCCAGAAACCATGAAGATTTAAAACGGCTTCCAAAAGTGCATAGTTACAAGATAAGATAAAATAAATGAAAATGGAAATTACAGTAGGAAACAAGATATTTATAAATGTATACATGTAAAGACAATTAAATCACAGGAAAGGAAGGGAATTTGTTTTCTCTATTTCTTCACTTTAAGTTAATCTTATTATAACCACTATTGTAATGCTCTTATTGTAAGAAAACACTTAAAGAGTATTTACTAGTCCCCCATCTGGCCATACACTATAACAACCTCTACATAACCAGGTTCCTTATATCATAAGCCATAGTAGAGTCTATTGGAGGAGACAAATATTCAATTAAAATAAAACGTAATAATTAAGCTATAACAGTAAACACATAGGTTTTCGTGAGAGGACAAAGCAGGATTCTTCTCTTTACCAGCAAAAATGCTTACATGGTAATGCATTACTTTGATGCCACTATGTCCTGTTCCAAGAGACTTTTCTGATACACATAAACACTCCTGTCTCTTGATATACAGGGAGCTATATGCTTTTGAATGTTACTAGTACAAATGAGGTCTGAACATGTAAATCACTATTATCATAAGAAAACACATTTGAAAAATGGCCTTTTTCTTATAAGTGAAAGCCTAACTCTGATTCCACTTAGCCTGGTAACATGCTTCTGTCATTCCGTTGGACCAGCCCACACATACTGGGTTCTTGATAGGTCCTGGGCTCGGCCATCTGGCCCTTTATTTACTTAATTCTTTTTTAATACTGACAAGTGTATCAGTAACACTTCCTTGATCACTGGTAAATATAGAGCCACCACACAACCAAGATTTTCCCTAATTCTGAAAGTCACTAATTAGTTGTGGGTAGAGGTTGGGGAGTATTACAAAGATACGTCAAGCAGTACTACAATAAGTAATCTAAATCCCAAGAAGAAAGCATGTTAATCTGTTTCCCACTTCGCTAGAGTAATAAAAAACATCTTGTCATCACTAAAGGATACAAAGAGAGACCTGGATATTAGGGGGGATGGTAGATAGGGAGGAAGAATGAAAGCAGCATTTAAGCAGGAAACACAAATCCCCTACATATCTTGGACAATGTTCACGGTTTTTCTTGATACCTTTTGATTGATCTATTTAGCAGTGTGTTTCATGAGTGTAGTTTATTCATTAATAAACACAAGCTTGCAAAGGAAATGAAGGTAAATGAATCCTATTGAGAGAAACTGATCATTCTACTGGTACTTATGTCATACAGTAGGCAATTCCGGAAGCTGCCTTAATCTTTTCAAACCAGTAAGGTCTCAATTACTTGAGCTTGCAGAGTAAAACAATGTGAGCTTAAGGGAGAGAACACAGTTTCCAAAAGAACTGAAAAGTCATTTAGAGAGAAGGTATGGTCAAATTAAAAGTACTAAAGCTGGAAATTTATGTATATTAAGTCCATTATAAAACATATTTATTTTTAGGTTTTGGGTTGGTTTGTTTGTTTTTTCTGTTGGATGAGAGATAATCTAACAGGTTTAATTTTCCATAAGGTTTAGATTTTTCAAAGAACATCAGCTGATTGTTGTGTGTGTTCACACCAACATAAAGTTTAAAAAATCAACTCCAACTTCCTGAAACTGAAGACTCTTAACTGTATAACTGTATATAAAGGTATAAGGTTTGGTCAGTTGTCCTCATTTCTTGGATCAAACATTGTCACATCAAGCAAAAGTCTTTTAAGATTATTTTGGGTTTACTCTACCTCCTTTGTTCATAAACATTTTTGGGGAAATGATAACATTCTCTTAAAGTACTGACCCAAATAACTAGAATCTCAATGAGAAACTTATGAAGTTGTGAATTATGAGGTAGGTGTTAGTATTTCCTTGACCAAATCCTGTAACCAATGAATAAAAGTTAATTGGTTTGTATATGGAAGTAAATTGGTGAAAGGCAGAAGGATATAATCAACAAGGCGGGAAAGTACATTGTTTAATATGTAATTGAAGAATTGTCAAAGAAGTGTGGCATGTCTTATTTACCAGTATTTGAAAAAAGAAGAATAGATGCTTTGGTATACAAATAAATGCAGGTATAGAAACATAATAGAAGCTTTGTGCTACAGAGGAACTTAAACTTCTCTGGGCAGTGATGAGCTAAGAAGGAACAGAGATGGTGAATGCAATGATTAACTAGCTGACAAATCTATTATTCATGGCAGGTATGTAAAGCAGTCAGGGCAGCGATGTTGGTTGCCCCTACTGATCAAGCAGCTTTGCCAGTACAGACTGGATGTCTGGAACCAGACAATACACAAAAACAATAAAACCTATGGCCAGCTAAAGGAAGATTCAACACAATCCATCTCCAATTTTAAACAGTACCAGAAATCTCCATTGAAGAATGTTTCTCCTTGGGATTAGCATAATTGTATTTACAAGATGTTGACCAACATTTACCTCTATTTATCTTACTATGCATAGCAATATGCCTGAAACACCTATCTAGAAATTTCTAGCATCTTACCAACAACAACAACAACAAAAGGTGATTTTAACATTAGTTGGCAGAAATTTCTGTTGATAGGTATGGCCATCATGTCGTTATATGAACAGATGGTCAAAGTGTGTCCATTTCACTGATAGTGCATTATGTGGGTCTTTTTATCCCTGAACAACCAAACCAAACAAAAGCACAACACAGAAGAGGCCATTGTGCCTTCCCTCATTTGGTTGCCAGCTTCATCTGTGAAATATGAAAACAAAAAACCAACACAGACTATAATTTCTGCATAGTACTATTTCTGCATAACATTTAATCAAATAATTAAGTATTCATATCCAAAAGTTATCCTGATATTTGTGAAGATAATGGAATCTTTAAAATTCTTTTAACTCCATTATCTTCAGTAAAAGGGGGAAAATAGTCATACTTGTTAATCATTAGCGCTTTTTTTAATGTTTTTTTATTATATTATGTTAGTCACCATACAGTACATCCCTGGTTTCTGATGTAAAGTTCGATGATTCATTAGTTGCGTATAACACCCAGTGCACCATGCAATATGTGCCCTCCTTACTACCCATCACCAGTCTATCCCATTCCCCCACCCCCCCACCCCTCTGAAGCCCTCAGTTTGTTTCTCAGAGTCCATAGTCTCTCATGCTTCATTCCCCCTTCTGATTACCCCCCTTTCTTTATCATATGATTTCTCTCATCTTTGGAACATAAGAACTAGGAAGATCGGTAGGGGAAGAAAGGGATAGCGTTTTGTTTTTTTTTTTTTTTTTAATCTAACCAACAGTTTATAGGAAAAAAGCAAATTACAACTCTTTATTGGTATTCAGGTCTTTTAATGAAACCTCAGGAAAAAAATGTTGAGAAAAAAGTAAATCCCCATATTAAAATCTATTTCCCTTTGAAATAGAGGTGCTCTCCTTTTGTATTTAATGCTTTTACTAAATAATTTTTAAATATTCCAGCTGAAATACTCATAACCAAATGAATTAACAGTCTAACAGATATCCAGTCGCAAACTACTACATTTTATACCATGAGATCTCTTGAAATACACACACACACACACACACACACACACACACACGTTGCTGTTTGGATGCTTAATGTGGTAGCTTCATCTCTACAACCAACCTAAAATACAGTTTACCTTGATTTAGTGAAATAAAAATGAATAATATCGTGAGGAAAAGGAAAGATTAAAAATTATGAATACATTTCTATCTATAACAGCTAGTAGTAAAAACAACAGCTGAGAATTATATTGCTAAAATGCATCTACATATGTGGCTATGGAAACTCTGTGCAAGAATAATGCTGTTACCCACCTTCAAAAAGAGCTGATGAAGTATGAGGTTTAAGAGTACATCTTTAGTACTTCTGTACCTTAAAATATTGCCGAGTATTAATTTTTCATCAAGTTGTCATTTTCTCTGACATTTGGTTTTATTAATCAAGGCATTTATCATTAATTTGTAGAAAATATCGTAATTAAGCCAAATAAAATAAAATCCTTAAAAGGTTAAAATTAGGAAGCAGGTGAATTAGAACTTTGACATTACCCTGTTGACATACTGGAGCATTTTGAAAGCATAGGAATCAAGTTTTTGCAGTGAGTTTGGTGCCTCAATCTTGGGGCTGGCTGGTTTTTAAAAAATGTTATAAAGATTTGATTTAAAGCTCTCTGACAGTTTTGACATTCAGGTGAAAGTACTGCTGCTGCATTTGGAACAATTTGCATATCCCACTGCTAAACGGAATGTTTGAGGTGTGCACTGGTGTAAAGAAATTAAAAACAAGCTATCACACATGCTTAAGTGTATGTATTCACAAAACTGATGGTTGGATCGCAGCACCCCATCCCCCTCCAATGTAATCTGTGATTTACTCTTCTATAATAAATTACCCTACCATGTTATTCTCGCTGGAAGATCTAACCATGCATGTAAGAAGCAAAGTAATTACAGCCCCTCTTGTCTCAGAAACCTTCTTCAATCCCTACGAGCTCTTTATACACAATGCAGCAACACAAGTCTATTGTACTCTTCTTGCCTGAAACTCTGGACTTCTGACTACAAGTAGCCACTAAATCTCATCTGCATGATTTCCTGCATGGTTTTGTTGTCTGTAACAAATGCATTTTTATCTCATACAGTTAGTTATAAAGCTCTTCCGGAGGAGGAATGGGTGCTAACTTTTTGGCTTTGAGCCAATATGTCTATTTAAGAAAAGGGCAAGGTATAAAACCAGAAGAGATCCAAACTGATTTCAAAAACAGGGAAGGGCCATAATCCATTCCCATATAGAAGGAAGAAGAGGTACAGCAACACCCAATTAGGCTGACATTCTGACATGACACAGGGTTCTTCTTTTTTGACTTATAATTTCAGATTATTTTTTAGGTAGACATAGAAAAAGATATTTAATGTGTTAAAGGGCAATAAAGATCTGAGGCAGTAAACCCAAGTCCTTAAATATTGTGAAGCTTTTCAAGAAGACAAAACACTTTCAAGAAAATATCACTGGACATTACCTTCAGTCTTCAGAGTCTTAAAGGGCAATCCTTAATACTTCTTTTTGTGTGGCTGTAAAAAGGAAATACTTAAAATTAGAAATCTTCCAAGGAAGCAATTTAAGTTTCCATAGCATGTCTATAACTAGTCATGAGACGTAGGTAGCTGAGTTTGTGTGTGTCAGCTAGTATCTATAGTTTTCAAAAGGAAAAAAAAAAAGGGGGGGTAACACATTCATTTCTGTATGTGCAGTGCAAGTACAAAGTAAAGTGTAGCACAAATATATGCTTTAAATCACTGCGTGTACAGGGTTTAGAATATAGACCAGGGTATTTATTACAGTATTATTAGAAGCTTTGAGAAACAAACTGAGGGCTTCAGAGGGGAGGGGGGTGGAGGAATGGGATAGGTTGGTGATGGGTAGTAAGGAGGGCATGTATTGCATGGTGTACTGGGTATTATACGCAACTAATGAATCATCGAACTTTACATCAGAAACCAGGGATGTACTGTATGGTGACTAACATAATATAATTAAAAAAAACATTAAAAAAGGCAGCTTTCTTAATTTACACAATTAAGGTTTGTTAGGAAAAACAAAAACATAAAACACAGGTCTTATCCTCAAAATAATGAGTGATGTTAAAGAGATTTGCATAAAGGAAGATAATCCAGAGAATGAAAAGTAAATGGATGGAAAGAAACAGGAACAGAGGGTAACATGTTCAATATGCTTGAACTGGTATATAGTTCCTAATACACTGACATTAGAACATGGCTTTATGTTTCCTGTCTCAGCAAGCAAGGCTATTATTGTAGGGTCCTACTCAGATTTGGAGGCAGGGATATCAAACAAATGGATGAATCAGTTTTAAATTATTTTCCATCCACATGCATTTGATAGTATATACTCAAAGCTAGGACTGGGAGCAGTAAAGCAAGCAAGATGTTGAGGTGCCTTTAAAGCCAATTTGGTGAGTTTGAATATAAAAAAAAATTTACTAGAAACAATTCTCCTATTAAAAATTGAATTTGATACTTTATGTCCTTCAAAAATTACCCCTCTAAATTTGCCCTGAAATCTCAGTGATGACCTTGATGTCATATTAACTAATAATCTCCACAGAGATTCAGCCATTCAAAATCTCAAAAGCAGTTTTACTAATGGAAATGCATACATAAACATAAGCCAATCCTATCAGCCAGTGCATCTACAGAAAAAAAAATTAAATAAAAAAATATTAAAATGAAAAAGATCTAAGGATTTTAATTGATTGGATCTTTAATATGCATACATAATATTTTATGAAGGGAAAACAAAGAATCAAACAGCAAACTACACCAGCGAACCAAAACAAACCTGAGTTTAAGCTGTACTGATAAATGGGATTGAGGAAAGGAAGGTGCTTATAGTCAGGATATCTGAGTAATATCACATTTACCCTGCAACACCAAACTTTAGAAAATTAGAATCTTTTAGAAGGAGTGTGATTAGAACCATTAATCATGGATAAACAGAAAATAACTAAAAAATAGAAAAAAAATGTTCAGATTGTAGGGATGAGGTGGAGAAATTTAATTTGGAGAAAATTAATTTGGCCATTACATGATATATTATAAAAGTAATTTTTATTTATCTCTTGTCTGCCCCACTAGAATGGAAGTGCCATAAGGGCAGACACTGTCTTTTTTCACTGTATTCCAAATTTCATGAAGAGTGTCCACCATATACTAAGATCAGTGAATATTTATTGAATGAAAGCATGAACAGACTGACCAACCTATAAGACAAGCACTAAGTCTGCATCCATTTACAGATAAAGAAATCTGGACTTAAAGAAGTTAAATTTTATAAAACTTTGCTCTTTCACAACTACAAACTTTTACAACCTAAACTTATAATGTCATATAATTAGTACCATGAGTGCAAACAGTAAAGTAACGGCATTGAGAGTGACATGGGCAGATATTTTAAATTGGTTTGGACAGGAAAGCTTCTCCGAGGAGGTGACAATAAGAAAAAGTGTGCATGAAGTGAGAGAGAGTCAAAAAAAGTATCTAGGGGATTAGATGGGCTATTATAAGAGGTAAATGAGTTAATATATATTACCTTGCTTTGTACAATGCACACAGCAAACACTCTTAACATCTATTATTTTATTATACTGCTATTACTTTATAAATAATGAATTTCCCCCACTAAAATATAAATTTGTCAAAGACATTCATTTTTCTTTCCTTATGGCTCCTTAAATAGTGCCTAGCACATATTCAATAAAAATTTACAGAACTGAAAATAGGAAGACACAATTATCAGTTCATTAGAAAAAACAGACTACATGAATATGAAAAATGTCATCATATTTCATATGCCTGAGTCAATCTAACTCTGTTAAACCAATGTCACTTAATCTTTTCTGGGTTTAAAAGAAAAAAGAAAAGCATATAAAATGGCTAGAGTCAATATGTCGTAGATTGAAAAAAGTGAAAAAGAATCAGAAAAAATAAAGTTATCAATATTAAGCCACTATTTTGACCATTTACACACTCTCTCTGCCTCCATCACATTAATACATTTTTCTAGCACAGGATTCTACCATACAGGTTTCCAATTCATTTATGCGTTCCTAATACAAACACAGGGACAGTTATATAGCAAACATTCAGTAAATCTTATCGAACTATATTGAACTAAAATTATCTTCAGTAGTTCTGATGCTTTATAGTTAGTTCAAATTTTAAAAAATAAATAAACCAAATAGGAGGTTACAACAGAAAAAAATATCAAGTATTGGTTTTTGACCCTGCAGCAAAGGAGTAGAGAACAAGGTTAGCTTTCACCAAAGATTGAAATATAGATGACAGTGTGATATTGGCAGTGAAAGAGACAGATTAGTAGAATAGACCACAAGGACTCTTATATGGTATAAGTATCACAGGTAGCATTTTCATAGTGTTGAGACTAATTACATAGGAAAAGTATTTTTTTTTTGTTCCTTACCTCTTACCAGGCACCAAAATATAAAACAGATTGATACATCTGAATATAATAAGTAATCAAAGAGCTGTATGAAAACCTTTGTATATAATTTTCTGAATTCCAAGGTGAGAATTCCTTTTAAGACACAAGACAGTAGTAGAATATAACATAAGCATAAAGATTTATGAATTTCACTACTTAAAATTAAAAATTTTTCAAAGTCAAAAAGTATCTTGAATAAATATGAGGCAAACAATAAAACAGATCAATATTTTAATGTATATGACACCATAGTTAATAATCCATAAATACATAAATGAAACAAAGATCTCATTTTTTTTCAAATGCATAGGCAATTCACAATAGAAGAAACACAAGATAAGATATATGTAAAATAATATTAATCTGTAATAGATAATTATCTGTAATGAATATTCTGTAATAATTAATCTGTACTGAAAGGAATGTAAATTAAAATAGCCTAAATAGTCTAAACAGTGAACTGGTTAAATAAATGATATGTGATATAATGACCAGCTTTCATTAAATATAGCAAGTGAAAATTTACAAAGCATCATTAAGCTTAAAAAGCAGATTGCAAAATGTTACTAATCATAACAATTTTTAATGATTTTGTGTATGATATATACATATATAGACTATGTGCAATGTTTGGTTCTGTGAATAAATGTAGATCTGTATGTATGCATCTATCTATGTATCAGAAAAAACATGTATGCATTAGAAAAAGCATGTAAGGACCTACATACTAAATTATTCCTAGCACTAATCTCAGATATTAAGATAACAGCAGATATTTTTCTTCTTATGATTTCTTTACAAATTTTCTATAATAAACACAAATTATTTTTATAAACATTAAAGTCACTAAAACAAGACCTAGTCTATATTGCAGAAAAAAGATTAGATGACATATTACTAGATTTCCTGAATGTTAAGAAAGCCAGTTGAAAGGTATATCTGTCCCTATTTTTGAAGGCCACCTCTATTTTAAAAAAATAAAAATAAAAGAAGAAGGAAGGAAAGAAGATGGAGCAAGGAGGGAGGTAAGAAGAAGAATAAAGAAAATTCAAAAAAAAAGAAAAGAAAGAAAAATAAGATTTGTCAAAAACAAAAAGAGCAACCACCTATAATTGTATCTCTTAGATTCCTAGGAGCCAAATTTTAATCGATCACATCTTTAACTTAATTTTCAAAGAAATGCACAGCCTGGAATGTAGAAAACTTGAGAAGTTTGAGGCTATATTTATATAGTAAGCATACTATTTATTATAAAAGAAAACAAATAGAACATGCATCAATTTCAGTTATAGGACCACTATATTTTCAATTTCAAATAAATAAAAATTAAGAGCAAGCAAATGATACCTTACAGCAAAACAAATAGAAACTGCTAAAGGCTATCCCGTACTGATATTATAGAAAACAAGTCTTCACTAAATAAAAATTTAAATATGAAGTTTGATTGTATCTCATCGAAAATGGCAAATGAAAACCAATTTACAATCCTTAAAGAACATCAGGAAGCACCTATACATACATGGTCAAGAGGACAAGATGCAGTCCCTCGAATACTGGAAAAGGCTAACTCAGTTCTAGTCCATAATTGGGCGCTTCTTAGAAGGAAGATACGCATTCTGGCTTTGGATATTACCAGAGTTTTTAAAGCACCAGAGAATCTGATAAGTTCTATGGTAGACTTCTCCAAGAATCCATTAAAGTGACCTGACCAAACCCCATAATGAAGCCATCTAAGATCAAATCAAGTTCCATTGAACCAGGCTCTAGGGCAACAACAAAAGACTATTCACTTGACTCAGTCATACTTGCTGTTAGGTATTTCAGTTTCCCCTCCAAACAGAGGGGAAAAGTTCAGAAAGATGATGTACTAAATACTTCTTTTAATCCTAAAATCCAGTCAATTTCTTTTTTTGTCACTTGTCTCTTTAAAAGTAACCCAATCCCTTTCTTTTATTATGTGCAGCTTTACTCTGTTCATTTTTATTTCCCAATAGCAGAATGCCTTAAATAAATTCTTAAAAACCAACACACCAACAAATAAATAAATTAAAACTCAATGACTATAAAAAGTACACAGTCTAACCTGCTTAATTATTAACAGGTAAACAGAATGCATTTCTGAATTATTTACTTAACTCCTTCAACTAAAAACTTTAAAGTTTTTGAGCTTGGAATGTGTACCCTTTCTAAGAATTCATAAATCAATTATTTTAAAATATTCTCTTAAGCCATTTTAATAAAAGCAATTAAAAAACGTCAAAGTTAATGTGAATTTAAACATTAGCACAGTGCATAAGAAATACAACACATTTTTAAGATTTCAGAGGTCAGTAAAATTCCCTTCTTTCCAACTATCCCTTGTCCTGTTTCAGATACTTTATTCCACAATACATTTGGACTGAATGAGTATAAATATTCTCTACTAAATTGTATTAATAAGATGGATATAATAATGATTTTGGAGCATTTATATAATGTTCTTATTCCTAAGCATATCATAAGAAATATATAATTACAAAACTATGGAAAATGTTAATAATTCCAAAACTAGAAGAACAGAAAGGAAAGAATTAACAGTAAATAAAATTCATCATTTTCTCTGGATGAAATACTAGCTCAGCTAATATATTGAAGAATGACTGCTGCTTGGTACAAGTAAACATTGATTACCCGGGATGCTGGTTAATTAAATTCTGGTTAGCTAAGGGTTCACCAGAAACAATAAAGTTTTTGCCTTGATTCTTTCAACTAAAAACCTAAGATATACTAGCAGATTTTCCTGCCTTGGTACATAGGGTTTTATAATTTTATCTTCATTAAAGATGAAAAACTTATTCTGCCATAGAGGATGGTTCTTAATCTTTTGGGGGGTCATAAGTCCCTCTGAGAAGATGACAGAAAACCACGGATCTCTTACTTTAGAAAAATGTACATGTTCACAGTATTTTTTTACATTTCTAGGAGTCCAGGTGATGTGGGAAACAATGGGAAAAGAAAAAATTAAATTCCCTTATTGCCTATAGCCATTGACAAGTCCTTAAAACTGGTAGAGTGACCTTCCTCTAGGAACTCAATTGCCTCGATGTTGACACTATGCTAAGGGCAAAAGGAAAGCTTAGGTTAACATTATCCTGACCCACCCCCCAGGATCCTGTAAGTCTACTTTAACATATAAAACATACACAAATTTCCTTTGGAAAATTCCTTTATCTCTATCCCCCATCCCACCCCAGGATATATCTTGGCAATCATCCTCCAAGCATATGGCCCACTGATACAGAACTGAAGGATCTTATGACTAAGATTTTATTAGACAGTATTAAGTGACCTTTTCCTAACAATAGCTAGCCCCATCAAGGTCCTAGAAAACTTGCTTCCAAAATTCCTTAGAGACTTACACTATCCCTAACCCCCTCCCAACTTGAAAGTATATTAATCAGTCCTGTCACAACCCCAGTGCTGCTCTTTCTGCCCCTGGGTCCTGTTCCTGTGCTTTAATAAAATCACCTTTTGCACCGAAACGTCTCAAGAATTCTTTCTGAGAGTTCAGCCCGAACCCCAACATTTTCACACCACAGGGACCCACCAAAAGATTGTTTGCCCTCTAATTTTACAAAACTATAAATGCATAGACATTGGAGATTGTACTGACAACACAGCGACCCCAGGCATAACAAGGATGTTTAAAGTTGCTTTTTGAAGACATCTTTAATAATGAAGTATTTTCTTATGATTTGTTTCCTTTTAAAAGGAGAGTGTAAAAACAACTTTGCTTAATTTAGTCTTGGTTAAAGGTTAAGTATGTTTCCTTTTAGCATAATTGCACTACCAGAGTTTGAGCTTTAAAACAAAATAGTGCTGTTTTCAAATCATTCCACATTCTAGAAGTGGCAACAATTTTCTTACAGTTTTGTAACTCTTAGAGGAGGTAAGGTGAGAGAGAAAGCTCTTTAATGTTCACCTTTACTTCTAAAGATTATCAGATAATTGCAAATATATAAACCTTCCCTGTATTCAGGTTTTATTCTAAGTACTTTTATGTATATTTGCTTATTTAAACCTCATAAAAACTAGGAGGTGGGTAGCTAGATATCAGATGTCATTACCTTCATTTTATTAATATGTAAACTGAGGCATAGAGAGATTATGTGATTTCCCAAAGATCGCCTCTCTACTGAATGGCAGAACCAGGATTCACACCTAGTCAATCAGGCCAGAGTCTGTACTTCTACAAACAATTATTACGTTTTCAGTTTCAGTCATGAACTGATGGTTTTTCTTACACGGTTTTATATGTAACACAAGTCCACCTCTTCACTGCTATGCAAGACACATTCATAATGTTTTTTCCCAGACATATACATTTGGGGAGTAGTTCATAAGTTGCTGACAAAACTGGTACCACCTTTGTGCAGCTGGCACCACCTTTGTGCAGCTGGCAGTTATATCATTGTTAATTTCCCAGACTCAAATGCCCAAATGGGAAAAAAAAGGCACCACTATCTCAATAAATGTGGAACCCTACAATGAAAGCTGACCCTTCATTACCTTTTGGAAATAGTTCTGGTGAGATACAAAATTGAGTGATTATATACTCTATGTGCAACCAAGACAACAGGATAAATGGCCCATATTGTCATAATAACAGTTCACAAAGTTGAGGGCTGACAAGTTGCTTTTGTGGCCAAAGTTGCAATAACATGAAAATTTTCTTGGTTAATCCTTCTCACCAAGGGATTGCATGCTCCCAGAGATAGCAACAAATTTGTATCTCATTTGCTTTCAGTGCACCAACCTTAATATTTTCAGTAATCCCAGAAAGAGCAAAGGCTGGAAAGAAAGAGAGAGAGAGAAAGACAGAGAGAGGGATGGAGAGGGAAGGAGGGAGGGAGGGAGGGAAGGAAGGAAGGAAGGAAGGAAGGGAGGGAGGGAAGGAGGGAGAGAGGAAGAGAGGAAGGAAGGAAGGAAGGAAGGAAGGAAGGAAGGAAGGAAGGAAGGAAGAACCTTTTTTATAGTTTGTACAGAAACATTTTCAGTTATAAATTTGTTCCATTTAATTTTTATTGAATTACTTCCTACATATAAATGCAATCAAGCAGATACCAGTAAGATACAAATATAAAGGGGCAAAATAAGGCAGAATGTTCAGAGTCTTAAAAATGGTTAAAGATCAGATAAACAGGAAACAAAGCAGGGCAAGGACAAACAGGAATACAGAAGCAAGAAGGCAAAACAGGGGTGCCTGGGTGGCACAGCGGTTAAGCATCTGCCTTTGGCTCAGGGCGTGATCCCGGTGTTATGGGATCGAGCCCCACATCAGGCTCCACTGCTATGAGCCTGCTTCTTCCTCTCCCACTCCCCCTGCTTGTGTTCCCTCTCTCGCTGGCTGTCTCTATCTCTGTCAAATAAATAAATAAAATCTTTAAAAAAAAAAAAAAAAAGAAGGCAAAACAAGAAAGAACCTTGGTAACTGAGGCAGCTTTTCTTCATTAGATCCAGGGACTTTTAATGAAGTAATGAATTCCAATGCAGCCAAGCCAGGCTGGGAATGAAAACCTGGTTAAAATAAGAGGTATATCTGGAATAAAATACCATTCTCAGCTCCTTTTGTCTCTAACTCATCCTACATACCACAATAAAACAAACATTTGGAAATCATCTAGCTATACCTTATTCTCTATAATGATTCCCAATCACTCACACTATCAAATCCAATGTGTTTGGTTTGCAAAATCCTCCATAATCTGGTTCTACTGTGTATCCTCTCTTCCAATTAATGCAGAAATTGTACCCTCCAATCCAATCAGAAATTGTACCCTCCAATCCAATCAGATTAAACCAGTATACATTGATTCAGCAAACATTTATTGAGGCCTATAATATGTTAAGGAGCATTCACATAATTGAAATCTACATGGTCTTGGAGCCAAAGAACAAATGCTAATCTCCAATTTCTCCAAAACTCTATCTCAATGCTTTCCCTTCTCACTCTTCTCCTATTCTTATCCAGGAAACTATGCATGGTCTTCCTTTGGATTCAATAAAAATTGATTCAGATATAATCAGTTCAATCACTCTCATTCTAGCTCAGACACTTACATTTCAGTTTTGAAAATATGATCAAACTAAAAATATATACACAGGGCTAACCACATGTGCTCTTCCCACTAACACTCTCACAAACACAAAACATGGTGGATCTTAAATTAACACAACACACACAAACTCTTACTAGGATCCACATTTGTCTTCTTCTATTCCTTTATCAGGCCACACTTGGTGGGGGCTTTTGAACTTGTTCTTCTAAGGCTCTTCTTCAAGATCATTACATGATGGCTTCCCCTTCTCATTATTCAATCTCAGCTCAAATGGCACCTCGTTACTCTTTATCCCCCAGGTCACTCTGCCCCAAGTCACTCTTGATTCTACTACCTAGCTTTCTTTTTTTCACAGGTTATCACTCTCTGCAATCATTTTGTTTATTTATAAACTCATTCACTGTCTATCTTTCTACATTAGGGATCCTATCAGTTTAGCTACATACAATTCAGTGACAAATTGTTTGCCCCTAGGCATTATGCCTGGCATACAGTAAGCACTCAAATATCTGAAGAATAAATACAAACAAAAATAATTATTAATATTCAATCCATAAATATTTATCAAGCATTTACAGTGAACAAGATGATTTTTTTTTAAAGTTAATTCCCAGGCTGAGGAATGTTCTGCCCCTAACATAATTACATTTGGGAAAAAGATCCAAGATAAATTTGGTGACAGAGAGTTCTTTTTTGTTTTTTTTTTAAAGATTTTATTTATTTGTTTGAAAGAGAGAGAGCAAGAGAGAGAGCACAAGTAGGGGGGAGGAGCAGAGGTAGAGGAAGAAGCAGACTCCCCACTTAGTAAGGAGCCCAATGCGGGGCTCGATTCCAGAACCCTGAGATCATGACCTGAGCTGAAGATAAATGGCAGATGCTTAACTGACTGAGCCCCACAGGCACCTCCACTTAGAGAGTTCTAAACAAAATAAATTGTCAGAGAATTAAACCTATCCTGTCTTGATACTTAAGACTAACATCATTGTTTTTCTCAATCACAGTTCCCTTCACATTCCCCCATTAAACCTATTGATACATCATCATCAACTTTTATAATGTCAAGAATGGTTGAATGAAACTGAATGAAGAAAATGACAGTGTCACATTTCTCATTTTGGATATTTATTGCCGAAATGGATGAGTCGGTATCCATGAAACATGGAAGAGTCAGGATACAACTAAGAGTAGTAAAATGTACAGATTCACTGCCTCCTTCATACAGTGTACAAACATGCTCAGATTTGACAATTCTAAATGTTTCTAAAGGTTAAAAAAAAAGCATTAATTTAAACTAGGGTCAGAAAACTTTTTGTAAAAGGCCAAATGATAAATATTTAAGGCTTTGTAGGTCATACAGTTTCTGTCTCAATTACTTAACTGTGCTATCATCTCATGAAAGCAGCCACAGGCAATAAATACATAAACAAATGAGTATGCCTATATTTCAATAAAACTTTACTTACAAAAACTGTGGGATCATCAGGGAAATGCAAAGCAAAACCAAATCACCTCACATGTGTTAGAATGGCTATTTTCAAAAAGACAAGAAATACGAAGGGTTGGTGAGGATGTGGAGAAAAAGAAACCTTTGTACACTGTTGGTGGGAATATAAATTGGTGCAGCCACTATGGTAAACAATATAGACGTTCCTCAAAAACTTAAAAATAGAACTACTATTTGATCCAGCATTTCCACTTCTGAGTATATACCAAAGGAAATGAAATCACTATCTCAATAAGATATTTGCAACCCAATGTTTACTGTAGCATTATTTACAATAGCTAAGACTTCCTGGAAATAATCTAAGTGTTGACAGATGGATGAATGCATTTTAAAAAAAGTGGCATGTATATGCAATGGACTATTATTCAACCATCAAAAAGAAGGAAATCCTGCTATTTGCAACAACATGGATAGATCTTGAAGGCATTATAAGCTAAGCAAAATAAGTCAGAAAGACAAATACTGTATGATCTTACTTACATCTAATGAAATCTTATGGAATCTAAAAAACAAATAAGCAAACAAAAACAACAAAAGAACTGAACTCATAGATACAAAAAAAAGATTGGTAGTTGCCAGGGTGCAAGGGAGGGGTGGAGAAGAGAGTTGGGTTGTATGTGAAATATGGGTGAAGATGGTCTAAAGGTACAAACTTCTAATTATAAAATAAATAAGCCCTAGGAATCTAAATGTTCATCATGGTGACTATAGTTAAAAATATATTGTAGATTTGAGAGTGGCTAAGAGAGTAGATCTTAAAAGTTCTCACCACACACACAATATTGTAATTACGTGTGGGGATGGATGTTAACTAGACTTATTGGTGGTGATGTTTTGCAATATATACACATATGAAATCATGTTGTACACCTGAAACTTACATACTGTTATTTATCAATTATGTCCCAATTAAAAAAGAAAAACACTAGGACAGATTCGTTGACTTCTGGTCTAAACTCATCAGTAAAGCCTACAGAATTTCTACATAGGGGAGATTAAGCAACAAAATTTAATTATAAGGGCTATTATGAGGACTTGTATTAGAAGATGCTTTTACGAGATATGCAAGTTGCTTTTACATGAATTAAAATACTTTTGGGGGGATTGATGGGAATTACAGGGACCTAAGCCCCTTGTCACCTTTGTCACTGCCACCTAATCCCACAATCAATTTAGGCATATTCTTGGCATTACATTTTGGCCTTATACAGAATCATCATCTTTCCATAAATATCCAATCCATCATATTATTTATATCCTAACATTAAAATTATTTTTGAAAAGCCACAATAAATACTTGGTTGAAGTTTAAAAAATACATTCCCTTTATCCATGCTAATTTTGCAATTCTATTTTAAACAACTATTAATTTTGTCAGGCATGATTTGTTTGTAATAAACTCATTTTGTTCATTGCTCATGATTCCTTTGTCTTCAAGATGTTTACTGATTTCTCTTCCAGTGTTTTATTGAAAATGTTGTCAGGCCATTTCAAGTTACATTTTCATTACATCTATTGTAAGAATTTTTTCTTCCTCAAATTTTTTTAGGTCCTCTAAAGTTCTCAAGTAAAACACACCTTCATATATCCAAAGTACTAAATACCCTTTTACTTGATTCTGATTGATAACTATTTTCAAAAGGCATTCTAAAACTTATTTTATGCTTCTCAAAACTGTATTCTGACACCAAAATAGCTACACAATTAAACTAAAATTTGGTTTGTAAAGATTTTAAATGATAGTATATTGATCCACATTGTCTTGAGATAACTTATTTATTAATTAGTAGCACTATCATTTTCTCTTCTCCACTTTACAGTTGCTATAATAAATTCTACTGCCAATCAGCTTTCATTAAGTTATCAGTCCTTCTATTTGTGATAATCAATACTCTACCTTTCTGCCATCCAATTCTACTTTATCTCTTCTGGCTACATAAATCTCTAGAGCCTATGGTGTCAAAATATTTTTTTAGCTTCAACCATACTTCTGTAAAAACATGAAAACTACAACATTTAAATGTAAAGTTTGCTATTAAGTTACATCACATGTCACACAACCATGAATTTTAAAATAAAATGAGAAAATATAAGAACTTAGATAATATTATAAAAACTGCTTCAGTTGGATTTGCTATTCAATAAATGAAAACACTTGAGAATTCTAGTAAAAATAAACCTTGAGATGGTTGAAATATCCATTCTAAATAATGGGAACACTTAGGTAATTGTCTGTACAAAACAAGGATCAGACTTTTTGAGGTCATAAAAAGCTTGACCTTCTGGGATAAGATGAATGCAGAAAGCGTACCACTAACTTACACAATAGGGATAAGATTGTTGAATCTATCTGCAAAATAACATTTTCAAAAGCTTCATAAAGTAACTGATTCATTAAAGAAATAACTGAAGATTCTTTCTCTTTTCTGATGAAAGACCACAAAACATTGCAATATTTGCAAAAGAGGATGAGGTGCTCGTGTCTCACTTGTGAGACATGAATACCTCCTTTATTACCTATGTTCTTGCTATGTATTGAGAATGTTGAAGAAAAGCAGTTCCAAAAGAATACAGGTTTGCTGATCCGCGGTTCCTGTTAATATCACGATATAACAGAAGCTTTCGCATAAAATCAGGATGACAGTTACTTGCTCTGTACTCAGAGGGACCAATTTTCCCCTATAGACATGAACACAGCACAAATCACAAAGTACCAAAATTGAGTGTAAGTGCAAACCTCTCAATGTCACTCAGGTATCAGCAAAAAGGACCAGTTTGGCTATATAGGAAAAGAAGTCAGGCCCAAGGATTTGAAGGGGAGGGCAGATTGGCATTGGGATAATTTATCTGCCTCTACGATAGTTCATATGTCTCCCTGAAAAGAATTAAACCAACCTTGCCAAAGATTTGTCTTGTTTAGCTACAAGCTGTCTCATTGTATTCTCACCCACTTCCCATCCCCTCCTCAACTATTGTTTTCTTTGGAACAGTTTCTTTTCCCACTCAAACCCTTTAACTTCTCTTTTTCTCTCTCTCTCCCTCCCTCCCACGACACACACACATACACACACACAGAAATACACACTGCATGATGTTAATTGTTAACTTAAAGGATATTTTCTTTGGAAAAAATCACAAATGATTATTGATATGACAGCACAGAAGGATGTCAGCCTGTGAAGAAATAAGGCAACATGATCCAAATCAAGTGCTAGATACATTAGTATACTTACTATGCATCTTCCATAAGGGGATTACCATGCTATAAACAAACTTGACAAGGATTCACATAAAGATCCTAACGGACCTATCGGAAGTAAAGTCAGGCTACTGTGAAATGCTATTAATTGCAGTAAACATGTCAGATTCTACTAACATGATTCTATCTCTCTTTCACGTCAAATACACAGATATTTAGGATAATTTGGTAATTATAAACTGAGCCAAGTTAGAATAAAAGATAGACAGGAACATCTATGAGTGTCAGAAGAAAGAACTCAAAGCCAGAGCAAAGGGGGGAGGCGGGGGCGGAAGACTTATTGGACCCTAGGGCATCATATTCACATATACCCAGATATTTAGGATGATATATGGAATAGTAACACCAATGTGTAGACAACAGACAAGACCTAAAGCCAAAGAGAGGCATGGAGGAACAACTGGGACATGCTTATTAATGGATGCCCAATCCATCAGATTGCAAGTAGAAAAAAATCTACAGACTAGCATGAAGAAGCAGTAAAAATTAACACTTGAATTCTCCCTAGGGCTCTAGGTGGTAAAAAGTCACATGAAAGAAATGTGAAACCCAGATATGTTCCATGGGCGCCTTAGGAATCAGCATTTACACTTTATTCTTAGAACATAAAATCCAAGCTTAAAAATTAACGCAAAAAGAATGTGGATTTCTTTAGACTCTTATGGACGCAGATCTATGGTCACAGGATAGAAGGGAACGCTAAAACACTTTGCAAGGAGCTACAGAACTCTCATATAACAACCTCCTTCAACTAAAAAAAGAAGCTCACCATAATATCAGAAACAGCTCTTCTGAGTTCATTCAGTCAACAACTATATACGAAATGCCTGTTGAAGGCAAGTATGATTAGATCCAAATGATACAGTAGTGAATAGAACATCATTCCTGTCTTTAGCAAGTTTACGTTCTAGTAAAGGGGACAATGAATATAAAATATAAAATACAAGGTCCTGTACAGAAAAATGCCAAAAGTAAAAAGCAGGACAAGGGAAAAGAGAGCGTAGATCTAATGATGCAGGTATTTTAGATAGAGTGCTGACAAAAAGGCATTCTAAGGTGAAATTCTGGCAGAACTCTAAACAAAGTAAAAGAGTGAATCATGAGGCAAAAGATACTTCAAGAGATGAGGCAAAAAAAATTAGTCAATATATAGGAGATTTAAGTATAACTAATAATTTTGAACTAGCTGATGTGTAGAAACTCTTCCCCTCAAGGATTGCATGTTCTTGCCAAACTAACGTGTAGTATTTATAAAATTCAATGATTACTGATCTATAAAATAAGTTTCAACAAACAGCAAAGAACACATATCATACAAAGCATGTTATCTGACCACAGTGCAGTCATATCAGGAATTAAGGCAAAAAAGCCAGTTTAAAAATCCCTATATATTTGGAAACTAAAAAATACATTTATAAATATTCCATGAGTAAAAAAATCATAATGGAAATATTAAATATTTAAAAGTAAACAACAATAAAGACACTACATATCAAAACCTGTGGGATGCAGCTAAAGTGGTACTTAGTAGAAAATTTATGGCTTTAAATGCATATATTACATGTTAAAAAGTTGTAAAATTAATTAGTTAAAGATTTAACTTAGCAAGTTAAAAAATAACAGCAGAATAAAGCCAAATAAAGGAGAAGGAAATAAATAATAAAGATTATAACAAAAATTAATGGCATAGAACTTACATACAATAGAGAGCAAAAATGGGTTCTTTAGAAAGCCAAAATGGTTCTTTAAAAAGACAATAAAATATTGGTTTAAACCAAGTGAAATTATCAAAATTCATCCTAATAATAAAATCTATACTGATCAAAATATTATTAATCATTAAATATTAAGCAAGAAAAAGGCACTAATTAGAAACTTTAGGAATGAGAAGAATATATCTCTAAAGATAAAGGAAATATTAAAATATTATGAGAGAATATACTAAACAATGAAAGGGTAATCAACTTACAAACTGAAATGAAATGGGCAATTTCCCAGAAAAGTGCAACATAACAAAATCAACACAATGAGAAATAGAAAACCTGAGTAACTTTATTATCAATTGATAACAAAATTGATACTAAAAAAGAGAACACAAGAAAGGAAATGTATATGCTAATCTCACTTAAGAATTTAGATGCAAAAATTCTAAAGGAAATAGCAAACCAAATGAGCAAAATGCATGTGCATTTGTGTACATATACATAACTACATAACAATTATAGAATATTTATCCCAAGAATGTAAGAACTGTTTAACATCACAAAATATAAATACAAAAACATTAATTCAAGAAGATACATGCACTCCTGTGTTCACTGGAGCATTATTTACAATAGCTAATATATGGAAAGAACCTAAGTGTCCATCAGTGGAGGAATGGATAAAGATGTGGTGTATATACACAATGGAATACTACTCTGCCATTAAAAAGAAGGAAATCTTGCCATTTGACACAACACAGATAGACCTGGAGGGTATTATACTAAGTAAAATAAGTCAGATGGAGAAAGACAAATACCATATGATCTCAACTTATACACAGAACCTAAAAAACAAAACAAAAGTTCATAATACGGAGAACAGATTGGTGGCTATCAGAGGGGAAGGGCTTGTGCAAAATGAGTCAAAGGGCTCAATTTTATGGTGATGTAGTAACTAGACTTATCACAGCGATCACTTTGGAGTGTATATAGATATCAAATTATAATGTTGTACACCTGACACTTATATAATCTCATATACAAATTTTACATCAATAAAAAAAGAAGATAAGTGATACACACCATATTCAGAGATTAAATGAGAAATATCATCAATCTCTCAATATAAAGAAACAAAAAAACTCCAAACTTTATAAACATGGATACAAGATATGAAATAGACTAAGAAAAAATATTTGCAACATACATGACCAGTGAAGCATTTCTCCCCCCTCCAGTAAATGTGTACTTTTATTTTTTTTTAATTTTTTATTGTTATGTTAGTCACCATACAGTACATCCTTAGTTTTTGAGGAAGTATTCCATGATTCGTTGTTTGCGTATAACACCCAGTGCTCCATGCAATCTGTGCCTCCTTAACATCCATCACCGGCCTATTCCAAATCCCACATCCCCCTCCCCTCTGAAGCCCTCAGTTTGTTTCCCAGAGTCCATAGTCTCTTATGGTTCGTTCCCCCTCCAGTGAAGCATTTCTATTCAGAATATATAACAAGCTGCAACAAATCAATAAAAAAAATAAGCATTATAACTTTAAAAACTGCTGAGAGAATACAACTGAAAAAATCAGAGAAAATAACACCTGATTGGCCAATAAGAATATGAAGAGAAGCTCAACTTCTTAAAAAAGCTAAAATTCAAGTAGCACATAGATAGACTACTCCGATCTTCTTATCAAAAGTTTAAAAGTCTATCATTATCTATTATTGGAAAAAAATCTGGAGACCAATTTTCCATTACCTTGTAAAGTTAAAAATGTATATTCTCTAAACCCAGCAAATTCAAATACAGAAATTCCCTCACATTTACACAAGGAGATACTTACAAAGATATCTACTGTGACACTGACTGTAATAGAAACAGTCTTTCTTACTTAATAGAAAAGTAAAAAAGAAGAAAGAAAAAAGGAAGGAAGGAAATGAAGAAAAGAGTGAAGTGAGAGGAATGAAGGGGATGGGAAAGGAAGATGCACTTAAATGTGCATCAGCAGGAAACGGATATATTGTGGCTCAGTCACACAATGGTATAACACACAGCACTATATACAGCAGCTAAAATGCCTTAGGTCCGTGCATACCAAAACAGATAATCATGAACATAATGTTAAGTGAAACCAAAATATGCTAGAGAATGACCTAGTATTTCTCAGTTCACAAGAGCTCTCAGTGTCTCATTATTATTTTTTAACAGAGCCCTTAGTGTCCTAGTAATGTTTTCTCAGCAAACTTAGCCTAAAAATATATCTAATAGAACCATTTAGTTTGTAGTTTAGTTCTAAACAGCTCAATAAGTATTTATGTCCCAGTCACTTAGTGGTCATACAAAAAAATAATAAACACAAATTGCAAGGAAAATATTATTTTAATTCAATGCTTACATAACCATCCTTAAATTAGTTACTATTGGGATGTGTGTGCCTGTTGAGCACTTCACAACTTCTCAAACCTTGAAATCAGATTGGACACTGCCACCTTTTTTCCCTGTTGTGTACTGACTTTCACACAATTTTCACACTGCTTTCTATGACAGCACTTACCAAAACACCAGCTTCTCACAGACATAACACTATCAAGAAAAATGTGCTGAAATTAAAATGTTGAAATTGTGAACTACCTCAAGCTAGTGGCTGATCTGGTATCTGAAAGATGTTGAACACTGCAATGTTTCTCTTGAAATTTTAAAATATCTCACAGCACACCTGTAAGTTCACTGTGGCACTTTGGGAGCACCTTGGTATCTAGATTGGAAAACATGACATTGGAAACCATGAGGCAGGATGTATATAAATGTTTTTTGGTATCCAAAACTACCCCAAATTTTCATGGGGTCACACAGGCAAAATTACAATATAAAAATAGTAGAAAATATGGACTGAAAGCATATATATTAAACTCAGAAGAATAGTTGCCTCTGAGTACAAAAATGGGGAAATGTAAACAGGAGGGGACTTAAACTATTTCTGTAATGATTAATTCCTGTAAAAATTTTCTTAAGCAAATATGGTAAATGCTAACATTTTTTTAAATGAGTGATGGTATTTGGTATTTATATTAACTCTGTGCTTTATTGTATTTTTGAAATAGTTCATAAAAGAACATAAGAAATGACAAGCATTGTAAGTTTTCATAAACTTTATATAGGCAGCTACTTTTAGAATGCCATTCTAAATCCCAGGACATCTGGTTACTCTTAGACCTGCTTTTCCACAGGTTCCATTTAGAATCATTACACTATTCACTGGTAGTAGTCTAACATTTAAAGAAAAAAAAATCAGTGCAAAGACCTCTGTTTCCTAAGCTTCACCATAAGTCACAAATGTTGTTTTTATTTAATAAATTTGGGAAGACTCTCAGCAGAAATGGGATGTAAGCATTTTTTACCCTCTTCCTTCAAAATATAATTATTTGCTCATTTTACTTACTGCAGATAATGTCACATGTGATAGAATATAACACTTATTCATTTAGTACTATCACAAACCCCATAGATGTCTGGCCTATTGCAAGATATACACCTATTCCCAACCTTAGTTTTAATCTGTTTATTTTTTTGGATACTGGCAAATTCAGAAGTGCAACTGTAGTGAATCAACTGATGCTTTATGATTATGTTGGGTGGACATTAAGTTTTTGTTAGTTCTAATTCCCCACATTCATCTTCCCTTTGCCTTCTTCCAGCCACAATATTTTTTTTTAAAAATTATTATTATTCCTTAGAAGCAGGAAACTACAGATATTGTGGGAGTGTTGGGAATGTTGACAGATTTCAGAATTTCTATGTATCAATCAAGGCCTTATGATCAATAACATCAGTCATAGTAATAAATTAAAGAAGATAGCAATTATCCCATGTGCACTATCCAGACCACACAGCCTGTGTCTTACTCAAGACAGTCCATTTTGATAAGGACGTGGTCATATCAAAAAGCATATAAAGAAAAACAGGGAGGCATGCCTGGGTGGCTCAGTAGATTAAGCCTGCCTTCAGCTCAGGTCAAGATCCCAGGGTCCTGGGATTGAGTCCTGCATCAGGCTCCTTGCTCAGCAGGGAGCCTGCTTCCCCTTCTACCTGCTTCACCCTCTGCCTGCCGCTCCCCCTGCTTGTGCATGCTCTCTCTCTCTCTCTGACAAATTAATCAGTAAAATCTTTTTAAAAAATCATGGAGAATGGTGAGAAGTCCTGAAAGAGTGGGGGTGGCTGAAACAACTAGGGAGAGTTGGCTTGAAAAAGAGAAGACAAAGACAGAAATCTCCAGCATCAACATATTCTTGATAGAGCATTATGTAGACAGAGGAGCAGTCAGTTATAAAATCACTGGAGTATTATAGCCTGGATCTCCAGGAATGACTTCAGGGACTACACTGCGGAATCTTCGGGGTGGTGAAAATGTTGTAGAATTAGACTGTGGTGATGTTTGCACAACTTTCTGAACATACTAAAAGCCACCAAACTGAACACTTCGGGTGAAATTTTATGATATGTGAATTATATGTTAACTTTTCAAAAAGGTATCCATTAAATTTAGTAATATAGATAGTATAATCAAAAGAATAAGTGAGAAGTCAAGAAATAAAAACAATGATTTCAAAATAGGAGAAAAGAAATAGGGTAACAGCTCTTCTTTCAATACTAGCAGTATTGAAGGAAGTACTTATGTCTACATTTAAGTGAACTAGCTTAAACTTTTATGTGTTCCCAACCTTTGATGATTACTAGGAAGAAATGATGTCTAGAGTTGCCCTCTCTAATCCTGGTATCATTTCCCACAAATCAAAAAACCACAGGAACCTATGTTTCAAAATATTACCAGTGTTGTAGAATTCTGGAAAAAAAATTGTACTCTTCAGTGTTTTCCAGGTTTGTTGAAATGAGTACTTTAATTTTTCTTTAAATAAAGTATTATAAGATAAATCATAGCCTTCTATTTTTCTTTTTAAGAAAAAGTCAGAACTACTCTTTTATTTCCAATAGAATATATGAATATAATGTCGTTGGAAATATATCATTCCATATTTGATATACATTCCAGAATAATGTTCAAATATGAAAATGAAAATATGAGACTGTGACCAATGGCAGTATCATGAATGTATTATGGGAGGCTGTTTCTTTTCTAGTAACATATAAAATAGAACAATCAGGAACCATACAAAAGCAAAGAGTAATTGAGTGTATTTATACTAGTTTAGGGATTTTTTTTAAGAGAAAGCAAGAGTCAGTCATTAAAAGTATCCAAGACTCAATTGCTTTTTAATATACCATGGATTAACTACTGAAATTTGACAGTAAAAACACAAAAATATTTAAATTAGCACCAAAATATTAAATAAATTCCTAGGTATAAATCTAACAAAATATGTACAAGATCCATATGAGGAAAACTACAAAATTTGGGTGAAAGGAATCAAAGAACAAAATAAATGAAGAGATATTCCGTGTTCATGGATAGGAAGACTCAATATTGTCAAGATGTCAGTTCTTTCAACTTGATCTTTTGAGTCAATGCAATCTCAATCAAAATTCCAGCAAGTTATTCTGTAAATATCAACAAACTGATTCTATGGAGGGGCAAAAGACCCAACTTAACACTGAAGAACAAAGTCAGGACTGACACTACCTGATGTCAAACTGACAATAAAGCTACAGTAATCAAGACAATATGGTACTGGTGAAAAAACAGACAAATCAATGGAACAGAATAGACAGAAATAGACCTACATATATATATTCAATTGATCTTTGACAAAAAAGCAAAGGCAATACACTAAAGCAAAAATAATCTTTTCAACAAATAGTGCTGGAACAACTGACATCCGCATGCATAAATAAATAAATCAATCTAGACACTAATATTATACCTGTCATAAACTATCTCAAAATGGATCATTGACCTATGTATGTATAAATACATATGTATTTATACATATGTATTTATACATATGTATAAAATGTATAAAATACAAAACTATAAAACTTCTAGAAGATCAAAACAAAGGAATAAATCTAGGTGATGTTGAGCCTGGCAATTACTGTTTAGATATAACACCAAAAGCATGATCCATGAGAGAAATAATTGATAAATTGGACTTTATTAAAATTTCAAACTTCCATTCTGTGGAAGACGGTTATAGACTAAAAGAAAATATCTGCAAATCACATTTCTGATAAAGGACTGGTATCCACAATATACAAAGAACTCTTAAAACTCAACAATAAGAAAACTCAGTTTAAAAATGGGCAAAAGAACTGAACAAACACCTAACCAAAGAAAACAGACGGCAAATAAGCACATGAAAAAATGCCCAATGTCATATGTTATTAGAGAACTACAAATGAAAGCAACAATGAGATAACACTACATACCTATTAGAATGACTAAAATCCAAAACAACTGATAACACCAGATGCTAGCGAGGATGTGAAGCAATGAGAACTCCCATTCATTGCTAGTGGGAATGCAAAATAGTACAGCCACTTTGGAATACAGTTTGGCAATTTGTTCCAGAGTTAAACATAGTGTTTCCATATGATCCAGCAATAATGCTTCTTGGTGTGTACCCAAATTAGGTGAAACTTATATCCACACAAAAACCTGCACATAAATGTTTATACAGATTTATTTATAACTGCCAAACATTGAAACCAACCAAGGTATCTTCCTTTTAGCAGTTGAATGGATAAACAAACCACGGTGCATCCATACAATGGCCTATTATTTTGCACTAAAAAGAAATGAGCTATCAAACCACAAAAAGATATGGAGAAATCTTAAATACATACTGCTAAATGAAAGAAGCCAGTCTGAAAAGGCTATATACTGTATGATTGCAAGTATATGACATTCTGAAAGGTAAAACTCTAGAGACTGTATGAAGGTTACCAGGGGTTTGGAGGCATGGAAAGGAGGAGTATAGGGGAGATGGATAAATAGGTGGAGCACAGAGAATTTTTAAGTCAGTGAAACTATTCTGTATAATACTGTAATGGTGGACAGATGACATTATGTATTTGTCAAAACCCATAGAAAAATACAACACAGAGTGAACACTAATGTAAACTATGTACTTTAGTTAATAATAATATATCGGGGCGCCTGGGTGGCACAGCGGTTAAGCGTCTGCCTTCGGCTCAGGGCGTGATCCCGGCGTTGTGGGATCGAGCCCCACATCAGGCTCCTCTGCTGTGAGCCTGCTTCTTCCTCTCCCACTCCCCCTGCTTGTGTTTCCTCTCTCGCTGGCTGTCTCTATCTCTGTCGAATAAATAAATAAAATCTTTAAAAATAATAATAATAATATGTCAATATTGGTTCATCAACTGAATTAAATCGAGGCAAACTCTATAGTGCTGGAAAAGTTGAAAATATTATAGTTTTTACTATTACTAGAAAGTAAAAATTTCATTTTTTGAAAGACATAAACTATGCTCTACAGTTGAAAGAGTTACTTCTTCCTAGAATGTCCTTTTTTCCATCCCCACCTGCCAAGGTTTCCATCTGTGTCCTAACTGCCATGCCCTAGTTAAGACGAATCTCTCCCTCTCCTGTATTTATGCAGTGCTTTGTCCCTCCAAGAGAACACTTTCATCTATCTTGCAGTAGAGTCATTGAAGAGTACCCCCCCCATTGAAGGGTATTTTTTCCTTTGCATTTTTGCCTCAGTGCCTACTACAGTGATTTGCATAATATACATGCTCAATAAGTATTTACTGTCCTGAACTGAAGATACATATCAGGAATCCAAATATCAAAGACTTAAATATCCTCTGTTGCAGTGAGGGTACTACCTTTATTCCATAATTCTATCATTCTCAAAACACTGTAAGTTGTATCTCTTTTGAAATTGCCCTTAGAGACTGCACAAAGTCACACAAGATAAATGGCTTTATAAATTCTATAATTTTTTAAATGCTCTTGTTGATCATGTAAAACAGGCCATAGTCCTAGAATTCTAAGAGTACTGTGAATGGAGTGGATGTGACAAAGGGCACTCAATTGGAGTAGGTTGTAGAGTTGTAGGTGAGGAAATGATAAGGGATTTACAGAACTGTCAGAATAGGCCAGGTTTTGCTATGGCAATAAACTTGGTTCTATTCAGTAAACATGGTTCTAAATTACTCTTGACTATTTCTAAAAATCAAATCAAATTTAAAAGTAGTTGTCAATGAAAATATTCAATAGGATATGCTGTTGGCTCTACAGGAAATTCCAACACATTAGAATGTTTAGAGCAATGGCTGGACTATTTAATGAAGAAATATCTCCCAAGGTGACTACTTTGCAAAGAATAATACTAATTTGGATACATAAAGTTCCATTACATAACAGACCATTGCATTTGTTTAAAAAAAACAATAGGAGTTTTAGAATATGGAGTTGATTCTTTTTATATGTTAAATAAGTATAAATCAAATTTTATAATGAAATTGTACTTTTAAAATATTTTGCTAACCATAATTCCATAAACACCATTCCATAAACCACCATTCCTTAATTTATCTATTTTTGCAAATCCTAACTTTTCATAAATTAGGTTTTTAAAAATGGAGATCACCTGAATTATTATGTGGAAAAATTCTAATCTTTTGGATAAATGTCTCTTACCTCTTATTCAACATATTTTGAATACTGTGTCTTAAAGGCCAAAATACTGCCACTATTCAGAAAAAAAGCTTCAAAATGCAGTGAATTCCTAAAATCATTCTACCGATGTGTAAATTGCATATTTATTTTGATCTGAAAGTCTAGCCATGTTTAAAATGTCTCTTCTCAGTTTTCTTTTTTTTTTTTTAATGAGGACAAAGACAACATTCTCTGTGGAAATGTGTGAAACATTTAACATAATATTTAGTTTAACAAAGATACAAACATTTAATTTTAAGAATATACCTTTTTTAAGTGATGGTGACTTTTGAGTATGGACCAGAGTAAACTGAATTGTAAAAGTAGAACTTAGTGATGACAGAACAGAACGATGGCATTATCCTTTCTACAGGACTGCCTGGTTTGTATAATAGAACACATACAAATATGTTCATTTTTAATAGGGTTCATGTTTGCATTCATTACACAAAAATTTGTCAACAAATTTTAACAATATAAGACATCATTGAAAAGAGCAGTTTCATTACACAGAAACTTCATTTAGTAATATTTTTAGTGTTACATAAATGTAGGTTTTAATAAACTGTATGTGTGTAAACATATATGCTATACATATAAAATATTGGAAAATGCATATACTGTCCCCATCTTACAGTAAGCTGTTAGAAAATAATAGTGCTCTTTCAGTAAATAAGGTCGCTTTTGTCTTTGATGCCAAACTTCATAGGTTTAAACCTCTTTTTTTTTTTTTAAGATTTTATTTATTTATTTGACAGAGAGAGACAGCCAGCGAGAGAGGGAACACAAGCAGGGGGAGTGGGAGAGGAAGAAACAGGCTCCTAGCGGAGAAGCCTGATGTGGGGCTCGATCCCAGAACGCCGGGATCACACCCTGAGCCGAAGGCAGACGCTTAAGGACTGCGCCACCCAGGCGCCCCTAAAGCTCTTTTCAAAGAGAAATCAGAATGATTATATTTAAAGTTCAAACATGAAGTTCTTTATACTCATGCAAGCTATTACCCAGGAAAAGAACATTTAAAGATTTCCCCTAAAAATACCATACATTACAAATGGCATTACACATATATGAAGGAAGAATCAAATAACACACAAAATGTAACGTTGACTTTTGTCATAAGATAAAAATTGCCTATTAAAGTACAAATTCTAGAAATAACTAAGAGATAAAAAACCTGCAGTCCATGACTGCATTCTGTCCTTTACTCAATCTAACAGCCTGCAAAAATTTAAATTAACTAAGAGTTCTACAACCAATAGGACATCCCACCATACAAAGTTACACGGTAGCAATAATGTTCTGCCTCATTCCGGTATTAAAAGAAGTTCCCCTTTAAGAGAAGGAAAGTCTTTCATTTGTAATAAAACTATTTGATGTAAAATCAATCCACACTAAACAAATATTTCAATAAATGTTTTAAAAGACTTACTATATGAGCATAAATGGAAAAGATTATGACATGCTTTCATATAGAAAAAATATATATTATATGTACAATATATGTTCATTTAAAGAAAGAGGTGAATCGATCTGAAGAAGTAGAGTAGATTTATGTATAAGGCAGGAGACAATATAATGAGTACAGTACAATGAAGTCTCTACATTTCATCTTTTCTTTATCACCCTTAAAAAAGACAATTAAATGTTTTAAAAAGAAAAAGGAGAGAAAAAATATTTCTTCATTGAGCTGCTTTCAAGATTCCTTTACTCAAAGTTAAAGACTGTGGCTGCCATCAACTAGTCGGGTCATTAATTTATCTAAATCTGTCTAGATCTCACTACAGTGTTTCTCATTATGTGTCCCCGAATTCATTATCATTTGCAAAGATCTGAAACCTTTGTCACTGAAACCACTTTCATAGGATTTAACAAAACATTTTGAAGGGTTTTTAAAATATGGAAACTAAACTGACTTTGTTGATTGACTATTATTGATATTATTTTTGGTACTCCATAGATGCAGCATAACCATGCTCACATACATATCAATTTTAAAATGTAATTTGTCTTTCCTGTATATTCCATAAAACACGACAGCTCATACGTATATTACGTAAGGCCCTGGGTGCTTCGGGTGGCTGAAAACATGTGGCTTTCAGCTTTTTACTTCAAAATACATTTGCAAAAGTGCAACTAATCCTGGTGTGGAGTTGTGTTCCCCTGGAACGCCTTACCCATCAAATCTTACAGGAAAAACCAAATACTTCATTTCCAATCATGTTGTCTGCTTCTTTCACACACAAGTTTAAAATCCTTTTTCAGCTGGACTGCTCTGCATCGACATCCCCTGAATTTTTGTTGTTCCTATTTTGTTGAGGCATCTGATTTCTTCTCTAATAATTTCTCGCTCCTCCCCGCATTTTTCTTTTATTTGTTCAATTTTTCCTTCTACTGCTTCTGTACCATCTCTTCAGAGCTCTCTGTCTGACCAGAATTTTCTTTGCAGTTTTATATAACCACATGGACTCTTCCTGTCGCTTTTGGAAGCCTGGACCTTAGTAGGAAGAGACTGCACTTTGTTCCATAAATGTTCCTCAAACAACTTCCACCTGCATTCAGTATATAACCAGACTTTATTTCACATTCCTCCAAATTCCCTTTCCGCCCTCAATCCATTAATTTTGTAATATAACTTTTATATGAAACAAATGTTCCTAGGCACACTGAAGACTAAAAGAATGAATAAGGTACTCAGATACCCTCTAATTTTCCATGGGTCTATTGTTAACATTGAGACCATTTCAATTTCTATTAAGTCTGTAACTTGTTTTTATTGTATGTACAGCATGAGTATTTGACGCTTAAAAACTAAAAAACAGATTGGGCATGCACTAAGTGCCTCAGGGCACCCCATATTAGATACTTCAGTTCACTAAATCCCAGACAATTCTCAGCCTTCATTTTGTTTAAAATACAGCAATTTCTTTTGGTGAATCATAATTCTCTTTTTATTTCTGAATATGATCATTAATGATTCATCAACAAACTATCCTAGGTTCGAAATTCATCCATCTCAAATTGTTTTCCCTGTCAAGAAGAAGGACAGATTTAAACTGCTATCTAAAAGACAGATAAGGTAACTAAAGCATTGGGGAAAAAAAAGATTTTTCTTTCTTTGTGGCAATACTTACAAAGTATTCAGTCATAAATGAGTAAACAACGAAGGTCCAAACTATAATTTGACCTCAGCTCAAAGGACAAAAATCACACACTCTGGAGGGGAGAAAAGTTAACACTATACTAAAATTGTCAAGCAACTTTTAAACTAGATCAATTGCCTTCATAATATTCTCAGAACAAAATGTTCTCTAAGAGCAGATCTGATATGAAGAGCCAAAAAATGGAAAACATTCGCTACCAGTTTATTGCAGTCACCCATAAACTATTACAGGAACATTATGTATTGGGGTTCAAGCCAGCAAGCTATTAAAGCGAACTGCCCTGGTGTCTTTTCATTTTACTTTAATGCTACCAAAGCATTAATAAGTCCTCAGGGAATTGTAGTTATGTTGAAAGAGTCTTATCATGTAATCAATTTTTCAAATATTCCAAGACTTTTAAATGAGCTTTGTTTCTTTTGTTTCTTATTGGTCAAGGTCATTCCACCTTCACAAATGCCATCATGATTTTTTGTTTGTCTGCTCCAAGTCATGCTTTCATTTTGGAAATATATCAATCTAAATGGTGCTAATTGCCATTGCTAATGAGTGCCAAGACATCTAGCACCCTTGGCCCTATCGCCACTTTATATGCTTCTCCTCATGTAGAGATCAAAGAACAAAGGATGGAAAGAATCATCTTCAAAAAATAAGAAGATGCCACATACACACCTTTTTTGGTTTGTTTGTTTGTGTTAAACTTTGATTGAGGGCATAAATAATCCTGCTGAAATTACTTTCCTTTATTGTCCCTGGTTAATTTTAACTTGTTAAAAATTTTCTTTTTTTTTTAAAGATTTTATTTATTTATTTGACAGAGATAGAGTCAGCCAGCGAGAGAGGAACACAAGCAGGGGGAGTGGGAGAGGAAGAAGCAGGCTCATAGCAGAGGAGCCTGATGTGGGGCTCGATCCCATAACGCCGGGATCACGCCCTGAGCCAAAGGCAGACGCTTAACCGCTGTGCCACCCAGGAGCCCCCTTGTTAAAAATTTTCTAACTTAAATTTTTTTCTTATTTAAAGGATAGTAATGATACTCTACTCTAGCAGAACATAATTAACCCAATGATCTAACACTTTAACTCACTATTCACTGTTTTCCCTTGGTGGCATAAATTCTAGTCAACTGAGGCATCTTTTAGTAATAACGGAAAATACTAGTGCTTATAAACTTCCCACAAAATAAGACGTCTCTGTAACTTTCATGGATACAAATCAGCAATGATTCAATTTGTAATTGAAACTGTAAGAGGAAAAAAAAGGTGTAGGCATAAAAAGACTTTACGCATTTTTTTAAAAGTCATTGAAATATGAATTCCAATGAGCTAGATACAAAACCACAGTACAAAACTAACCACAATTTAGTAGCATTACCTAGAAGTAAATATTAATATATTTTTTATTATTTAATGTTTATGTGCATATGTGTGTGTGGAAATATACATATCTATCTCAATTAGGCTATAAGATCCACAAGCCATGTTTCATTTTATCACACTATATCTCCAAATTCAAGCACAGAGCCTATAACACAGTATTTACTCAACATACATTTGTTGAAACAATTGTAAGTAGGTAATAATACAAATGCAATAGTGCACAATTTAAAATTTTAGAATCCTTAATATAAAAGAAATCCCAGGAAACATTAGTGATAACATACTTCCTCAATATGTAGTTCAATTTACACCTATCTGTGACAGCTTATTGTTGTCTTTTTCTTGGCCTAGTGCAACGAAGATTGCCATCTTAAACTATTAATTTATACCATAAACTATTCTTGAAGATATTTATTGGCAATTCAGTCCAAAAAAACTTTATCAACCCTATCATACAGTAATGAAACAGTATGTTTCTTTATCTGTGCACAAACCATACTTTATTTTTACTTCACACTGCTTATCTTAATTAGCAGATCTAGAATATCCTTGTTTTATGTTTCTTGTATAACTCTCTTATGTAATTAGTCACAATCCAATCAAACTTACATTAAAATAATAAGCAATGATTTCTACCTGCAATAGTGTATAGGGCATCTGAGACCCATCACACAGCAAGTAAATAAACAGAGCTCTAGCTAAACTTCTCCCTACTTCTTCCATGTTATGCCCCTCATAAAAGAACTACAAGATGTGATGTCATTAAAACAGCCAATAAGGTTTTCAGTGAAGTTCTTTCCACAGGCTCTTATAAATGACTGCAACTTTATAAATTTATAAGAGAGACCATACAATGAAGAGCTAAATTTTTTGTCTTGTTTTGTTTTGTTTCACCAGACTCCTTAGACAAGATGCTTACACCAATGTTTTAATGAGAAACATGTTAAACCTCAAATGAAAAACAAAAATTAAACAGAAACAACAAAACAAAAAAGAACAAAACATTCTTTGATCAACAGACACTTTGAACTTTGGATCCACCTCTCAAAGTTAAACACTAGACTATAAGCTCCATGAGAGCACTATCTTGGTTCACTGCAATAACTGCATTACCTAGAAAACCCTATGATTCACAGGAAAACCTCTATAAATATTTATTAAAATGAATTAATTTGTATACATACTTTAATGACAAAAGTACAACAGATCAGGGCCTAAAGGAGGTAAGCAGTTTGAATCTGCAAATGCTCTCTGTTCCTCTACTTTCTGTGTATTCTCATTGGACAAATTCATAAAATAGGCTACAGATGAACTGGAGTGGTAATCTAACTTAAAGCCAACAAAGAGACTTTCTCTAGAAACCTTTAGAAACTATACCTGAAATGCTAACATGTTTATGAATGAATTTCTATGACATCCTGGACTGGCTTCAAAATAACGGGGGTAGATGTGGTTTGTTGGCCTCTTATCGACAACTATCGAAGCTATGTGATGTACACATAGTGATCTGTTATATCATTCTTTTGTGTAAATTTGAGATTTTTCATAATAAATCTTTTTTTAATGAGAATACCTACATTTATGTATTTATTATCTTCAAAATAAAATAAAATGAATTTGGAGGCTTCCGACAGAACTTTTCTCAGTTCCCCAAAGAAAATAATTGCCAGCAGTAATTAATAAAAGGAAGGGACACAACTTCCTTAATTGTTGAAAAGTGGCAGCCAAGGAAAAAGAGACAACTAATACACCTCCTAATTTGCAACATTCTCTCATATCAGAAATAGTTTTAAAAAATGAGTGGGCAAAATCCTAAGCAAAACTTTACTAACAGCCCCCACTTTGGAGAAACATTTAATGAGAAATGTGAAAACCTTATTATGCGAGTATAGGTATTTGAGAGAGAGACACAGAGAAAGGACTAGAAATCCCTTTTAACTTCCTTAGCTGGGATTGGTAAATGGTCAATGCTCACAATTTGTTTTTTCTTTACTGGGAAGAAAGTAGGAAAGGGAAAGCAAAACCATGATAATTTCCCAAAGCTGATTACCTTTACTAATAAATAGGCACTTAGTAGAATGTAAAACAAAGAGAAAAATAAATAACACAGAGTAGTCTGAGGAAAAAGGAGGCTAGAAGGAAGAGCCACATGAGCAGGCACAAACAGAGCCCCTAATTGCCATTTCTAGACTGTTGTGGACTGAATGTCCGTGTCTCTTCCAAATCTCTCCCAAGCTGAAATACTAATCCTCAATATGATGGTATTAGAAGGTGGGGCCTTTGGAAGGTAATCAGGTCATGAGGGTGCAGCCCTCATGAATGAGATCAGTGCCCTTATAAGATGAGGCCAGAGAGCTAGTTTGCTTTTCCCCCATGGGAGGGTACAATGAAAAGTCAGTGGCTTGAAACCCAGAAGAGGGTTCTCACAATAACCAGACCCTGCTGGCACAATGATCTCAGACTTTATGCCTCCAGGACTGTGAGAAGTAAATTTCTATTAAGAAGCCAACCTGTGTACGGCATTTTCTTATAGCAGCCCAAGCTAAGACAGCGTATAATTGTAATAGCAAAGCCCAATGACTTTTACCTGATTTGTCCTCACTGCCTGAAAAAGGCTGAGACAGAGTGGTGGGGAGAACAAATGAATAGGAAAATACAAACACCTGGGCTGATTGGCTCTGTCAAAGTAAAATTCTGGTCCTCAACCAAAAGCTCAGAAGATATATTAACATGTTTGGATTCAGATAGGATGGGGAGAGCAACAAAGAATGTTTACCCACACAATTTTTAAACATAAATTAAGGACTATACAGTGATTTGTGTATTTCATATTAAATGAAACAAATATTTAAAAATAGTCCCAAGAAAAAATAATTAGCCTGAAAAAATGTATCTGAAGAATATGTTCCAGAAGAAAAACTAAAAAACATAAGAAAATTCAAGAAGGAAAAATATAAATAACCCCATAGAAAAGCAAAGAATATGAAAACATGATTCATTGAAAAAAAATATGTGTCCAAGAAACATATGAAAATATGTTCAATCTTACAGATATACCATTTTCCTTTATCACACTGACAAACTTCTTAAAACTGGATAATATTCAGGGTTAGTAACCATATAGGAAATAGATACCATACATGGTGGGTGAGTATGCAAACAGTGTAAAGTTTTTGTAATTTAAAAGAACTCTCAAATTTTGTAATGTAGGCTAAATTCCACTAGCAGAAACTCATATATATATATATATATATATATACATATATATATATATATGAATGTATACACTTTGTTTAGACTCTGCCTCCTATACTCTTATGCCTTGATTTATCCCCTACCAAAAAAAAAAAAAGTTTGTCATCACATAGGTAAGGAGGAATTAGTTATTTCTAATATTAAAAAGATACAAAAATTACAGAAGTGAATTTAGACCTTAATCCATGTTCTTTCATTATCTTGTTTTCATGTTAAATATTCACCTCCCCTCTCTAGGGCTGTTTCTCCATATGTAAGATAAATGTATGGGATTTTTAGAATGCTCAAGGACCCTTCCACCTCTCAAAGATTCAATGTTAAAGAGAATTGTTTTTAACCTACTTATTATCAGGAGCATTTTCATGGTTATTTTTCCAATATTGGTGGGATGCTGATGGCAAATTTCCTCTAATAGAGACATACATTCTCCCCTGGCTCTGCCTTTGATCCCAGCATACAGATCTACAAGGCAAGTGTAGGGAAATAAAGGAAAGGGAAAATTCAGGTTCTTCCAAAGCACCTTGGTGGACAATGGTACCATTCTAAGAGATGGAAAGGATAGGAGAAATATAACATTTTAGAGTGAAGATAAATATCCGCAGTTTGAGACATGTTAAGTTTGAAGTGCCTATGAAATGAACATTCAGCTGAAAATATCCAGTGGCCAGGTGTAAGTGTAAGTCTGGAGAGGGATGATGGGGCTGACATATGTGCTGGAGCTATAGATCTGAAAGTCATCAAAATAAAGATGATAGTTGAAACAAAAGATGTGAATATAATCACCCAAGAAGAGGTATTATGTGAAAGCAAGAGAGGGAAAGAGGAGGAGAGAGATGGGAGATGAAGGAAGAGAGAGAAAAGAAGGAAAAGGAGAGAAAAAAGAAAGAGAAGGAGGGTGAGGAGGAGGAAGAAATGTAGGGGCAGAAAGAAGAAGACACCTGCAAAGGAAACTTAAGAGAGGACAGAGAGAAGAGAAAACCAAAAAGTATCATGAAACCAATGGGAAGACACAGCTGCAAAAGAAAGTTGTCAAAAGCATTAAAAACATCCAAGAAATAAAGTAAGGTAAGACTAAATATATTCTACTGGATTTGACAATTTCATGATTTATAATCTTGGTAGTAATACTTTAAATTACATTTCAAGGACAGAAGTCAGTTTTCAGTGGGCTGTAAAGAAGATGAGAGGTGAAGAAGTAAAAGTTCTTTCCTGAAGTTTTGAATAGAAATGAAAGAAAAGAAAGTAGTAACAGAGCAAATCTTCAAAAAAAAAAAAAAAAAAAAAAAAAAGGCTTCCCTTCTTATTTTGTTGCTTGAGTTTTTTTTTTTTTAATATTTGATGGGAGAGATACTTGCACAAGTTTATATGCTAAGAAGAAGGAGCTAATAGAGAAGAAAAGGTTCAGTATAGAGTTGATAAAAAAATAATAAATAATAGAACAATAGCAAGTGTTGTAAAGTATCTACAGCTAATTGTGAGTTAGCAGAGTCCTGGCAAATGAAAGTGTCATGGCATTCAGAACACACATAGCACACTTTATTTAAAATATTCTCTAATTTTCTTTTCTTTCCTTCTCTTTCTTTTCCTTTTCTCTTTTCTTTTTTCGATTTCAGAAAATGGTATTCTTCCATTATTCAAATTTAGTAGGCATTATTTGGTAAACTAAGTGATGAAGCACATATAGGAAAAAATATCTCAAGAAGAGGCTGAAGTCATAAATGATACTTCAATTGATTTAATCAATAAAATGGACCTGTTTTTCAGAGGAACCAAGAAGAACATAAATTTATTTAAGAAATGTACTTAAAATATCGAACCGAAATGTACTTAAAACATTGAACCGATTCTGATATAAATTCAATGACTGGCTGAAAGTATGGAATTGGCACAATGAGAGATGGAAACAAATACAAATGGAAACATTTTGCAGAAAATTTCCAAAACTCCTACTCTCATCATTAAGTTTACTAACAATCTAAAAGACTGAATCAAAAAGAAACTTCTAATACTGTTCCACTAATCCAGAGGAAAAGTCACCTTAATTGAGTTTCTAAATAAAAAGAAACAACAAAATTAGGTTAAACTAAAAAGATTTCAAACTAATCTAAGGGCATAAATAGTGAAAATTCAACAGACAGGAGAAACTTGGAATGATTTAACACCTACAACTCTAAATATAAATGTCAGACTACCGAAACACATTAAGATTTAGACGGGTTTCATTGCCAGGTGTTTAGTTCCTTGGACCTAGTAATGTCCAAGAACGGTCCCCATGACCACTTGGTGGAGGATTTGTAGAGGAGGCTCAGGTCCCGGGGGGTAATGAGAATAGATGGAGTTGAAGGGGCCTCCATGACACTATGATTTTATGATTGTTTGAGATATTTTCTAACATAAAGCTACAATATATTTCGGGTTGGCCAAGCAGGAAGATGACATATTCTTAGCAAAGAAAACTATTCAAAGGAAATAAAAGAAGTGACATAATTTCACATATTGCAAACTTCACTAAAGGACAACCAAAATAAACAAAATGTTGTGTGTATATATATATATATATATATATATATATAGCTAAGTGGATAAATTTTATGACTACAAATCTAATTAATATGAAAATATATTTATTATTTATCTATTTATTTATTTAGTTGGTCATCTGTTTATCCAGCAAATATTTACTGAGCATCTACAGTGCTGAACACTGTATAAGAGTAACAAATAAAACAATATTTCTGTCTTCAAAAAGATTTCAGTGTACTGTGGGGGAAAGGGAAGAATAGATGGTAAACCAACAAAACGGTGAATTAAAAATTAAGAAGGTCCTCTAACAATAACTAACAAAGATCCAGGCAAGGTAGAGAGGGTTTCTGTTTTAAGTGGTGGTATTTTAGTTGAGACTTCAAGAACGAGAAGAATGTGATGATGCGAAGGCTAGAGCAGGGAACAGTATGTATGAATGCTCCAAAGAAGAGAAGCACTTGACATTGCCTAGGAACAAAAAGGACATCATTGTGGCTAGAATATCCTGAGTGAAAAGGACAGTGGATTTGAGGTGAGGTTAAAGAGAAATGGAGAGAGACCATAAAGAATGTTACTCTAAGTGAAATGGGAAGCCACTGGATTCATGGACATAATTCAAGAATAAACGTGCTTTTCATGCAGAATGGTTGAAGGCAGCAAGACAGTTAGTGAAGAAACAAGTTAGGAAGACTAATCCAATGGTCCCAGATGGAGATCATGTTAACTCCCACTAAAGCAGCAGCACTTCTCTGTTCACAGAGAAGTGAACAGAGGTTTGTCAGGTCCTGAGTCACCTTAGTTGTTACTTACTCTTTCTGAACCTCAATTTCATCTTCTATAAACAGGAGTTAATTACATTAATGCAAAGAGAAGTTCAGAGCATTATGTAAGACAAGGCATGACAAGTACATGGAATGAGGTAGGTTGCAATAAATCTTAGTTCCTTACAAATACCTATTTAAAAACAATGATCACCCCAAGTTTAAAACAGTGATAGCAACTAAATATCCAGTCGGATATGAACTTTTTGGCTTTAAGACGTGTCATTTCTGAGATAACAATGGGAAATGTTTAGATTTTTGATTCATAAAATATTTGGGTTCATTCAAAAGTTAAATAGACATTAACTCAATGCCCAGGTGGTTACAACAAAAAATAAACCAAAAAGGTGGAAATTTCTACTTAAATTAGTTTCAATAACATTGTAGTAAACCTTTTCAAAACATATTAAAAGTGTAGAATTAAAAACAAATTCTTCAGAATAAAATCCTTCCCTAGAAATGTGCCTATTGGTTCAAATGCAATGACTGCCCTCTTTCCCTCTGTCTCTGTTTCTCCTACACACACACACACACACACACACACACACACACACACAGAGTGAGCTTTTAGCAACCTTGTTTAACATTTGGAAAGGAATAGCTGACACAATAGAGGGGGGGATAAGTAAATACATTGCATGGCTGTATATAATTGAACATTCTTCAAATTCTTTAAACAGAAATTTCAGTACCATGGAGATCCTTGAAATAAAGACAGATAAATGTGACCAATTATAACCAAATATCTCTTGCCAAAAATTTAGAGAAATCTTCCATGAAAATGACAAGTAAATTAAAATCTCACTTTGGAATTGCATTATAAATTGTGTCCCTCAGTTCAAGAAATATTATACCCTTTAAAATAGAGCAAAAGAAAAACGGCTGCATTCTGTGTGAGAAGAAAACACAGAATCCTCATCTCTGAACAAAGAAAGAAATGGAACCCAAGGAAGGGGACTGTGGCAAATGAAAGACCCTCTTCTTTTTTTGTCTTTCCTTTATTAATGTATAAAACTGAAATAAGAAAAGAAGCACGAACCCCAGGGCTTATTATACTATACAAAAACTTGTTTTCTCAGAGTTAGTGTTAGATCTTGCCACTTAAGCCCCCAATAGCTATCTTCCTGCTTCCTAGACAGAGAGAGGGAAAGAGAGGAAGGAAGGAAATAAGGAAGGGAGAGAGGGAGGGAGGGAGGAAATAACAATGTAGAAAAGGAGGAAAAAACACCTTTCACCTGATGTTTGAAAATACTTCTTATAGACAAACTCAACTTGGGTAAACTTTTACAGTACGGAGTTTCCAACAACTCCTCTTTGTACTTCTTTCATTCCTTTCTTTTCGTCTCTCATATCATTTCTTTATACTATCTCCAAATTTTATACTTTTATCCCCTCCCTCTCTTTCCTTTCTCTCCTTCCTAATATTACATGACACTGCTGATGGGCACAGAGAAGGGGAAAAATGGCAATAAAAAAGGCAAATATTATTTTCAACAGAACATTACTAAACAGTATTTCCAAGCATTACCAGTTCAACAACACAGGTTCAGTTAGGATTTTAAAAATGATTCCAAATTATCTCTCCCTTCTGAATCAAACAGTAAATGACTAGTAGTTTGGAAATAAACATATTTTATTAAATTATTTTTTAGAGAAACCAAGTCATTTATATTTGTTATCTACATTCTATTTCCTAACTATGCTGCACTGATTCAGAGTACACAGAAAGTTTCTGTAGCTCTCCCCTTCTTGCAGGACTAAATCAGAGGACTACTGTTGCCAAAAGGCAATATTGGTCAAGGCAAAAAAATGAACCTGATGGTGTTTGTGTTCAGACCCTCCCTTTTTCTTTCTTAAAAAAATCTGATCTCCCAGATCCCCTTTTTTCTTTCATTCATTTGATAAATATTTGTTGAACCCTAACTGTTTGCCAGGAACTGTGGTAGGTGCTATTGATTAGGCCTTCTCTGACATAGAGAAGTTTACACCTAGGTGGAGAGGCAGGAACAGAACTGCAATATAATAATTTGATAAGGCCCTTAATGAAAGTAAGAACAGATTGCTTTCCCCGTTATGCATCTGGCTAGTCAGAGTTCTCTATTTTATTTCTTGGATTTTCCCTGTACTTGCAACCCACCTCTCTTGTTCTTGTTAAAACTTAACTGTTGGTTAAGCCCATTTTCCCATAAGGTACACCTCTTGGACAGGTGTCTTGGGAAAACAATCTTACAAATTAACTCACACTGGATATTAAACGAGTAAAGCATGTACATCACATCTCTTTTGCACTTTAATGAGTCACTGCATTTGAAAAGAACTGGTTGCTAAATAGTGGGGATAACAAAAACTGTACAGAAATTTAGGAAGAACTTCCTCATACATTTCAATTATGACAACAAGGGGTTAACTCTTCTACATAAAATTTCCCTTTATATAGCCTTGACATTATTATTTTTTAAACAACACAGCATGCTACATACTTGTTCACTTAAGAAATACAATTGAATCTGTTTACTACTGTTAGTAGTAGTAGTAGTTACTATTAGAAACTACTGTTACTAAAATGGGGATTGTGGGGCGCCTGGGTGGCACAACGGTTAAGTGTCTGCCTTCAGCTCAGGGCGTGATCCGGGGGTTATGGGATCGAGCCCCACATCAGGCTCCTCTGCTGTGAGCCTCCTTCTTCCTCTCCCACTCCCCCTGCTTGTGTTCCCTCTCTCACTGGCTGTCTCTATCTCTGTCAAATAAATAAGTAAAATCTTTAAAAAAATAAAAATAAATAAATAAATAATAAAATGGGGATTGTAATTATCAAAGTTGCCCTTATTCTTTGATGTTATTATGAAGGTTTACATCAGATACATAAAAATAACCTAGGATTGTTTTCTAATTACAAATACATGATTCTGCAATAATAGAAAGAAAAAAATTAGACATATTTAAATATATCAAGAAAAACAATTCACAGAATCACAAAATCAAAATTGTACCTATCAAGAAAAACAAGGATTATTTATTATAATATCTATAGGAAAAAATAATTTAATATCTATGAACCTGGATTTTCTCCCCTGTAAAATGAAGGGCTTAAATCAGAATAAACTCTATGTTTGTTTCCAGGCTTGATACATGTGTGAATACTTGCATAAATATATCACAATTCTTCTCTGACATGAAATTTTATAGATTCTGCAGTATCATAATTGAAGAGTCTGCATAAATAATAGGAACCTCTTTTATATTTGTGTCCCCAGTATTAACAAAATGCCTAAACCAAAGTAAGTGGCTTAATAAAATTTAGCTGGATAGATTGAAGATTACATGAATAGAAAAACACATTAATGTAAATGAATGTTGCAAAGTCAGGAGTATAACTAAATATCTAGAGACATTTAAAATACATACGGAAGGTGCAAGAATTAATATTTTTGCAGATTTCAAGGCTCTATGGAAAGTTTAATAAATAACTAACACTTAATGGTTTGGGGGGCAAGGCATGAAATTTAGAAATGGAGAAAACTGAAGTAAGTTAAATAAGGTCCATTTTGACTAGGATTATTTATGACAATACCCCCCATCCACTTTTTACATGTTCACTGTACTGCACTTACTGATGATCTATCTATCCCAAATTACTCCTGGTAGTTTGAAATCATTTCATCCATAATGTATATTTGCCTCACTTACCTCAACTGCACAAATCCAAGATCTCATCTCACCAAAGTTCTCTGAAAATTGTTTTTCACCTACATATTTAAAACTAAATTCTCCCACCGGTAGAACAACAATACCTATATTACAGATGCACTCAATGGATATCATAATTTCATTTATTTATCTTCCAACCCACAATCACTATTCTTCTACTTGAGGCCACCCCCTCCACTTGATTTTTGTATCTCCTAAAGTTTCTAGGACTTTGCTCTATCAATCATCACTTCTTTCTCCTTATCCTCAATGTCTTCTCCACTGGTTCTTTATTTTCAGAACATATCAATCACCTTCACTCTGATACAAATCTCCCTTGACCCAGTGCTTCTCTTTAGAAACAGCTCTTCCTCCTCTTCTCACCTCTGTTCATTGATTAAACAAAATAAATTCAAAGGACTTACTTTAAAAAAAGATATTTTATTTATTTATTTGAGAGAGAGGAAGCACACACAGGGAGGGGCAGAGGACAGGGAGAGAGATACTTTAGCAAAATCCTCATTGAGCTCAGAGCACAATGCAGGGCTCCATCTCAACACCCTGAGATCACAACCTGAGTCAAAACCAAGAGTCCGATGCTTACCCAACTGCACTAGGTCCTAGGGGCCCCTCAAAGGATTTACTTTTTGATATAAAAACATATGTGGGTTTTTAAAAAGGAAAATAAAGAGAATGAAAAGCAACATAACAATAGCAAAAACAAAACAAAACAAAAACAAACACCTGTTGTCAAATGCAGGCATTTCTTTCCAGGTTAATATATAGCTACATAGAACTTTACTGGACCCATCGTCTAAAGTTTTGGATCCCAATATTTCCACCTAACAAACTTATATGTCAGTTCTCCCAAAACAATTCATAAATTCAATGCAACCCTTATCAGAAGTCCAGTGAAATTGAAGGCTATACAAGAGGGAACAGAGGGAGCTTGATTAAGTCATTCTAAAGTTCTTATGGAAGATCAACCAGATAAGAATAGTTAGTAATCTTTTAAAATGAAAAATAATAAAAAGAAGCTCTCATTAATAGGTTTAAGCTGTATTGTAAAAGCCACAACAATTAAAATAGCATAGTCCAAATAAAGAACACAGAAACTGATAGAACTTAAGAGAAAAAATAGAAAGGCTGGAAATCGAATAGAAGGCATGAAACAAATCCATTTGTAAATTAAGTATTTAGCACATGATAAATAATGCATATCAAATCAACGAGGAAAACAGAGATTTTTCAATTGATGGTGCTGGGACAACTGGTTAAATATTTAGAACAGAGTAAATTTAGAGCCTATCTCACACTGTATATCAAAATAAAATTCCAGATGGCTTAAAGAGTTATATGTAAACAATGAAACCATAAAAGAACTAGAAGCAAATATAGGAAAATTTTTAATCTAAGTTGGAGAAGGTCTTTCTAAGCATAAAAGCAAAGGCAGAAGCCATAAAGAAAAAATGTAATAGATTTTTTTTAAATAGCATATTTGAACACATAAAACAAAGAAAAGGTCTACATAGCAAAAACAAATGAAATTAAAAGGCAAACAATAAATTCAGGAAAATCATTTGAAACATATGACAGAATACCATGTACCAATTTTTAAATGTCTTATGAAAAATAACTAAGGACCTGAGAAACATGATCAGCATATACTATTAAATGAAGAAAGCATTACAAAACAGTATATACATTATGAGCCCAGCTTTTTAAAATATCTGTTATGTTTGGGTATAATGACTTCCCCCACACACTATGTTGTTCATAATTTCCATAGTTTTACTCTTGAAGTTCCCTCTGACCAAAGAGATCTTCTCTCTCTCATTGTCCAGTCATCTCATATTCATTTTTCAAGGACCATTTCAGACATCTTTTCAGACATCAAGAACTTCTGCCTGAATTATCAGGATACAATAGGTACCCTTTTTTGCTCATAGCTCAATGTTGCATACCATTAAATTAGTGTCCTATAATATTATCTGTTTATATATGTCACTCTACACAATTAAAGTTCCTCAAGAGTTAAAAAAAAACTATATTCTACTCTCTCTGCATCACTAGTATTTGTTACTATATTATCATGTAGTTCACATTTAAAAATCAATTTGAATTACTGTTAAAATCTCTTCTAAACAGGAATATTTCAAAACAGAGCTAATGTCAGGAAGCTAAACAGTATAAGAAGGATCAAACAGTATAGGAAGGCCAAAAGAAAAAAGAATAAACATAGCTATTTAATAAGAATTTATTCTATACATCTTTCCAGCTTCCTCCAGGGCACAACTAAATGAGTCACCCTAGAGTATCCAGGTATATATTGATCTTTTCAAAAATCTAAAGACATATACTACTCACAGACTGTATCCCACAATTTATCACCTAAAGTTTATTGTTATTTTATTATTTCTCATTTATGAATCTTTTCTTTACCATCAAATGTCAATCTCTGTTACCGGAAGAGGCCATGCCTTATTCTACTTAGGTATCCTATAATATATTTCGCTAAATAGCTTAGTACTTTAATAAACATCCAATATATATTTATTTTATTTATAGCTTTGACTGATTTTCTATGTTTATATATATATATATATATATATATATATATATATATATATATACTTACCTAATTCTCTAGGATAGGAAGAGTCAACTCCAATTTCTTCCTTTACCTAGTAAACATTCAGAATAGTGGATATATACTGAGTATTACAGAAATACTTTCACTTACTGAGGAAACCTGATATTACCTAGTCGGAAGAACAGCTTCAACTGTGCTTACTCCTAGCTGTGCCAGACCACAAAGCTTTCTTAGTTTTCATGAATTAGAGGAGGTAATGTCACCTCACTTTTCTAGTAAGAATATATGAGAATATTTAAATTAGCTCGTCTCTCTACAATAAAAAGAATAATTTTCACTAATACGTATTCAATAGTAGGTCTTCCTGAGCTAAATCATGAGAAGACATACTAGAGAAGACAATTTTTATAAGTCAAACATTTTTTTACATATAGCTTAGTATATACAATGCCTAAAAATGCACAACCTTATTTACAGCTAATGTTAGTTTACTACCACATTGTCTGATATATTCCAAAGTTTTCCAATAAGCTATTTGACCTCCTATAGACTGAAAATAAAATCATTAGATTTGAATTATTTAATGCCAAAGAAGAAAGTCATCTTTTTCTCCTTCTTATGTCTTTGTTTCACAAAACTATTATCAGAGAGGCCATGCAAACAACTAAAAACAAAAAATTATATGGTGTAGTTAATTGAAAAAATGCTTTTGCTGCACAGAGAAATTGACACTAAGTGCTGTATTAGCAGGAAATCAGTGATTTTCAATTGACATTGCACAGGAAATCGTTTAGTGTCAATTGATATTAAATGGGCAAAATTGTACTGAATTAGTACAAAATGATTTGGTGGAAAGAAATGTGCTTCCATCAGGTGACTTGGTATTAAGTGGGCTCAAATGTAATACATTTTAGAGGTCACCAGTCAACAAAAATTAGGACATGCTATCCAACCCTGAGTACATCAGACTGGTTGCTTTTAACATCCTTACCAAAAGATAAGGTAGTGTCATATTATCAGGACAAAATTGTCTTCCTATGAGCTTCCAGGGAAATAGAAAAATTTAAATTGTTTAAATAAGTTAAATTCAACAGTGGTAAGAATCATAACCTCTTTGGCCTATTTAGTGGTACTATTTCTTTAAAAACAAAACAATATATATAATACAGTGTAGAATTTTTAGCATCAAATAAAAGGCAAAATAATAGTACCCATTTTATGTAATATAGTGCAGACTGAATTCTCTCTATAAAATGGCCTTGACAGTAAGCACATAATAAATTATTGGTTGAATGAGTTATATCACTGGTTATTATGAACATATCACTTAAAGGTCCTCAGAGGAACCAACATTTTTAAATCTGAGTAATGGGGAAAGGAAAGTGTGTTGATGCAGGAGATATGGGGAGGGGGGAAAGGCAGGAGAAGATGTGTTATACAGTCACTACAAAGAGAGAAAGGTACATAAAATATTTTAGATATTTGCTGGGAATAAAAATGGGAATGTTTGAGGTATAAAAAGCTATCGCATCACTTGTGTTAGTAATACAAAAAAATAATTATGGAGTAATGGCATACACAGAACTCTATGCTCAACCACAAAAAATATACATTCTTCTCAAGTGCACATGGGACATTTTCCAGTATAGATCATACATTAGGCCACAAGTTAAATCTCAATAGATTTAAGAAGACAGAAACCAGGGGGACCTGAGTGGCTCAGTTGGTTGAGCGTCTGCCTTCTACTCAGGTCATGATCCTGGCCTCCTGGGATCGAGTCCTGCATTGGGCTCCCTGGGGAGTCTGCTTCTGTCTCTCCCCCGCTCGTTCTCTCTCTCTCAAATAAATAAAATAAAATAAAGACAGATACCATACAAAGTATCTTCTCCTCATTCCATAAGGAAAAGATAGTCTTTTCAATCAATGGTGCTTGGAAAACTGGATATCCACACACAAAAGAATGAAGCTGGACCCTTACCTAACACCATATATGAAAATTAATGCAAAATGGATCCATGACTTATGGATGCAAGACCTAAAACTATAAAACTCTTAGAAGAAAACATAAAATAAAAGCTTCACAATTTTGGATTTGGCAGTGATTTCTTGTATAAGACACCAAAAGCAATAAAAGAAAAAATAGACAAATTGAACTTCATGAAAAAATTTAAAATTTATGCATCAAAAGTTATGATCAACAGAGTAAAAAAGTACTCACAGAATGAGAGAAAATATTTGCAAATTATGTATCTGATAAGGGATTAATATCTAAAATACACAAAGAACACTTAAAACTCAACAATAAAAAAACAAACAACCTGGTTGAAAAATAGGCAAAGGGCTTGAATAGACATTTCTCAAAAGTATAGATACAAATGGCCAATAAATACATGAAAAAGATGTTTAACACCATTAATCATTAAGGAAATGCAAATCAAAATGACGAGATACCACTTCATACCCATTAGGATGGCTACAAGAAAGAAAAAGAAAGAGAAAAAGAGAAAAAGGAAGGAAGGAAGGAAGGAAGGAAGGAAGGAAGGAAGGAAGGAAAAAGAAAGAAAGAAAGAAAGAAGGAAAGAAAGAAAGAAAGAAAAAAGAAAAGGAAAAGAAAAGAAAAGAAAAGAAAAGAAAAGAAAAGAAAAGAAAAGAAAAAGAAAACAGCGTTGACAAGGATGTGGAGAAGTTAGAACCCCTGTACACTACTCGTGGGAAGAAAATGTTACAACCACTGTGGAAAACAGCACAACAGTTCCTAAAAAAAAATGAAAATAGAATTACCATATGATCCAGCAATTCCACTTCTGAGTATATACTAAAAAGAATGGAAAGCCAGATCTCAAAGAGATATTTGCATACTCATGTTCATAGCATCATTATTCACAATAACAAAAACAAAGACGCAACCCAAGTGTCCATGTATGGATGAATGGATAAGCAAAATTTGGTATATGCATACAATGTGATATTATTCAGCCTTAAAAAGGAAGGAAATTCTCACATATGCTACAACATGGATGAACATTGAGGGTATTATGCTAAATGAAATAAGCCAATCATAAAAAGATAAATACTGTATGACTCCCCTTATATAAGGTACTTAGAGTAGTCAAAATCATACAGACAGAATGTAAAATGGCAGTTTCCAGAAGCTAGGGGGAGAGGGGAATGGGAAGCTATTGCTTAATGGGTAGAGTTACAGTTTTTCAAGATGAAAAGAGTTCTGGAGATGAATGTTGGCGTTGGTTGCACAACAATATGTGTGCCATTTAAGAATGGTTAAGATAGCAAATATGTTATGAGTATTTTACCACAGTTTTTAAAATGGGAAAAAATGGTAGCAAAGCTTTGTAACTTTTTACTTGCTGTTTCCCAAGGAAGAGAAAATTGTGGAGAACTCACACTGCTAAGCATCGGGCTGAAGAAACAGTAATGATTTTCTTTTTCTAATTTGGCCTAGAGAATGAAAAAAAAAAAAATACCCTCTGAAAGAACCCAAAGACCTCAGAGAATTTATCATGAAGCACATAAATAAATAAATAAATAAATAAATAAATAAATAAATAAAATAATAAAAAAATAATAAAAATAAAATTAAACTAAGAACATTCCGTAGAATTAACAGCAAGCAATCCAAAACAAAACTCAGCTTCATCACCCAAGGAAGTGTACAAGAAAAAGAAATGCATCAGGATAATTGTAAAAGGATGGGCGTTACTGATTCAAATAGATGACACAGAGAGAAATCTGATTGGACAGTAATATAGTTACGATTATTACTATTCATTGAGCTCTTACTAATGGCAAACACAATGTTCAGCATTCTTTATAAAATATTACAATTTTTTCTCTTAACAGCCTGATGAAATCTGATGATTTTAGAAACAAAGATCATGAGATCAAGAAAACTGACTAAAGTGCTTGTTAAAAACTACATCTATCTGAATCCAAAGTCAAGGATTTTAACTAGGTAAAGAGGACTTTTAGGTGGTAGTTTAAAATAAAAATCCTCTTGCAAGAACGCCTGAAGCTAAAGTGTTCTAAAGAACAACCGGAGCTGGCTGCATACAAGCCTTGAGTACCTGTATCAATACATTGAACGACTTAATGGTGGTGGGGGGGGGAGATTAGGAGGGAAGTTTAAGCAGTGATTAATAGATTACTGCAAAAAAAAAACCACAGCTATACCTCAATGTGGCTATTCCTTTGAATCTTGCTTTGCGTGTTTTTTTTTTAGATAAAGATATACACTAGAAAACATTTCTTCTTTGTCATCTTTTTAAAGATTTTATTTACTTATTTGAGAGAGAGAGAGAGAGTGTGAAAGCGCAGGCCCACGCATGCATATGAGCAGGGGGAGGGGCAGAAGGTAAGGGCCATAGGCAGAGGGAGAGGGACTAGCTGACTCCATGCTGAGTGTGGAGCTGGTCTTAAGACTCCATCTCATGACCCTGAGATCATGACCTGAGCCGAAATCAATGAAATGAAGAGTTAGAGGCTTAACTGAGCAACCCAGGCACCCCTATTCTTTGTCATTTTAATACAGAGAATTCTATTTTAACTTATAACCAGCACAAATGAGCTAAAAATTACAATTAAATAATTAATTTAGCTAACTATAGAAAAATTTTTCTAACTATAGGAAATTTAGCTATATTCAAACAATGAAATTTCTCACATGTGCCACTACCACTGACACAGTCACACAGTATCAGGTTACAGTCAAATGTACTTTTTTAAAAAAAAGCAGCTTTGAGGGTTAAACTTCCCATTTAAAGCCCATGCATGACAATAAATGTCATAGGTTCAAAGACCTACAAGGAAAATTTATGTAAGCTTTAAGGTTGGTTAACCAGCACATACTAATCCAAGATGCATTTGTTAAGAGCAAGGTGGGTACTACACACCCTGCATTCTGAAGGTGCTCACAAACCCAGTTAACAATTCTTCAATAACAAAACTTGCTCCTTGTGTGCATAACCCCATAAAATTCTATAAGAGCAAGTACAACACAAGAAGAAAACTGACTTGGCTCTACAGATTTTACAATAGAAAGTTAAAAAATCACAAATAAATAGATGGAAACACAAGCAGCCAAATGAGTAAAAACACTGCACATACTCAGTAAATTATTAAGTATTTAAGAAAGTAAGGAACGAAAATAACATACATAATTGTTTAATGGACTAAACTCATCCCAGTAAAGTTTCCTTAATATATTTTTACTATGATTTACATAGTAGAATTTTCATTATAAAATCAAAGGTATATCTTCCTGAAACAAGTTTCCCTATATAAAGAATTCATCCAACCTTCGAGAAATCACAAATTTCATAAAAATAGATGTTCTGATAAACTATTAACACTTGTTATATTAAAATGAAATGCCAAAAATGACATTTAAATTAGACAGTAATTCTAAAATCTATTATACTATCAACATTTGCTTAACATGTCTGCAATATAAATGCAGCAAAATCTAAAGGTTTAGCATATTTTCAATAGCTTTTAGCCATTTTATCATATTTTTATTTAGTTCACACAATTTTCACCCTTTTGTTTAACATATTTTTTTTTCTTTTTTTGCATTCTCTTTCTTTACTGAAGATCACTGGCTTCTTCTCTAAAATCATTGTTAGATAATATCTCAGTGACCTGTTACTGTATCCTTGAATAGGAAGAGATAGTATCTCCAGTAAGGTCAATATGACTCAACCGTGTGATATGGACATTAAAAAAATCAGATTAAATCTTCAACTGTACTAGCAGAATAACATTATCTAGAATGAGGGAGTTAGTAGTCCGACTCTCATCAGCAATGGTCAGATGACATGATCAATATCGCGATACAGAATTACCCAAAATCACTGTAATATTCTAAGAAAGGAGACAAGGAAGGGTGCAAGACTAGAATTATGGAATGGTGGAAAGAACCAAGGGTACTGCATGTTACTACCTATGGGATTGGGGGAATAATTAGAGTAGAACATTTTCAAATGTTTGAAAACTTCATATTAGATTTATTCTGCATGGTATCAAGGGATATACTAAAATAATGGGCTGGTAATACCAGAGATAGATTTCAATTCAAAGTAAATAAGAACTTAACATCATAGTTGCTCACAGAGATATTAGTGAGTATAAGTGACTGGAGGCGTTTATTCAAAAAGTGGGCAGTTGGGCTACATTACCCTTAAGAGCAATTTTTCCATATGATTCAATGATTCTTCTCAAAGCTAAGAACTAAAATATTTACTCTTGTTGAGCTATAGATGTTTTTCTCATGCTGCCTGGAGTCTGCAGTTATCAATCTAGTATTGTTTGATTTTTATTAGCAAAATATTAAAAAGGTGTCCTTTCCCCAAGTTAATAAGTAGTTTATGCAATAGTGATTGCTTTTCAAACATTGTGGGGTTTTTTTTTTTCTACTTCAAGAAATACAGCCTGACAAAGTTCTAAATGACTCACTGACTGAATCATTCAGTCAGTCATTCGACAAATATGTATTCAGAGCCTGATGTGTGCCAAAGACTCCAAGGTGGCAGACAAAAAGAGAGAACAAGATAGGGCCTCTGCTTATAATCTACTAGGTTAAGCAGACACACAAAAATCATTTTATAAAGTATTGGATCTTATTCTAGAAGCATGTGCTCTGGAAGTACACTGAAATGGTGTTGAACTTTCCCAGGAGAATCAGGGAAGACTTTACAGAGGAGGTGGTATTTGAGCTGGATTTTACAAGTTTATTAGGACTTCACTGGCTAGTAAGGGAAGAGAATGGTATTTTAGGCAGAGGAAGCATCATGTGCTCTGAGGCATGGAAGTACATAGCATGTTTAGGAGAAATGGCAAAAAATATGGTAAGGCTAAAGTGTAAGATATGGAGTAAGGAGAAAATATAAATAAAATTGATGAAGCAGTTTATGGTTAAATACCTTTGGACAATATAAGGATTTGGGTTTACCTTGAATGCAAAGGGAAGACATTTCCAGGTAGAAGGGTGACATAACCAGATTTGCATTTTAGAAAATTTATGAGCATCAGTGTGAGAAATCCATTCCCTTCAAATATTAATTTTTGCTTTGAAACATATTTCAGGGGGAGTTGAGTTCTCCAACTACTGGCACCAGCAAGAGTATGTTAGTAAGTGCCAAATGGCAGCATGAAGCACCCAATTCTTTATAATATCGGTTATTATTTCTGAACCTGTATTTTGACTTAAATAATTCCTTCATTCAAAAATTCCATAAATGACTGAACACTATTTAGACTGATTGGTATGAAGTAGATTACCGTAAAAAGAATAAGCATTTTTGAAGAGTTAAAGACCACATTGGTGCATAATAGGGAAAAGGCAGTTAACTCAAGAAAGATAAAAATATCTGGATCAAATTAGAAATACAACCTTGAGGGGCGCCTGGGTGGCATAGCGGTTAAGCGTCTGCCTTCGGCTCAGGGCGTGATCCTGGCGTTACGGGATCGAGCCCCACATCAGGCTCCTCTGCTGTGAGCCTGCTTCTTCCTCTCCCACTCCCCCTGCTTGTGTTCTCTCTCTCGCTGGCTGTCTCTATCTCTGTCGAATAAATAAATAAAACCTTTAAAAAAAAAAAAAATACAACCTTGAGCTCAATGGGCTTCTAAATTTCTCTTGCAGAAGTTGCCATTTATTTTGAAATTATAATAATAAATCTATGTATATACCACCTAAAATTTATAAAGCAATTTCATATTAACATATCTCTTCTCTGCCTTGATCCCCACCATGACCACATGAATAAACTGAGGCTCATAAAAATTAAATTACCTGCCCAGTTTATATGTTACAGTTAATAAACAATAGTGTCAAAATCAAGCTTCTAGTTTGTGATTATAAGTCCAGTCCTCAGTTCACTTTATCATGCTTCACAACTGAAAAACAGTTGAAAACTATGACATGGGTAAGACAAGGAGAGGACAGAACCAAATGATTCTATGCAATTCTATGGAAAAGAGAGAGAAAGAGAATGCAAATACTATAAATTGGATTGCATGCTTTTCTGAGAATCATTTTGGAAGAATTTTCATGCACAGAAAATGATGACCAATATTTAGGGCCATTGGGGAATTTACTAGAGAAGCTCTTTACATCGGGGGGGAGGGTGGAGTTGATAATTTGTTGATGAGATAATTAGCAAAACAGATAAATGATTTGTAACTTAGTACCAAAAAAACTTCAAATGACTATAAATTCCTTATGGAGAAATCAGTTCTCCTTGTCCCATATCATCATACCTTTAAATTTACGTGCAAAAATTTGAATAGTTAACAGTGAAAGTGTATATTTAGTAGTGTAGAAGGTTTCCTTCCCTATTTCCTATGGGGAAGAAACTATAATAACTCATCCTGGATTATGAAAAAGAGTTCTTTCTTTTCTCAGAGAGTTTATTCCAGCAATAAGAGGTAACCTTTTTTGAACATTTGAAAAATGCCCATAAGATCTACACTAGGAAGCTACACCTTTTCCACGCTTTATCACCATACTCCACTTTTGCAACTAAACAAAAAAAGGTCACGTAAAGACGAATAGAGATGACTATATTAGATCATAAGTGTTGTAATTCAAAGTTAACTCTAACCTTTTGGTTTTAACACAAAAGGAGAAAATAATTAACTCAAAACGTGTCATTTGAAAATTTTTCATTACCTTCTCTCTCCAGAAATTCTGGTTTTCCCAGTTTTTGGCTGCATCTTTCTAGAAATGTACACCCTTTTCCTTGCCTTACTCTGAAAATAGTGTTTCTATCCATAAAGCCTCATGTTAACAACATTTCACATCTTGACTTACAAATTTTCTATGATATCACAATGAATCAGCACATCTTATATGTGGTAGATTTTAAAACAAATATTTTAACCTGGAAATACATTCTCTGAAAAGGTTGACAACTTCCTTAAATGAAATGCAAAAAGGTAGCTGGAACCAGAAAAGAAGAGATCACCAACCACATCGAAATAGTTTTGAGATAATTTTACTTCACATTTTCTTTGTCTCTTATCCCTCCTCCATCATTTCTACTGTCTTGAATTCATGAGCCTTACTTTCAGGATTTACTCTCCAAGAGATTTCATATAATGTAAGACTGAACTTTGGCATGTTGTTGCCAGCCAGGCTGGTTTACCCTCTTTTATTCCCCAGTGAGAAAAAAAAAAATCACTTAATCCATAAAGCTGGTTTTGATTTACAGAGGTTAACAGTCATTTTATTTATAAGTATCACACATACTTTTCTCTAAGATTCAGACCTTAAATGAGAAGTTAAAGCCTAATGTGTTTCTGTCCTATTACCAGGTTAATTTAAAAGGCAAAAATAAACAACATTAAAAATTTTTTAAATACTTAAAAAAAAACAGCTAAACCAAATGACATTTGTTTGTGGACATTAAGGAGTATTTATTAAAATTGTTTGAGGGGCACCTGGGTGGCTCAGTCGTTAAGCGTCTGCCTTCGGCTCAGGGCGTGATTCCGGTGGTCTGGGATCGAACCCTGCATCAGGCTCCTCTGCTGGGAGCCTGCTTCTCCCTCTCCTACTCTCCCTGCTTGTGTTCCCTCTCTCGCTGGCTGTCTCTCTCTGTCAAATAAATAAATAAAATCTTTAAAAAAAAAAAATAGTGGACCGTGAAAGCAGTTTCATAGATCTCTTAAAAAAATAAAAGAAATAATAAAATAAATAAAATTGTTTGAAAAATGAAATTATTTTGATCATTATCTATATCAGTGATTTCAAATTGCAGCTAACCATAAAGAATCACTTGGAACCTTTTAAAACATACTAATGCCAGAGCCCCACCCTATACTGATTGAATCTCAATCGGCAGAGCCAAGTTTTAAGCATACCTGGGATAGCATTTTGTTGTTGCTACTGACTATTTAGCGGTTATTAAGAACACAGCCTGCTTTTAACCTATAAAACTGTCAGTTTCTTCAACTCCAAAACAGACATAATGATTATATTATATGGACATTATGAGGGTTAAATGAAATAATGCTTGTAAGGAGCCTAAAACAGTGACACAATATGCACTCAAATATTTGTTGGTGCTGTTAGAGCTCTTGCTGTTCTGCATGGATATAGGGCCTAACGGTGCAACAGAAGGGACATGGTGTTCCTGTGAATAAGAAAGAAGAATATTCTTCCAACATCAATCTCAGAAAGCAGTGTGCTATACCAGGAGACAGGGGTAAAGCAGCAAATCATATTTTGGGCTTCCTCTGATAGATGTTACCTCACTGAAGTATCTTCATGCCACATATAGGGTCACAAAAAGCTCTGTGGGACTCAGGGTTCTATGTTCTGGAAGAACTGATCAATCCCATTCATTCAGTTAGTCATCTTGAACATTCTTCCTCTATTTCTTTATATCAAAGTTCAACCAACTACAAAACATGCAGCATATGATCCTATTTTTACATATGCATATATAAAATAAGCATGTATGTTTATACATGCATATATAGATTCTTCTTTTGCCTATATAACTTTTTGTAGCAGCTTCATTTTGTACAAGAAGCACACACCATTATTATAAGTAAAACAACAGTTACTGATATTTGAATTAAACAAATAATATTTATATCCACTAAAAAATACAAAGAAACTATACTTTCCTAAAACTAAATTTCTAAAGAAGAAATTAGCACCAGGTTTTGTACTCTAAAAAAGTTCTGCTTTCTCATCTCAACTAAAAATCATGTTCACTTTAAATTAATAAGCTAAGGCTATTTAAGAACTGATACATACAACTTAATGATATTACTTGCAATTATAGGAATAGTCTTTATAGGCATTATAAGTATTATGAAGAATTATTTATCTTCCTCATTAGTACTTGCCAAGGTAGTTTATGAATTGACTTTCAAGAGAAACGATTTTGATTCATGTATAACAAAACTTCACCTTGCTATGGGCAAGATTCCCTGCTCCCTACTGTAACAATGACACTTCCAGTAAACATCACAGCTCAGAAAATCATTATTAAAAACAAACACAAATCTCTATTGTAGAATATGGGGTTTTAGTGATAAGCAGAACAAAAAGTCATCAAGCACTTCTCCCTCAGATATTCTTGGCACAAATGCCAAGAGCTGATTTAGACCTTCCAACTTGAAATTTAATTATCTGCTAGCACATACATTAGACGGTATCTATTTTTCCACAACGCATTAATGTGCTGATGTAATCCAAAATCAAACAATGTGGTTTGATAAAGGAATCTTATCAACAGTTTCTTCTCCTTTGTCTTGAAGCATATTTGCCACTAACTTTAAGGTTGATTTACCCGGTTTTAAAGCAATCTTGTGCATTACTTGTATCTGTTTTTGCTTTGAGGAGTACCACTCTGAATTAAGCCTTTGTAGTTTTGATCTTTTCACCCTTGGCAACAAAAGTCATCAAGTTTTGTACCAGAAACCATTAAAAAGGACAAAAAAGTTTCAGTAGCTTCCTTTGATTATCTGACAAAGTTTAAGAGAGACAACACTAGAAACTAGAAGGAGAGAACTGCTGATACTCATCATTAGGCTCTTCCACTTGTATTTTTAAAGTACTTGTATGAAATCATCACACCCCCATGTTCACTTTACCAACATATACCAAATATACATTCAATATTGTTCCAGAATGTTCATTATATTTATAATGTTATTATTAATTATTTAAAATTTTCACCTACACTTTTATATTTCAATGAACCTATTTTTAACTACTAATACATTTTTGTGAACTGGGACTATAACAGAAAAATAACAACAATCTGAAACTTTCATAAAGACGTCTTAGCCAAGATATGACATATACTGTATCCCACTATTAGTTGAGATAAACTCTTTGCAATATGAATATGTGAACAATATATAATATGTGTACGTATACAAAAGCTTGTGAAAATATAATTTCTTATGCTGTGAAATGATTGCGAAATGAACCTGAACAAACTTATTTCATTGTTTTTTTTTTCTCTAAAACTACCGAAATTCATAGGCCCTTTGATAAATTGCCAGGTCCAAAGGCAACAAATGAGGGAAACTCTTATAAAAGGACAAAAACTCTAAGTCTGAGTTAGGACAGATGATTCAGGGAAGACAGATCTTTATTGCACATTAAAAAAGTAAGTAAGTAATTGAGACACTTTCAGTAGCAACCCATTCACATCATAAACAATCCTCCTTGCCTTTATCTGTGACTGAGAAACATGCTTCATCCAAATACTTTGTTATGAAACACTGAAAGAAAGCACCAGACATAATCACATTCAATGGATCTCTTGAGTAATAAAACTCAGATGCACAGTCTAGTCTATATAAAAGTGGGCTAAGTACAGAATGGCTTGTATGGTATCTGAAAAGGACTTCTCTTGAGCAATGGCTCAAACAAACAAGCAGAACAGAATACTGCATCATAGATATGATTTCAGAAGATTTTCTTCCCAAATGTTAGTTTTATTTTACAGCAAACTCATGCATGTGTGTGGCACCTGAAGATACAAATCTGAATGTAAATTCCCACTTTCTAATAGCCACACACTTCAGTCACAGTACCATGACTTCTTTAAACATAGTGCAAAATGGGAGGCCAAGAGGCTATGGTAGTAGAACCAAGAGCAAAGAAGATTATAGATATGAAGTGGGAGTTCTTTCAAAACCAATAGGTACTTTCCTTCTCCCTTCGTATTACTTTTCATCAATTTTTTTCTTCATTTTTTTTTCTACTGCAGTATTGATATAATGTTTGAATTGTTAATAAAGTACTCACTAACGGACACTATAAGAGGTTCTGTTTTTGGGAATGCAAGACTTTTCTGTCCCACACGTGGATGTTCTATAGACAGGTAGTAGAAAAATATAACCTCCTATTCTGCTGATTTTTCTTACACTATACATACTGCAACCAAAATTGCCTTAGAGAGAAATGTACTCAAGAGTACAGACTGTAACTTATGTCCCTACTTACTAAATTCTGAGGGTTTTCTAAGGTTGGAATTATTATAATTTATAGGAAACACTCAGAAAAACAAAGAGTATGAAAAAAAGAAAAAGAATATAGACCTATGTCAGAATGTTGTCACAATTTACTCAATACAAACAAATCATGATTTAATTGGTGGTAAATAGCTTGCTCTTATACATATGTTTACCTTACATATGATGGAATTGGATGTTTACAAGTCTTGTTGCCTGTGTAGTTACTTGGAATTGTGGCAATTCCCTGATTCCCAGAGATAGTACTGTTAGGAGTTAGTTGGACAATTAGGTAGTCAGGGCCAGGGTCCCCAACAAGAAGGTATAGAGTAGGGACAGCTAAGTCAAAACAGCACTGGCATCCTGTTTTACAGCTTAGACAAGACCACAACAGCATCCTGTCTAGCATCCTCTGCAGAAATGACTTCTGCAAAACATCCTGAGACAAAAAAATTAACCATAAAACATTGGTCACTGTCACAAGTTGAGGCAGTTAGTCTCCAAATGTCAGCTCAAAAGACTATCAACACATGAACAATAACCTGATAGGTGGATGGGTGTGTGATCAAAGCCCTGATTGGCATGCCTTAACAACAAATCCACAAGAGGCCCACAACTGGATGCTAGGATAATTCCACAAAAGAGCTCATAAGAACACCTAGCCAAAAAAGCAACCCTCTCAGGTACCATCGCTCTTCGGCGAGCTTTGTACTATCACTCAATAAACTTTGCATTGTTGCTCACCACTCTTCATCTTGCCTAACTTTTCATTCTTCGAAGTAGCGTGCCCAAGAACCTCAGGTACTGAGGGAATAGAAATCCTGTAACTTTGCGATCATGATGTTGGAATAAACCAAACAAATAATTATTAATAGCTGATAAAATTTTTGATATCAAATATCAATTCTCTTTTTACTTGAAGTTTACCTACACACACAAGAAAAATCTATTATTTTTATTTCATCCAATTAATCTTTATTCCTGAATTAGTTTGGCTAAAAGAAAAAAGTCCCCAGCATAAGTGTGTCCATTCTGAAACAACCTCAAGTCCTTTTATTTTTTAATTTTATTTTTCAAAATTATGCAACCAGATTTATTAAATGGACACAAGTCAATGAGAGTTGATATAGAGAACAGTTTCTTGCCTATCTCCCCTCCCCACTGCATTCAATAATATGAAATTCTTATTCTTCATTTTTCCATCTCCTGTTTCTCCTGGGTCTTTTTTAGGATCAGTGATGGAGGTAGGTAGACAAGTAGAAGGAAAGGGGCAAAATTCTTTTGTTTATCTGGGTGCTGCTTATTCAGCTCTCTCTGGGTTCTTAATGATGTCCGTGTGTGACATGCTTACTTATATCTTTCTCCCTGCAAGCTGTTCTTCTGGGTTCTTTAGAGGACTTTCATTGAGGCCTCTCTGCTTCATTGTTCTTTGATAACCTCTGAGCAACTTCTCCTGGAGGCTGACCCCACAAAGCCTGTTACTGAGTCAGCCCTTAATTTTTTTTTTTACTTTAGTATAATTAAAATACAGTGTTATATTAGTTTCAGGTGTACAATATAATGATCCAATAATTCTATACATTACCCATCATGGTACGTGTACTCTTAATCCCCTTATCTATTTCACCCTACTTAATATGGTTTAAATCCTATACCAAAGTCAGGGCCTTGGGTTCATATGTAAATGATAATGATAATTGTAATAATAACCCAACAGAAGTGTCTGTTTTGTCGAGTAAAATAAATAATCTTGGCTGAATTAAAACAAATGTTGAGATGATTATTACTGTGTACATTTCAAAGCAGCCATAAGTTTCACAAAATGAATCAAACTCAACAACTGTTACTATCACAGAGTTTAAGTTTTAAGGACCACTGTGAAAGGTCATTCATCAGTCTTTGCTCACATACATAGGAAGTAAAATCAATAATCTGCCCTTTGTAACGATGTGACTACTTTTAAATTTTTATTTACTTTTTAATTGAGCATTTCTTAAACACTTGTCTTAAAATAGTAATTTTGAATGATTTACAAGAGTATACATTAAAGACTTCTAGCTTACTTCTATAACTTCATCTTTCACACGTTCACACACTCTCACCTGCAAACTTCACTCCAGCTACAATGAAAAGTCTGCACACCAATGAACCTGTCACATACTCTGTTTTGTTTATGTTTTGTTTTGTTTTGCTTTTGATCTTTTTACTTTTTTTTTTTTTTTTCATTTCCAAGCTTTTGAACAAGCTATTTCTTCTTCCTATAATACCGTTAACACTTCCTCCCTCTGGCTAATTTTGACTTACCTTTTCAGTGCCATTTTGCCCATGATGTCCTGTAGGAAGCTTTTCCCGGCTTGGGTTAGGTGCCCATCCTATATGCCTCTATACCTCTCTGTAGTAATTTGCTTCAATAGCAATTACTGTACAGTACTGAAAATATCTGATGACCTACCAGTCTCTCCCTCTATACCACATGTTCTCTGAGGACAGGGAGCATTTGGTGATTACTTTTATACCTCTAGCATCTGGAAAAATAGGAAGTAATGACTAAATATGGTAAATATCAAGATACGAGGCAAACTGACTTACAATCAGATATCTTATTTGGGGGTATCTATGGAATTTGACAATTCTATGATTAAATGAGTGAGTGAATGAACTAAGTTCTCTTCCATCCTCTCTTCGAAATCAAGATTTGTATTACATTATCAAACAAGTTATGCAAAGACAATTTATAATACATTTTACAAATTAAGATAACTTGGGAATATGTGCATTTACATGATCAATCCTCTACATCTCACAATCATTTCTTGAATTTTATTTCACTTTCTATAATCCCTGCCATAAAGATTCAAGTACATACCATCTCACAAATATAGGCTAATTAGCATATAAATTTAGGGAACTTTTTTACAAAATTTTTATGTATGGATGCTAGTTCTGATTAAAGGCTATGATTAATACATCAACTAATATGGACATATGCCTAGAATATTACTATGTAGTTTTATCTACAGAAAAGAGTAAAAATAAAAGGATGGTAATAAAATGACAGTTACTACAAAATTCAATTAGAACAACAAAAAGCGAGGGGCGCCTGGGTGGCACAGCGGTTAAGCGTCTGCCTTCGACTCAGGGCGTGATCCCAGCGTTATGGGATCGAGCCCTACATCAGGCTCTTCTGCTATGAGCCTGCTTCTTCCTCTCCCACTCCCCCTGCTTGTGTTCCCTCTCTCGCTGGCTGTCTCTATCTCTGTCGAATAAATAAATAAAATCTTAAAAAAAAAAAAAAGAACAACAAAAAGCTAAAGTCAATCCAAAACCACAGGAAGATAAATATTTTGTTCACATTTTCATACATTATCTGCTTATTTACTGGATGAAAGAGGTTTTTATGTTCTTTATAGATTTTGGATTGTAACCCTTTATCAGATTTGTCATTTGCAAATATCTTCTCCCATTCCATAGGCTGCCTTTTAGTTTTGATTGTTTCCCTTGCTTCTGGAAGAATGTGTAATGAGAAGTTGCTACCGCGGGGCGGGGCGGGGGGAGAGGAGTCAGAGGAGGAGACAAACCATGAGAGACTATGGACTCCGGAAAACAAACTGAGGGTTTCAGAGGGAAGGGGGATGGGGGGATGGGTTATCCCGGTGATGGTATTAAGGAGGGAATGTATTGCAATGAGCACTGGGTGTTATATGCAAACAATGAAGCATGGAACACTACATCAAAAACTAATGAAGTACTATATGGTGACTAACATAATATTTAAAAAAGAAGAAGAAGAAGGAGAAGGATAGGAAGAAGAAGAAGAAGAAGAAGAAGAAGAAGGAGGAGGAGGAGGAGGAGGAGGAGGAGGAGGAGGAGGAGAAGGAGAAGGAGATGGAGAAGGAGTAGTAGTAGTAGTTGTTGCTACAGCCATTGTCAAAGAGGTTGCTGTCTGTGTTCTCTGCTAGGATTTTGATGGTTCCCTATCTCACATTTAGATTTTTCATCCATTTTGAAGTTATTTGTGTGTATGACGTAAGAAAGTGGTCCAGTTTTATTCTTTTGCATATAGCTGTCCAGTTTTCCCAACACTATTTGTTGAAGAGACTTTTTTCCATTGGATATTCTTCCCTGCTTTGTCAAAGATTAGTTGACCATATAGCTGTGGGTCCATTTCTGGGTTTTCTATTCTGTTCCATTGATCTATGTGTCTGTTTTGTGCCAGTACCATACTGTATTAATTACTAAAGCTTTGTCATATAGCTTGAAGTCTGGAATTGTGATGCCTCCAGCTTTTCCTTTCTTTTTCAAGATTGCTTTGGCTATTCAGGGTTTTTTGTGGTTCTACACAAAATTTAGGATTGTTTGTTCTAGCTCTGTGAAAAATGCTGGTGGTATTTTGATAAGGATTACTTAAATGTGTAGATTGCTTTGGTTAATAGAGACATTTTAACAATATTTGTTCTTCCAACCCATGAGCAAGGAATGTTTTTGCATTTCTTTGTGTCATAAGTGTTCCATAGTTTTCAGAGTACAGATCTTTTACCGGTTTGGTTAGGTTTATTCCTAGCTCTCTTATGGTTTTTGGTGCAATTGTAAATGGGATTGATTTCTTGATTTATCCTTCTGCTCCTTCGTTATTGGTGTATAGAAATGCCACAGATTTCTGTATGTTGATTTTGTATCCTGCTACTTGACTGAATTCATGTATCAGTTCTAGCAAATTTTTTGTGGAGTCTTTGGGTTTTCTACAGAGGATCACATCGTCTGCAAATAGTGAAAGTTTGACCTCTTCCTTGTCAATCTGGATGACTTTTATTTATTTTTGTTGTCTGATTGCTGGGGCTAGGACTTCCAGTACTATGTTAAATAACAGTGGTGAGAATGGACATCCCTGTCTTGTCCCTGAACATAGAGAAAAAGCTCCCAGTTTTTCCCCCACTGAGGACTGTATTAGCTGTGGGTCTTTCATATTTGGCCTTTATAATGTTGTTATGTTCTGTCTATCCATACTTTGTTGAGAGTTTTTATCAAGAATGGATTCTGTACTTTGTCAAATGCTTTTCTGTATCTGGTGGGAGGATCATATGGTACTTATCCTTTCTTTTATTAATGTGGTGTATCACATTGATTGATTTGCAAATATTGAACCACCCTTGCAACCCAGGAATAAATCTCACTTGATCGTGGTAAATGATTCTTTTAATGTACTGTTGGATCTGATTTGCTAGTATTTGTTGAGAATTTTTGCATCCATGTTCATCAGGGATACTGGTCTGTAATTATCCTTTTTAATGGAGTCTTTGTCTAGTTTTGGAATCAAGGTAATTCTGGCCTTGTAGAATGAGTTTGGTAGTTTTCTTTCCACTTCCATTTTTTGGAACAGTTTGAGAAGAACAGGTGTTAAAGCTTCTTTAAATGTTTGGTAGAATTCCCCTGTGAAGCCATATGGCCCTGGACTTTTGTTCGTTGGGAGATTTTTGATTACTGATTCGATTTCTTTGCTGGTTATTCATCTGTTCAAGTATTCTATTTCTTCCTGTTTCAGGTTTGGTAGTTTATATGTTTCTAGGAATTTATCCATTTTTTTCCAGATTGCCCAATTTGTTGGCATATAATTTTTTCATAATATTGTGTATAATTGTTTGTATTTCTGTGGTGTTGGTGGTGATCTCTCCTATCTCATTCATGATTTTATTTGTTTGGATCCTTTCTCTATTTGATAAGTCTGGCTAGGGGCTTATTAATTTTATTAATCTTTCAAAGAACTAGCTCCTTGTTTCATTGATCTGTCCTACTGTGGGGTTTTTTGTTTGTTTCTATATCATTTATTTCTGCCCTAATCTTTATTATTTCCCTTCTTCTGCTGGCTTTAGGCTTCATTTGTTGTTCTTTTTCTAGCTCCTTTTGGTATAAAGTTAGGTTGTGTATTTGAGATTTTTCTTGCTTCTTGAAGTAGGCCTATATTGCTATATACTTCCCTCTTATGACCACTTTTGCTGCATCCCAAAATTTTGGGCCATCATGTTTTCATTTTCATTTGGTTCCATGTTTTTTTTTTTAATTTCTTCTTTAATTTCCTGGTTGACCATCCATTTTTAGTAGGATATAAATTTTTTCTTGTGGTTGACTTCAAGTTTCATAGCATTGTGGTCAGAAAATATGCATGGTATGAGCTGAATCTTTTTGTACTTGTTGAGGCCTGATTTTTGACCTGGTGTGTGATCTATTCTGGAGAATGTCTCAGGTGCACTCGAAAAGAATGTGCATCCTGCTGCTTTATGATGAAATGTTCTGAATATATCTGTTAAGTCCATCTGGTTCAGTGTGTCATTCAAAGCCATTGTTTCCTTGCTGATTTTCTGCTTAGATGATCTGTCCATTGATATAAGTAGGGTATTAAAGTCCCCTACTATTATTGTATTATTATCAATGATTTCCTCTCTGTTTATTATTGTTTTATATATTTGGGTGCTCCCAAGTTGGGAGAATAAATGTTTACAATTGTTAAGTCTTCTTGTTTGACAGACCCCTTTATTATGATATGGTGCCCTTCTTCATCTCTTATTACAGTCTTTGGTTTAAAATCTAGTTTTTCTGATATAAGTATTGTTACTCTGGCTTTCTTCGGATGTCCATTACCATGATAAGTGGTTCTCCATCCCTTGCTTTCAATCTGCAGGTGTCTTTAGGTCTAAAATGAGTCTCTTGGAGGCAGCACATTGGAGGCAGCACATAGATAGGTCTTGTTTTTCTATCCATTTTGACACCCTATGTCTTTTGATTGGAGCAGTTAGTGCATTTACATTCAGAGTGATTATTGATAGATATTAATTTAGTGCAATTTTATTACTTGTTTTGTCATTGTTTCTGGAGATTTTCTCTGTTCCTTTCTAGTCTTTGTCACTTTTGGTCTTTCTTTCCCACTCAAAGGAGTCTTTAATATTTCTTGCAGGGCTGATTTAGTGGTCACAAACTCCTTTAGGTTTTTGTTTGTCTGGGAAACTTTTTATCTCTCCTTCTATTCTAAATGATAACCTTGTTGGATAGAGCATTCTTGGCTGCATAGTTTTCCCATTCAGTACATTGAATATATCATGCCACTCTCTCCTTGCCTGCCAAGTTTCTGTGGCTAGATCTGTTGCTAACCTTATTTGTCTCCCCTTGTTAGGTTAGGGACTTTTCTTTCTTGTGGCTTTTAGAATTTTTTATCTCTATATTTTGCAAATTTAACTACAATATGTCTTGGAGTTGGCCTGCTTTATGTTGATTTTGATGGGAGTTCTCTGTGCCTCATGGATTTGGATGTCTGTTTCCTTCCCAAGATTAAGGAAGTTTTCAGCTATAATTTGCTCAAATAAACCTTCTGCCCCTTTTTCTCTCTTCTTCTTCTTCTCCTTCTCCTTCTTCTCCTTCTCCTTCTCCTTCTCCTTCTCCTTCTCCTTCTCCTTCTCCTTCTCCTTCTTCCTCTTCTTCTGGGATTCCTATGATATGAATATTACTATGCCACATGGAATCACTGAGTTCCTCAAGTCTACATTCCAATATTTTTCCTTCCTTCTTCTTTTCAGCTTATTTTCCATAATTTTATCTTCTATATCACTTATTCATTCTGTCATTAAATCCAGTTGGTTTCAAATCTCAGCTATTGTGATTTTCATTTTGGCTTGACTAGTTTTTAGGCTCTTTATCTCTGTGGTAAGGGATTCCCTGGTGTCTTCTATGCTTTTCTCAAGCCCACCTAGTATCCTTATGATTGTTGCTTTAAATTCTGGATCAGGCATATTACTTACATCTGTTTCAATTAGATCCCTGGCCATGACCTTTTCTTGTTCTTTCTTTTGGAATAAATTCCTTTGTCTTGGCATTTTGTCTAAGTTTCTGTCTTCTTCTGTGTTTTAGGAAAGCCCGTTAAATTTACTGCTCCTGAGACTAATGGCTTTATGAAGAAGGTCATATACTGTTCAGGGCCTGGTGCTTTAGGAGGTAGGAGGTGTCTCTGGAGTATGTTGTGTGCATTCTGCTGCTGTGTTTTAGCTACTTTTTTCCTCAGGTCAGTTCTTTGCAGTTTCTCTTTGCCTGCAGTGGTAGTTTGGACCTTGGCCAGAGTGCGGTGAGTTTTAACTAGGTGTGCTCTTGTCTGCTGTTAAAAGAGATCTGATGCCATTTTCAGTAGAGCTGAAGCCCTACAGAACTCTATGGTCAGTAGACATGGTACCCACAGAGGAAGGGGGGGGTGTTTGTGTTGGTCTTCTGGGGAGGGGCCCAGTGCTCTAGTTCTCAGGCACACTTATGCCAGAAAAGCAGTGCCAGCAGAGTGCAGGGTGGCCAGGCTTGGTGTTAGCAATTTAGGCTTGCCACTGTTGGTGCTGTGCTGCTTACTGAAGTTAGTTTATGCTAAGGGGAAGGGGAGGGAATTGGAGCCTGCCGACTCTTTTGTCCCCAGAGAGGTAATGCCACCTCTCCCAGGTGCACTCCAAGAAAGGGGAACCTTCTCTCCCAGTACATCCCAGGGGATCCTCAGATCGTGCCACCTGCCCCCAGGTGATCTGCCCTCCTCCACTGGAGCACGGCAGTGCCCTTCGGGCTCGAAAACAGCCATGCCATGGACCTCCAAAACTTCAGTCTTTGAGCCCTGATGGTTGTCAAAACTCTCGAAAATCAGCCTCTCTCATTTTCCCAGTCAAGAGCTTTGGGAAAGTGTTTTTCTTGTGCAATTCCCCACATGCTCCTCTCTCTCTCTCCCCCTCTCTCTTTCTCATGCATGCCTCTCTGCAACAAGGGGTCCCTCCTCTCTTCAGCACTCGCAATCTGTTTCTCCCCCAAACCATGCCTCCACACCTCCTACCTTCTATGATGTGGCCTCTTCTCACCCTCTAGTTGTGCAGTTTGTTCTGCACAAAATCAATCCTCAAATTGATTTCTTGTGTATTCAGAATGATTTGATATCTACCCAGCTGTATTTGAGGGACAAGAAAAGCCTAGGGTCCCCCTAGTATTCTACCATCTCAGCCCTTCCCACCTTTCTCTATGCTTTTCATTTCAAAATTAATTGTGTTCTGTATAAACAATATATTTGATTTCAATCATTTAAAATTTATCGAGACTTGCTTTAAGGCCCAGCATATGATCATCTTGGTGAATGTTCCATGTGTACTTCAAAAGAATGTGTATTTTGCTACTGCAGGATGTAAGATTCTATAAATGGCGATTAAATCAAATTGGTTGATTCTGTTATTTAAGTCTTTTACATCTTTACTGTTTTCTTCTATATTTACTCTATCAATTACTGAGAAGTGTGTTTAAATCTCCAAGTATAATTATCCATTTTTCTCTCATTTTTATTAGTTTTTTGTTTCCCTTATTTTGAAGCTGTTATTAGATGCATACATTTTTAGGATATGCAAGTGCTCTTTATCTATGGCAATATTCTTTGTCCTGAACTGTACTTTTTTCTGTTATTAATATAGCTACTCCAGCTTTCTTATGATTAATGTTTGTTTGGTATATTTTTTCCCATCCTTTCATTTTTAATCTATCTCTATTTTTCTATTTAATATAGTAATCTTATAAACAGCATATGGTTGGCTATTTTTTATCTAGTCTGATTCTCTCTGACTTTTAATTGAACTGTTTAAAGCATTTAATGATATTTAATTGACATGGGTGAACTGATTAATTCACTTCAGAATTTTGCCAAAGATAAAGTTAACTCTGTAGATTACAGAATTCATCTTTATTTTATCTTTAAGATTTTACACATTTGCTTATATCTGGTATTTTATACATTCCAACTCTCCAAATGTGATCATGTCTAGAAGCCATGAATTTCAGTGGAAAAAGCATAGCATTTGGAGAAAAATGTCCTAGGTTTGGATTTCAGGTGCTCTGATGGATAACTATGAGTTAAAAAATGTAATTTATTGGGGCGCCTGGGTGGCACAGCGGTTAAGCGTCTGCCTTCGGCTCAGGGCGTGATCCCAGCGTTATAGGATCGAGCCCCACATCAGGCTCCTCTGCTATGAGCCTGCTTCTTCCTCTCCCACTCCTCCTGCTTGTGTTCCCTCTCTCGCTGGCTGTCTCTATCTCTGTCAAATAAATAAATAAAATCTTTAAAAAAAAATGTAATTTATTTCAGTTAACATCTATAAATGGAAATAATAGTGTCTCCTTGGGTATAGTGAATAATAAATGAGAGTTAATAAAAAGGTATGACCTAGTGTCTGCTCTTCAAAGTAGTAGCAGCTACCTCTCAGGATCACTATAAGGATGTAGTGAAAATATATGTTGACAACACTAAAAAAAATTATATAAATGTGCGGGGTGCTTTCTTTTTTTTTCCAAAAATTATGGTTAGTATTATCATTCTGGAATAGAATTTGCCAAACCCTCTGGACTTTGATTTTAAATTTGCCAAAATAGTCCCTTAGTAATTAATTCAATCATTAATTTCCATTTCCTTCTTCCAATTTGAAGATTTTTTCCTCTTAGCAGAAAAAATATAAACAAAGTAAATGTTCATCAGTTCTTCCTTCTCTGTATCACCTCTTAAAATTATGCCATATTTTCTCTTCTGCTACAAGCCTGCTTCTTCCTCTCCCACTCCCCCTGCTTGTGTTCTCTCTCTCGCTGGCTGTCTCTATCTCTGTCGTATAAATAAATAAAATCTTAAAAAAAAAATTATGCCATATTCTTTCAGATAAGGGTTCTATTTAGTATGAGGTGACTTTTCATATCCCTTATAAAATTTATGATTCTAAAAGAATAAATTAGAGTGTTATTGGATATACAGAAAAAAAGCTGAAAAAAATGAAACGGATTTTCACAAATAGCAGAAAATGTTTAATTAGGATAACCTAAAAGATCAATAATTAAGTATAATGAACCCTGAAAGATAATTATTTATGATGGAAATATTTCAGTTTACTCGAATCTGAGTATCTACTGAACTTTTTTTAGGCTATAAACAGCCCCTTCTATCAATCACTACATAAAAACTAAATAATATGCACTCCATGCCACAAAAAAGAGATTATATCTGTATCTATATTTATATCTATATCTATCTATCTTCCCATCTCTATTAATTGACCAGAAGGTACTTTCTGACCCTGAACTTAGACTGACCATAATACAGAAGCTGTCATTAAGTGTTCAGTTCACACACATAGACTCCAAACTGGTCCAACAACTTCTATTATGCCAGTTACCAGCATTGCCAGCCCCTTTGCCCTTCACTGCCTGGAGAATGTCCATCAGAAACAGGGAAGCAGAGCAAGTTGCCACAATGCACCATTGATGTTTGAGCAAGGCTGCCCAAGCAGCTGCAACAACAGGGCAACTCTTCAAAGTGTCAGCATTGAAACTTAGAATTCTTCCTCCCATACAACCATCAATGCAAACCTTTATAAGCTACAATCAATTATAAAATAAATCTTTGAGACAAATCATGCTCTTTCTTCATTTCTTCTCTCTTCCTCCTCCTCTCAACACCAAATGTCTTTGGGTAAAAAAAAAAAATTCAAGGAGAAATTCCCTTTTTCTACCTCAGTCTCTGTTTCTGCCTCTCTTATGTTCTAAAAATTCTTTCAAGGAGGTTTAAGAATGTCTGCTAAACCCTTTTGTTTACAAGACATGTTCTGGGGGTTTTTGTTTGTTTATTGTTGGGTTTTGTTGTTGAAGTTTTTTATCTAAAAACTTCAAAAGGCACTTGATATTTTGAGCACACTCATACTGGATTTTTGGCAAAGCATTTTTTGATTATTGAAAGATAATCTAAATTCTAAACTGCATGCACTGAATCACATAACTTCCATATTTTTGTAAACCACAGCAAAAGTGGTTTTACATTAGCTATAGATGAATAGGTAATGAGTCAGCGAACAGTTAAAAGCATTCCATGAGAATGCATGAACTAGCCATGTGAAGTTTTGATAGGAAAAAATCTTAAGTATTTAGACTACTTGGAATGAGGGGGCACTATTCTTTGCTAAACAAATAAACTATGTTTAATTTGCCCTATACGACTATATCTACCAAATCAAATGTTAGTTTACTCATGGTGTTTCTATATCTCCATATCCCTTAGTAACACTAACTGTCTTTTATTTGGAACATATACTTCAGGTCTGAGAATTGTAGCAACAACTTTAAGATTTCTCACCATAACTTTCACCATGCAAACAGTATGTGTACCTTGCTTGTAGGGATAAGAGGAAACCCCTCCGAATAATATTCTCAAGAAACAGAATGGCCAAATGTTACCAATGGCAAGTTATAAACTATTTAGTTCCTCCAGATAACTAAAATATTTATACTTCATCAAGAGTTACTCTTCTATATGAAGAAAATCAAAACTCAAAATATTTCTAATCTAAATTTTAAAATTATAATTTCTCATTGTTTCCAAAGTAGTACATCCAAATAGTTTACTAAATAGTACCACAAGATTTAAAAAGAAAAATGGCAGCCCATATCCCAACCTTTGAGATTCCCCGTCAAAATTATTTCTAGTGTTAATCTCTTTATCTCTAGGGGCGCCTGGGTAGCGCAGTCGTTAAGCGTCTGCCTTCGGCTCAGGGCGTGATCCCCGCGTTCCGTGATCGAGTCCCACATGGGGCTCCTCCGCTGGGAGCCTGCTTCTTACTCTCCCACTCCCCTGCTGTGTTCCCTCTCTCGCTGGCTGTCTCTCTGTCACATAAATAAATAAACTCTTTTAAAAAAAATCTCTTTATCTCTAAATAATATAATTATATTCTTAATTTTTATTTGTATGTTATAGACATCTATTACTTTCCTATCACAAAAGATAAAGACTTAGCTCTCTTATAAACCCACTTTCCTTCCTTTCATCCTCCCAATATTCAGCCAGCTAGTACATTTTTAATACATTTCCTTCCTTAAGTAACAATGTATCCCTCCTACAGTTAATATTGCCACTTTCACCCCATTCCAAGCCTCTACAACCTGTCTGAATATATTTCACACCCTTCAAATGAAGCATCCTGTCAATTCTAATTCTTCCTTCTGAATATATCCATTTCTGGAGTTTTTCATCTTCTTGCCCAACTAAGGACTGGTTACTCTTTAGACCAATGCACAGCTTTGTCCAGGAAATTCCCTTGACCTTTCTCACCTCATTATCATCATCTATTTCCTGAATCCTCTGTCTTCCTCTTTCCTTCCCAGTTTCTCCTCATTTGGATGTAGCACATCCTCCAAAAGATTCCTGAGAAAGCAATAATGGAAGGTAAAATTTGAGGATCAGTTGTCTAAAAATGTCTTTTTCCTGCTCTTACACCTAATTAATAGTTTGACTAGATATAGAATTACATTTAAAAGTGATTTTCCCTCAGAATTTTAAAGCCACATCTGCCAGCTTTGAATGTAGCCATAAAAAAAAAAAAAAAAAAAAAAAATCAGATACTAGTCTCATTCTTAAGCCAAAGCGTAAGGTCTATATTTTCTAACTATAAGCTTCTACTATGTATATATTGCTGATAGTCTAAAATTTTCCAGTTATAGACCTTGATACAGATCTGCTTTACATTTTTTATGGGCACCCAGCAAACTCTCAAACTAGAAACTAATGTCCTTCAATTCTGAAAATTTTTATAATATAATTTTATGACCATTCCTTCCTTTTAATTTTCTTTGCTCTCTCCTATTTTCTGGAACTATTAATCAGATTTGGGGCTTGTTATATTACTTGTCTGATTTTATGTTTTCTCTCCATTTTCCATTTATTTCATTTTTTTGCTCTATTTTCAGGAAAATTTCAATCCTCCTATTAAAGTTATTTCATCAGTATTATAAGAATGTTTATTCTCTAATTATTCTTTTTTTTTTATCATCCTGTCATGTTTCATGGAAGTACTATTTTTCCTATCTCTCTGAGTACATTAATTATAATTTATTTCTACTTCAGCTATTGTCTTTCAATTCTTGAGCCAGTTCTGGAGCATGAACTGGCTTGTTTTCTCCTTGGCATAACACTCTCCAAGCATCTTAGCTTTCTCAGTTCTACTAATTCTTCCATCCCCTTTATATCTTCCAAAAATTCTCTTTCCTAAGTTGCTTCCTCTTCCTTACGCTTAATACATTTCTTTTAGTCCTTTATTTTTTAGTCTACTGTTTATAATTTTAGTTCCTTACTAGGAGGAAACAAGGAAAAACATGTGTTCAATCACCAGGTGTCACTGGAAGTCATTTGTTAAAGTTTCCAAAGATGGTAATCCTATAGGTGTAGTCATGCTATTCACAGGGTCATAAAATCATAGGATTTTTACTGTTAAAAAGCTTTTCAGAGATCATCTGATTCAACCCTCTATTAGAGGTGAGAAAATGGAAACTCAAAAAAAGTTAAGTAGTTTGTACAAGGTTATTTAACTAGCAATTCATATGGCTAATACTTGAACTTGCCTTCATTTCCATCCTGCCTCCTCACATAAAGAACTCCTTAAAGTAGCTGCTCCCTGAGGACTCCCAGACACATCGTAAGGTTAAACATTTAACCAAAACCATAAGCTTCTGGGTAGCAGAATGGGGGAAAGCTGTCATTAAGGAAAATCTGGCAAACAATGATTCTAAGAATAAATACCAGATTCTGAACTTTCTATTTTCCATTAGAATTCCCTAATTAATACTCTCCCATGAAATTTACTCTCCTTAGCCTGCTTCAGCATGGCAGACTTATCACAATTTTTACTCTTTCAGGTCACGGGATCACACCACAGTTTCTCAAAGTAAAGTAAATTTATGTTGGAAGTTCACCTAAATTATATCCTTCCTTATCTCCCACCCTCACCTTCTCCCTGACCTCAGAATGGCCAGGAACCTGTGTCTCCTAAAATAATCCTTTCCTTCATGAATAGCACTACCTAGGTCCTCAAAAATCTTGAGAGTCACCCTAAACTTCTCTTTTTCCTTAATAGCACCAACTCCCACCTAGGCAGTCCCCAAATTCCACCTTCTAAAAATCAATGCCACTTACTAAAAATCTCTAGAATCCATCCTTCTTGATGTTCCTCACAACTTCATAGCTACTGTTTCAGTTGAGGCCCACACTGTACTTCATCCTGATTACTGTTAATTGTCTGGTCTCACAGACTCTAGTCCCTTCACTTTACCTGATGTTTTGGTGTGTTTGTTTGTTTGTTTGTTTTTCTCAACAGAACTAAGTTTTCATTTCCTCACTTAAAACCCTTTAGTGGATTCTACCTCATTTCTGGCTCCTTAGCATGGCATATATATGATGAAGATATTTCATGGTAGACACCTGCATGTCTCTCCACCTTCATCTCCTACGGCTCCTAATCTTGCATTTTATAGAACTAGAAACCAGGCAGAAGCCAAAAGACTTCTGTTGGGATCTCTATTCACATGGATTTTCACTATTAAATGTCAATTTTCCTTTCCCATCTCCTCTCCCAAATAAAGAAGGAATCAGATGAAAGGAAAGAGGGTGATATGATTAAAAATCAGTTTTAAATCTACAAAAAGTATTTGATAAAGTTGCTTACCATAATATTTGATAAAGTTGCTTACCATAATATTTTATATTTATATTTATAATATATAATATATAATATATTTATATGTATTTTAGTGTTCTGTATACTGAATTTAATGTAAAATACAAATTAAAAATCTGATCATAAGAACAATATTTAGACCTTTTGCATGTAAAATAGTTAAGGGACCAACATATTATTACAGTAAAGGCCAAATCTAAGGATGTTTTATATAAAAGCCACTAGACTATATATTTTAGTAGGCAGGGATGATGTCTTAATCATCTTTGCTTTCCCTACTGTGCCACATATAATCCCCAACATAATAGGTACCCAGTGAAAGAATGAATGAATGAATGCATGAATGAATGATTAAATAAAATGATAGATAACATCAGGCCGACAAACTCAGGTAGCAATGGCTTATCTGCAATTTGATAACCCAAATAATTCAAAGGAACTTAATATCTGATCGACTTGGTCAAATGTTATAAATATGTATTTTTTAGAAGTATGTATATATATCCAGCAGATCTTTACAAGAAACATCAATCTGATCTTTATTTGAACATCTGTTCATTCAATAGATAACAAAGCAAAAAATTTCAATATAACAAAAAAATATACTATTTGAAAAACAAGTGAAAGAAAAATGTTCTCATTGCTAATATTCTTACTTTAGATTGTCCTCTCTACATCTCTACAATACGGAGAGATGAGAACTTAGCTAGAACTTTGATCAAGTTACTGCCTTTCATATTTCATACCATTTGCAAGGATATCCAAACTTCCTTCTAAACAAAATAGAAATAGCACCACTGTATATGTACATAAGCCTAATTTTACATTTCTTCTACCATATCAACTTCATGTTCCATGATATTCTGACCACTATTATTCACTAATGTCAACTTGCTTACCTACCTCAATTTTAGTGTCACAGGAAATCACTGCTAATGAGGTATTAATCCATCACCTGGGGTTTAGTAAAGCATCCCAAGTCAGTTACAGAAATACCTTAATCCACAACCTAAAATTTACACTATCAAGGGGCTGGTCCCCAGGGAGATGAGTGAAGAACAGAGCACTCAGAACATATACAAACTGAGATTGACTCTTTTCTCTGCTTAGGAAGGTGCCTGGCAAGGGGTTCTGAATATCATGTTGACAGACGGGAATTTCATATGAAGAAAGAAATTCTCTTGAATTCTACCTCCTTAATAATATCTTGTATAACCGGAGGGTATAATGGGTAGGTCCTCACTGCATAGAAGTCTGAATACCTAGCCTATTCTTCTGGGATACTGCCTAGTTTTTATAAACTCTACTACTGTCTTCATGTAAAATAATTCTATGGAAATAGTATAGCTAAAGGAAAAAAGTGGGTGAAATTTAAATCAACAAACTAAGGAATAAAAGTGTAGGCTAGAAAGAGGGATACAAGTTAACAAATGACTATACACAGAAGAGCAAAAAATATATATATGAATACACACCTGAGGGCAAAAGGCTGGGGACAGCTGAAATTGGAAGGACATATAATAATTGAAATGAAGGCACAGGAAAGACAGAGTAGAGGAGAAATCTGAATACTATTCATGTGTAGAAAAATGTATGTAGTATGAGCTGAGGTAATCCCAATGTTAGGTTGAGCCATGAAGTAGAAAAACAATATTTATTTTTCTACTTCCATTGCACCCTTGCAATGGACTACAATATGAAAAGCAAATAGACCTAATTCCATAATAGCCATTGAAAGTGACCAACGGTGATATTTGTACTATTTTAAAACACAAAAGGGTACTTAATAACTTTAGATTATACCACTTAAAATTTTTTCAACTTTGGAAAATGTCTTAAATTCCACATTGCTTCCACTGTTAATACATAAATCATTAACAGAAGGTGAATTATATAACTTAATTTGAATAACAATAATCATAATAAATGGTTGATAATGTATTCACTCTAATGGCACTGGATCACTATAACATCCAAACTAAGGAGGAAACTATCAGCGGTGTTGGTGCTGTCTCTGACCCTTGAAGTACGAGCAAAGTATGATCTTCTTTCCTATAAGGAGCACATTCTTAGGTAGAAAAACAGGATGTGAAATGATATGAAAATGCATGTGCCGGGGCGCCTGGGTGGCACAGCGTCTGCCTTTGGCTCAGGGTGTGATCCCAGCGTTATGGGGGCCCCACATCAGGCTCCTCCTCTAGGAGCCTGCTTCTTCCTCTCCCACTCCCCCTGCTTGTGTTCCCTCTCTCGCTGGCTGTCTCTATCTCTGTCAAATAAATAAATAAAAATCTTTAAAAAAAACAAAAAAACAAAAAAAAATGTGTGTGCCAACAGTCAGAAAGAAAGCAGGTAAAAGCTTGATTCTCCTCTAAAAAGCAATTTCTAAATGTGGATTCAATAATGAAAACCTATAACCTATCAGTTAGCAGAAGCATTTAGGAATTCCGGGCATAGAGTAGAGTGCAACTGTTGCAGTCAATATTTGACTACCACACAACTACTCAAGTTTAACTAATAGGTTTTTTTGTCACTCTTTTTTTCTTTTTTCCTTTTCCTCTGTTTGCTATTTACAATTGTGACAGGACTGCGATCATGAAGTTCAGCGTTCATTTCAGTGAAATGAAATGGGCTAGATCTAGGCTCCACAGGGGGAGGTACTGTGTACGCATTCCACACCACTTCACCAATACACGATAAACTCTCAATTTGATGGTCTTCAGCTGAGAGTACACCAAGCCCTTTCACCATAGTTTCAGATCTTAGCATCTCCTGAGAACAGATATAGTCTAATTTCCTCTTCCCATAAATCCTGAAAAAAAGGGTGCAATGGAAGTAGGAAATGAATAGTTTTGCTGATAACCCAAACAGAATTATTATGTCTTGCTACTAAAATACTCCAATCACTGGCAGGAGTGATCCAGAAATTACGCGTTTAATATAAATATACATGACCTACAGGAGACAATCTCAGATGATGATGATGAAGACAGACAACTTTTTTAGTACTTGTGACTGACATTGTTCTGGGTGTTATGCATGTATTATTCATTTAATTTCCACACACACCAAAAAATCCTTGTTAGGTAAAAATATTTTTATCTTCATTTTACACAGGACACTGAGACATAGAAAGAAGTCAGTTAAAGCAATTTTAACATATTTAGTTTTTTTAAAGGTAAAACATAAAACTTTACACCTGTAAAGTTCAAACCTTTCCATGAAGGACCAAGGGCTGTCACTGACTCCTGGTCTGCTAAGTCACATTATTCTTCTTGCTTAAACTGTACCACATCGTATCATCTATTTAAAGTCAGTGAAGAGTTTAAAGGTTTGGGATTACTTAAAGTCAGTGAGAGATTAAAGGGACTTGCAAAGCAAATTCAGTCCAAGATCCTTCCAGATTTTTTACCTTCGTCCCCTACCCCCAACCTGGGCAATCTTACACAGTTACTTACACACCTATTTAGATTGTAATCTGTTTTAGTGATTCAACTTTAAAAAGTCTTTCCAAAGCATCCAGCTTAGGTTTCATAAAATCAACAACACTTTATACTTGTTTTACTATTTCATCAGTTTGCATAATTAAATTACAACTGCACATTCAACAGGCATAAAAAATTTGAAAACAAACACAAATGACTCTAGGTAAGCATACCAGCAAGTAAACACGATAACAAAATACACCATTTTTCAGAGAGTATCCTATTCGCTTGAAGCAGGATTGGCTAAGATGGCTTCTATTATATTCATATCTTTCCTAACTGCAAACAATACTATTTAATAGGTATATGGGTATATTAGGTTTCTGGCAGAATGGATTTACAATTGAAAAATACATTTAAATCTGATAGAGGGGTTCACAATAACACCAAAATTCTATACTAGAAAGGTAACACATTCCTTCTTATCTTTCTTAATTAGAAATCCTAGGAGACTCCTTCACTGATAAAACTAGGGTGACAAATTGTATCCCAAATTCAATTAAGTACAAGGAAGCCCCTTCCCAAAGCATGAACATACACACACACACAAAAACTTGAAATTAATCAATGAAGAAATTTAGGTTTAAGAAAGAAACTTTCTCCCTACTAGAGGAAAAATTCTGAATTTAAAGTTCAGGTTCAGCCAGTTACCACTTACTTAAATGATGTGGGTTAAGTCATTTCACCTCCCTGAGCTGCAGTATCTCTATCTGCAAAGGGAGATCTACCCCCACACATCTATGGTCAGAATTATATAAAATAAAATATAAGAAAACACTCTGCAGACTATCAATCATCACATACATATAAATTACTACTACTTGAAATCCTAGTTTGTATTTTGGACACAGAACTTCAGATTCAGGGCAGGTCATTTCACAAATGATGAGGCTGAGAGCCAAAAACCTAAATTACTTTCCTACTTACAGTGGCATGGATGACAGAGCAGAAATAGAGAATTCTTGATTAACCAGGAAAAGAACATCACAGTCATGGGAGTGGGATCAATTGGAGATTCAAGGAAACCAAAGTGCCCAGAATGAACTAATGCTGTAGTGTAGACTGTGAACAGAGATAAATATTTAAAGGCTGAGCAGTTTCATATAATAAGCCCTGGCAGTGACTTTGGTGAAGATATTAGGAAAGAGATAGATTAACAACAACAACAAAAGTTGAACTCTACCAAATACATTATTATTTCATCTTATATAACAAAATTTTGATGGCTTGTCAAACTAAAGAAAATAGGGAATTTAGGATAATTCTCTTATTTATGTTAGTCCTTTCTACTGGTCAGAATAATTAACCATAGGTTAGGAAGTTAAGACAACAACAGGATGGATGTCAGTGAAGTTCAAGTACTTTAATTGGACTGCTCCGGGTACAGTTTGTTTCCCTTTTTCTCTGTCCATTAATCCAGCAGAGGAAAGTGATCTAACACAGCACCATGGCACGAAGGGATGGACCCTAGAGCCTGTCTCTCTATGATGACTGTTCTTGTGCATCCAGACTGCCTATTGAAACTAACAATGCCTGCTGCTGCCGCCGAAGAGGATCATCCAAACTCTGAAAATGAAACACATCACACAAAGGGATGAAAGAATTCTTATTCCACAGGGCTTAGCTTGCAGCTGGTCATGCATGCCAGAGGGATGTGCCATGAGGATGAGAAAGAAGCCTCCAAAGAGAATGGCTGGGGCAGCCAGTTGAACATTTTGAAATACTTAGGGAACTATTCTTTTGAAACTTAGGCAAATAACTAGACTTTTTTATAGCTGAACTCGAGAGTCAGGATTTTTTAATCTCTGCAATTCACTTAGGTGTGAATATTCTTGCAAGCAAAAGAAACTTAGTTTTCTAATTGCTTATACATTTGGGGGGTTCCCCACTCATTGTAAGAGATCATACTACATATTGTTTTCCCTCTCTGGGCTATAGCTCCATGTTACTTTGGAGTTTAACACTGCAGAAATAGGTGTTGGGTTTTTCTGCAAGTGATGCAAGTATACTGAATAATATGCTTGTTATATAAAATAGCACAGTGGTTATGACCATGGACATTGAGGTCAGATCAGTGGTGACAATGATGCAGCACTCATTACATGGCATCAGGTCCCATGGGCTCTAACAGAGTAACTTTACCCACAAAAGGTATTGCAAATAGAGTTAAAAGTTTTAAGAACACTTCCCTGTGGCCACCATTGCTCCTGGCCTCTCAACTGGCCTTAGCAAGGCATAATGCTGTTTTTCAGGTGCCCTGGCCATCACTGTCTAACAGAGTGCCAAAAGCAATAACTATGCTTTGGAAGTTTCGACAAGCCACCGTGAAGCATTAGCCTTCTCATTCTCTGATAAATTTACACTGTTAAAAACACAAACATCTGCCCTTCCTTCTTGGCCTTTTTCCACTCTGGTTCCAAAAAGCTCATCTTCCTCTGTTTACTGGATAAAAGTGAGAAACTCCTTTCATCAGACGTAGCAGTACACAAACCAGACTTCATGATCCATTTTCACCTGTTATACCACTAATTCCAAATAATTCCACTATAACTAGATGTGTAGCCTTATGAAAGTTACTCAATCTAATTTAGCCTTTGATTCTTCATTGATAAAATGTAAATAATATCTGCCTTATGAGATTTTTTGTGAAGAATAAGATAATATTTACCTCATAGTTCAGTTACCAGCACAAAGGGTGATTCAATAAATAATAGTCATTGTCTGTGCCATTCTCTATAACAGGAGTAAGAAATAGTTCACATCAGAAACTGAAATGAGAAATGGAATCTAATATTAAAAATATTCCCCTACATTTTCAGGATGCTATTGTTGATTTGAACAGTGTGTCATTTTTTCCTAGGTTAGATCATCCTTCTTAAGAAGCATTACTTCCTAGGAGGATTATGCCAAAGTGAATAGAACTCATTGGAAGAACGATTTCCTTCCACATATTCAACCCATTAGTTCTAACTAATGTCCTTCAGACCACTGTAAATATGTTCTTATTACAAGTGTCTTAACTTTTCAAAAAACTGCTATTATACTGTATGCATAAATGTTGGCACTGGAAGGTTTCCATAATTGTTTTAATGTTTCTTGTTCTCCCCCACTTCTACCACTGCTTCCACTCTCTCATTAGCTCTTCTAACTTATCTCAAAAAGAGAAGACATTTGGATGAGAAGTGGTATTACAAAATCAAAGTTAAAATATTTTTGAGAAAAATTAATTCCCACTCTAAGTCATTCCACAGGTATTATCCCACTCAACTGCATAAAATGAACTTTTAGCCCTGAGTTCATCACCAACAACATATTCTGAAGATGAGAAGAAGCAATCTTTCAGAAAAAGAAAACTAACAGGAAAGATATTTCATTCCAAACAAAAGGGATCATGGGTGCCTGGGTGGCTCAGTCAGTTAAGCATCTGCCTTTGGCTCAGGTCATGATGCCAGGGTCCTGGGATCAAGTCCCGCGTCAGGCTCCCTGCTCCACAGGGAGTCTGCTTCTCCCTCTGCCCCTCCTCCTACTTGTTCTCTCACTCTCTCTCTCTCAAATAAATAAAATCCTTTTTAAAAAAGGGATTATAGGGGTGCCTGGGTGGCACAGCGGTTAAGCGTATGCCTTCGGCTCAGGGCGTGATCCTGGCGTTATGGGATCGGGCCCCACATCAGGCTCCTCCACTATGAGCCTGCTCCTTCCTCTCCCACTCCCCCTGCTTGTGTTCCCTCTCTCGCTGGCTGTCTCTATCTCTGTCGAATAAATAAATAAAATCTTTAAAAAAAATAAAAATAAAAAAATAAAAAAGGGATTATAATGAGGAAAATGTATATAGAGACAATGATATTTATAGTATAACAGAAAATTATCCCTACATAAGAAAATAAAATCCATAATCCATTTTTCCCTTAAGAATTATAAAATATCTTAAATTCAGGCTCTAGTCTAGTAAAAAACTAAAACAATTTACATAAACCCTTACCATTAATTACATTACGTCTTTACACTGTGAAATTTTGTTCACAAATTTTTACACTAAAATCCTTTAACTGGTGCCAAAGAAGACAAAATAACCCAATATTTCATTTTAAAGGAATTGATCAACAATTTGTGAAAACAAGTCATCATTCTCCTTATCATTCCTTTTAGCAGCACCCATCCAAACAATCCCCAGATCCTGCCAATGCTCTTTCTCTTCCCACTGTTATTGCTTAAAATCCTAAGTAATCTAATTACTTTCAACCTCTAACGTTTTTCATCCATCTTTATCCTTCTAGAGTTATCGTCTATTAAAACAACAACAACAACAACAACATAAAGGCTCAAGGAATTTCCCTCACAAATCCTGAGTGATTTAGTACTGAATAAAATCTGAATTCTAGTGTAGTATTCAAAGTATTTCACAGTATGGCACAAAACTACAAATCGTAGTAATTAAATTGAAAGTAAAAGATACCCATTAACTGCCTGCTATGTGCCAGACTCCAAAGAGTAGTGGGTTGATAGCAGAGATAAAGATGAACCAGATTTAGTGCCTGTGCTCAAAGAAGCCAGCGCAAATGAGGATACAGATAAGCTAGCTAAAAATTGTAAGTACAGAATAAGGTAACCAACTACTGGGTGCTAACACAATTAGATGATAGGTTCTAAATTCAAAGAGGAGAAAAGTGAAAATAATATGTTGGTCATCTGCTTCTCAAAATGATAAAGTAACATAAACAGGACTTAGTCTCCTGCCTCAAACTACTAAAAACTAGACAAAATAATGGTTTACAGACATTGGACAACAGGCATCACATGCCAAGGTCAGCCCTACAACTGCTGTAGCTTACTGCCTAGAGAGAGTTACCAGACTACATCTCAGAAGGAGAGAACATGAACAGAGCCTGCTTTGCCCAGGGCCACACTGTTAACAAGTGAGGCTGGGCTTCAGAAATGAGTCTTTCTGATTGCAAAGTCCCAGAAGTTTTATTTTTTTTACTTCTCTACCACTTTTAAATCTTTGCTTAGACCATTTGCTCAACCTAGAAATCAACTCACCCCTACTCTTGCATTCTTCCCTGCCCTATAGAAATTATACTTCAAGGTTTTAGTTTACTTCATCTAATAAAGCTCCTCTAATTCCATTCCCCCAGCCATAGTGAATATTACTACTATCATCTTCTACAATACTGCATTACTTTGTTTTTATTGTTTTATAGCATTAATTTTATTCTGTTCTACGTAATAATATTAATGTTAACCAACATTTATTGAGAGCTTATGTTATTGCTCTAAATTCTGTGCCTGTACCCAATCATTGAATCTTCAGGACAATCCTAAACAGTAGGTACTATTTTCAGTCTCTTTTTGTAGGTAAAGAAACTGAAACACAGACAGGCTAAATAACTCGCCTAAAGTTACACAACTAGAATCAGAGCAGGGATTCAAACCAAATAATCTGGCTCCAAAATCATTGCACATAATCTCCTTTCCTGTCTGAACAGCCTACTAGACTTCTTGAATAGAGACAGTTCATGTAACTAATCTTGCTACTTGTATATCTCATCCTACCCAGAACAATGTTTTATACCGAATACATACTCTACATTATTTTCTGTGTGAATGAATGAACAAAGGAGTTCTATGGGGCTGTGGAGGAGTAATTATACTGAGTGCTAAGCCAGAACTTCAGAAAACTCTAACCTGTAGACAAAATGTACCTATAATTCTTCGAGAGAAATCATTCTTCATCCTTGCAGCTCCTCAGAAATTTCATCCACAAGCAATGCAAGCTTTCGTATCCTCCAGCTATGGAGTTCTTACTTCCACCTTAGCTAATTTCAATATTGAAAAATTGTATAAAATATATTATTTTATGTTTATTTTTTAATGGCCATTATGAGACACGTTTCCTACATTTATTCTAAGCATAGAACAACACTCCTAGTAGGATTATATCTAGTTGCAAAATATGGATGTGGGGGTGAGAGTGAAAAGTCAGCCAAGGTAATAATAAAATAAAAATAACAAAAACAACTACCATATTCAAACACTTAACATGAGCCAGGCACCTGCCTTAACATCATTATTAACAGCATTATAACGCCCATGTGTTATCTCATTTAACACTCAAAACAACCATGAGGTAGGAGTAAAATGAGCCCTGAAATTCTGGCATTTTCATTTCTTAGCAATAGATTGTGGCAGCTGAATTAAGAGTGTATTTGCTAAGTTAGTCCATTTTGTTAAATTATAGATGTTGAGAAGTCATGGATGAACTACATTTTTATCAATTATTGTTGTTTCATCAACTTTATGACAAGAGTTATATAATGGGCCAGCAAACACTATTATTCTGCTTACATCAATAATATATGTTCCATATTTACTCCACAAAAGTTCATTCACAAGTTAGTTCATTGTTTACTAAGTAATGTTACCAGATTTTTGAGGTAGAACAGAATGGTTACAGGACTTTAAATTAGATGCTCACATCCACTTAGGTAATTAATAAGTGCTAGAATCAATGTACTCCATGAATTGGTTTGAATAATCATTCTAGATGATCAAGAAGTTCCCTCCACTTACTCTCCAGGGCTAAGGAGTCATGCATGCAATAATCATAATTAAAGAAGAAGTAATGGAAATACACATGCATAGCTATGAAATACCTTAACCTCAGAATTGAGTACCTACTATATGTTGGGCAAAATATTAGGTGCTTTACTATATGATCTCATTTAGTCTCCATCAGTCTGGGGGCTTGGGGTTTTCTTGTCTGTGCTCTATAGAGAGTAAAATGGCTCAGAATAATTTGTCCATAGTCTCATAGATACTGTTCTAGAAGCAGGGCTCAAATCCACCTCAGGCTACTATAAATAATAAGAGAATTTTGCAAAGTGGGAGTTTGCAAAATTAACATACAAAAATCAATAGCCTTCCTATACAGAAACAAAAAAACACTTAGAAAATATTATGGAAGAGAAGACTCTGTTTAGGATACCAAGTTTATAAAAAAAATTAATAACCAGTTAAATAAACAAATAAATAGAACACCAAGGAACAACTTAGGAACAAATGTTTAAGACCTCTATAAGGAGAAAAAGTACAACACTTTTGAAAGATACAAAAGTTACTGAACAAATGAAAAGAAGAAGCAGGTTCTTGAATAAGAGGACTCAACCCCATAAAGATATTAATTGTCCTTATGTTAATTCATGAATTTATCATAATTCCAATAAAAATACCATCAAGATTTTTCCCCCCTCAAGGACTACTACTTGATTATGAAGTTCATCTGGAATAACAAGAAAGCAAGAAAGTCAGGAAAGCCCTGAAAAAGAAGTGTGCTGGTGGGGGTGAGGAGGGAGGCTAATACTTCAGATATTAACACATAACCTAAAATCTCTATAATTAAAATAATGCAATCATGGCATATGAATGGACAGACCCATGGCACAGAATAGAAAATCTAAAAACATGTATGACTGCACAGGAAAATTTCCAATAGGAAACCATGCAAGTACCGGAAGAAAGCTTCGATGTAAAGAAGCTACAAGCGGGAAAAACTTGCAGTAAAGTTTGTAAAGAAACTACAAGCGGGAAAAACTTGCAGTAAAATTATGTCTCAATGACATAAGTCCCAACAAAGTCAAGTAAATATTATTAATGGCAAATGCCTCTCTTGGTCAGATGATCATCATTCTTGTGGACTGTATGGAAAGCAAAATCCACCATACCTCTGGGAATCACAGAAATTGCAGAATCGTTCAGTACAATAAACTCTAATACCTTCTCTTTCTTCATCATCATTTTTAAACCCCAGCAGAGATTGTATTAATATAAACAAAACCTGGGAAAACCTAAAGCACATCTGTTGGATTTAGTTGGAAATAAAGTGTGATACCTCATATCCCAATTCATATCCTAGACTTTCTGGATTTCAGCACTATACTTAACTTTTAAAAGGGATTACATCCTGAATATCTTAACCCACAATTTATATGAACAAATGTATAAGTAATTTCTATGTGTTACAGGGTAAGGGCCCTTAATAGATATTTAGATTTATCCTATAATTAAAAATAATAATAATGCAAATGTAGGCCAAAGCTCTGTAAACAATATCTTCAAAAAATTTGTTGTGGAGAAGGACCCCTGGTGTCCATCTGGATTCAAGCCAGCCTATAGTGTGGCTGTTGACTGCACAGCATTTGAGTCCATGATGAGACAGCATCTTTGCTTACTTTGGGATATTTTATTTCACTATCAAAGAAGTGAAGCCTCTAAAATTTGTAAAGATGATGTTTAGGAAGAAATATCTTGGTTGTTTTTTTCCCAATAAACATTTCAAGAAGCATAAGACAAATTCTTTGAACACCAAATATGCCATGACTGACTGGTAGGAATGTATCTCAGACACAATAGTACAGTGTCTAATTGGTATCTCCAGAATATATAGATAACATCTACATTTATAAAAATGAGTTCTATCTCCACAACTAGCTTCTGAAAAAGCTTTTTAAAAAACAACATAAAAAATGATATACTGGCAAAAGACATGATCACAGCCTTGCTGTACACTAACATTGCCTTGCAAATGAAAACCTGCAGTATTCCTTATGATCAGGGTTTCACCCATTTATTTGGTTAATCATTCAAATGGCTAAACAGACCTCTAATTTGAAAATAAAAACCAATTGATGCAATCACAAACAAGTTCTAAAATTGCGGTTTATAAAAATTGAAATCTTGTTCTAAGCCAAAACACACACACAGTTACCTTTTCCTAATCAGAGCATTCATTTCTCCTCATTATGATCTCACAAGCACATTAAAATCTTATTAACATTAATTACTTCTGAGCGCCTATGCATGAGCAGTGACAGTCGTGAGCGTGCGCGTGTCTGGATCATATCTACATTTATATACCTTGCTGCACTTTGCTTATAAAACATGTGAAAATATTTCTGCTAACACCAATTAGCTAATTTCACACACACAGATAGTAAACTGCTGTCTCACTGCAGAGCCTACCAGAGACCCGTAAACATATGGACAAACGGACAAGAAAGAAAACAGAAACACCTCTTGAATGTGAGAAATAAAAGATCTTATACTTGAGCCTTAATTCTTGAGGTACAAACAAGTTGAAAGAATAAAAATAACAAAAAAATTAAAAATAATTTAAAAATTTACAAACAAAGCATCCTATTTTCTACCCAGATGGATTCAATGATAAAAATGATAGACACAAAGAAAAACTGGCAAGCAAAAAGCAGCTGACACAGAAAAGATAGAAAGAGACAGATAAACAGAGACGGAAGTGAAAGTGTCCTTCTTTACATAAGTACACATGCACACACACTGACACATCTGCTCCACTTAATTATACTTAATTTGAACAAAACAATATAAATTTTACATTGACCATAGGTAAGAATAATAGCACACCACACCTCAAAATCAAACAGGTCTATCTATACAAGCAAATAAAATTCCTGCTCAACCCAAGTGATTTATGAATCCTACTTATACCAAGAATGTCATATATAGGAGCCATCCATCCCTACAACAGAAACTCAGTGTAAGTGCAGAAAAGTAGGCAATTATAGCCACAAAACCACATGTAATCCTTATCTCTTTTCTTCAGTCTCTCCTCTCAACATGCAACTATTTTACCATTCACACACACATTCCACCAAATTGTCCTTCTTTCCCCCATCATCTTTCCTTTAGTAAGAATTTTCATAAAGAATTAACCATTGATCATTACAGCCACACTTTCTTGTGGATCCATGTGTCTGTCTTCTCTTCACAGCCTACAGTTTATATAAATCCAAAGACCTATGAAATACCATTGTATCTATATCCACACATTCTATCCTGAGTCTTTCTGCCATCTTTAATTTCTTTGTTACTACTGACCACTATACCAACACTATATTATTTTCCCAAAGAAAATATTTCCAAATTCCTATGGACAACAGCAGGCATCAGCAAAAAAAAAAAAAAAAAAAAAAAAAAAAAAAAAAAAAAAAAAAAAAAAAAAAAATTCATGTTTAATTCCATAATGACTTTTTCAGTCATCAAAAAATATTTAATTTCATTGGGTCACAATACCTATGTTTGTGGGAAAAGAGAAATAATATAACTTAATCCTAAGAGTATTTTAACAATTGATTGTACTCATTAAATGATTTTTAAGAATGTTTCACTAAGAATGAAATATAGAGAGAAAAGGAGATGTTAAACCATCCAACATAATTAATGCTCAAGTCAATTTAAGCAGGTATAACTCATTCTAAAATTCCAATGTCCTACCTATTGTCTAGCAGCTGCATTGGTCTATTATGGGGGCCAATGACATATAGCAATACAAGTGTGTACTCTACAGGTACGCTATGCAACAAAAGTCTAAGTGCATATTAGAGAAGAAATGGTAGAGAGTAGATTTTTGAATCTTTATGATAGTATTTAAAATATATGACATTGGTATCAATATAAAGTTGAAATGGTAGCCAAGAATACTAAATTTTATTTTAATTTAATGTTTTATTTAATTTATTTTAATTTAATGTTATTCAACATGCTCATAACTCAAAACAAAATTTAGTGGACATTCTGTAGGAAACTTAAAACATGCTGATATAAACATCATTAGCAAATGAAGTGTTAAAAGTTTTTTTTAAATAACCTAGAGGATAATAAAATAAGGCTGAATACAGTAAAATGATATTTAAAGATGAACTAGAGTTATTTCAAATAATTACAAACTTGCCACAATTAAAAATAAAATAAATTATCATCCCTTGAAGTTCACATAGACTTTATATATGTCAACAGCTATTGTTATAGTACTATTTATGACTTGCAAATATTCTGACTTACCAGATTTATCAAACGGAATCAAGTGTGCCCTTTACAAGAAAGTCTAGAGAATTGAGAAAACAAAAAATTGAAACCTAAAAATCTAGTGGTTACCTATCAGAACACAAGAGAACTCTATGTTTTAAAAATACATTCATTTTTAATTAATAAACACTTAAATATTTGTTTATAGGTCATTGATAGCTTAACAGATTCTGGGAATCAAAAATTAAAGTATTAGAATCACTGCCAAATGAAGATCAATTTGATTTTATTTTTAAATCTCTAAATTTAAAGATCACTAGAAAAATATGAGCTATATCCAAAAAAATCAATTCACATTGACATTCTCAAGAAAATATTGCATTAAGATAGACCCCTAATGATCAGAAAAGTATGGAAAAAGAGGAGGCAGCAAAGAAATAATTTTGGGTAGACACCAAAAAACCCCACAATGCTATATTATCAGTCTGCATGTTGCAGGTAGCTTTACAATGATTAACTGACATATGACCATGACAGAACTAGCAAAAAGTGCAAAAATAGGTTGAGACTTAGGACCCACCTTCCCTCTCATAAATATCACATCACAAACTACAAAGATTAGGTGGCCAAATCTCAACATCAAAGGTATACTTGGCATTTGAACCTGATCTAGGAATTATGGCCTTTGTTTTCCACTAAAAGCTAATAAGCTGAGATTCACTTAACTCTTTCCTGTTGGTCTTATTTTTTTTTCTTGAGCTTCTCAAGGATTACTGAAATTGAAGACTACATATGAAAAAGATAGTTCATCATTTCCAAAAAAGATATTCATCCAGATTGCCCTCCAATCCGTGAAATCTGAGATGCCTAAGGAGTCTTCTTTGTGAAAGCCTTACAAATATATCCAAAGATGGTGAGTCCCATATGGCTCTGATAAATGAAACCCGTTATTGTGAATTTCAAGCTCTTCTTTAAAACAAAACACTACTGGGTGAATTTGGTGCTCATGAAATAAAGCACTAATTGCGTGGCCTAACAACACTCTGAATCCTCTCCCTAGCAGACATTTTAAGTTGTGCCAAATTGGTTTTGGGATGTGAACAAATATCCTGGAGCCAGACTCTCACATGCACGCACTACTCCCTGGAAGTAAGTTGGACACTCTTGGAAATTGCATTAACTCTTTCAGGCCACCAGGGAACCTAACTCTCACTAAATGAAAGGCCTCTTTTAAGAGGAAAACAAGTCTTTCAGTCTAAAAGTTAAACCCAAGAACGGTTAAATAGCAAAAATTGATTTGGGGCCATTTCGACACTAACATATCCATAGATATTAGATAGCCCCTACACCCCAATGGATGCTTATTCAAATGTATCCAGAAAATCTTCTTCTTCTTTTCCTATGTGTGCATAATTTCCAAGACATTAATAAGAGTTGTGTGCATTCAGGAGAGGAGAATTCATTTTAAGCTTAATATGCCACATTTGCCTCAGGCACAGTGATAAGAAACTTTTGTTTCTTTGGTAACCACTTTCACCTTATTAGAACAGAAAACTTCTTGACTTTGTGTCGCACAACATGAAATACAATTTTCACACTATAATTTTTTCTATAGTCTTTCCATCCTGGTTCAGAAGGATGACTACAAATCTGGAACTGCATATTTAAATGGCAATTAATCTATTCCCATCTCCCTCTCACTCGAATTTAGGAATTAATAAAAACAATTTTTTAAAAAAATTAAAAGCACCTACATGTAAAAAAAATATTTATAACTACCAGCTCCTTTCTTTCTTTCTTTCTTTCTTTCTTTCTTTCTTTCTTTCTTTCCTTTCTTTCCTTTCTTTCTTTTTTCTTTTTTTTTCTACTTTTAATTTGTTCAGAAGCAAAGTAATTTCTTAGGAACAAGTTATTATATTTTGAAGGCATTTTAATTAAGCATTTTATTTGCAGTATGCTGAAAACAGCATTTCCTCTTTTAGCTCTCTGATAAATATCCTGGGTTATGTGTCCTAAAGATTATCCAAACTCCACTAAGTATAATTTTACATTTCTAGTCACTGCCATTCTGTGGCTGCAGCTCTCCCCTTTCACCTAAAGACTTAGTAAAGATATAGATTTAAAAAAATTACTTTTAGGAGGGTAGAAAATAACTAAATTTCAATGAAGAAGGGTTTTTTTTTAACCACTTTTAGTTTAAGCCTTCTGTGATATATTTCCTAGAGAACCATATTTAATTTCCTGCCAATTGGTGTGAATTTAAGAATATTTCCAAAAGCCTACGTTCCATTTCTAACAAAGCTTTATATTCTAACAATTAGCCTGTGTGTGCTGCTGCCAAAGACTCTTATTACTAAGATATAAACAACAACAACCACTTTATCAGACCCTAAAAGGAAATAAGCTGCTATTTACAAGTAGATAGGACACATTTGGTGAATGAAATGTGTAGCTGCTTCTGATCTCGATTACTTCAAACTGCAATTCTTAGAATAAAACCCAAGTCTGCGAATGTGTCAACATAAGGACATATACCTTACACTGGGGTACTGGTATTCTAAATAACTCCTAAATATTTCTGAATAAAAATTTACAGGACTTGTTAGTGCACTGGGCCCTGTTTGTAGCAGGTCTGATATCATGACATCATTTCTATGCTCTGTGGTATACTTGTTTAATTAGTTGCAGATAACCAAATACAACTCATATTCTAGTTGAGTTTGTTTGGAATCTAGAACTATATTAATGGCATTAAAAGGTAGTTGGTAATACTCAACAGGCGCCTCAACATCAAAAAAGTTTTATCTATTTTTAAAGCAAATATTTATTTTATCAGTGAGAAATTGACTCAGTACATATCCACTATATCAGCAAAGTAATACTAGGGCCAAGAAGCAATTTGCCCATGGGGTCCAAACAGAGGAGATATTTGGGGCAGTTATAAACCCTATATGGAAGACTAAGGTTGTGATTCATACTTCTACTGAGGTCCCCTTTTTCACCCTAAATTCATATATTAACATCAATTTAGGAGAAAAGGCATTAAAATGTAGCATATGTTCATTTAAATCCTATGATAAATTGTAATTAGGACTTACAAAATAATGGCCTTTCTTTAGTAGCATCCTTATATTTCTTTTTTTATTATTTTTTATTTTAATTCATTATAATATACAGTGTTACATTAGTTTCAAGTGTACACTACAGCGATTCAACAATTCTATGCATTACTCAGTGCTCAAAATGATAGGTGTACTTGTATGCTTAGATTTCTTTCTCTTTATCTTTTGTGTATTCACTATACATAAATGTATACCTCATGTTAACTTGCAAAAGACAAGGGGAAAGGAATAGAAGCATACAACTAAAAATCAAGCCAAAAAGGAAGAGCAAGAGAAGAAGAAATATAGAAGAACTACAAAAATAGCTAGAAATAATTAACAAAATGGCAATAAGCACATATCTATCAATAATTACTTTAAATGTAAATGGAATAAATTCTCCGAATAAAAGACACAGAGTAGCTGAATGGATTAAAAAAACAAGACCCATCTATAGGCTGTCTACAAGAAACTCACTGTAGACATAAGGACACATATATATGGAAAGTGAAAGGATGGAAAAAGATATTCCATGCAAATAGAAACTAAAAGAAAGCTGGAGTAGCTATACTGATATCAGACAAAATAGACTTTGAAACAAAGACTGTAGTAAGAGACAAAGAGGGGCATTACATAATGATAAAAAGGTCAATCCAGGGGCGCCTGGGTGGCACAGCGGTGGGCGTCTGCCTTCGGCCCAGGGCGTGATCCCGGGGTCCTGGGATCGAGTCCCACATCAGGCTCCTCTGCTATGAGCCTGCTTCTTCCTCTCCCACTCCCCCTGTTTGTGTTCCCTCTCTTGCTAGCTGTCTCTATCTCTGTCAAATAAATAAATAAAATCCTTAAAAAAAAAAGTCAATCCACCAAGAAAATATAACATTTATAAATATTTATGTACCCTATATAGAACACCTAAATATATAAAGCAAATATTAACAGACCTTAAGAGAGAAATAGACAACAATACAATAACAGTAAGGGACTTTAATACCCCACTTACATTAATGGATAGATCATTCAGATAGAGAATTAAAAAGGAAACATCAGCCATCAATGACATATAGGACCTGATGAAGTTAATGAATATTTATGGAACATCACATCCAAAGCAACAGAATACATATTCTTCTCAAGTACACATGAAACATTTTCCAAGATAGATAATATATTAAGACACAAAACAAGTCTTAATAAAATTAAGAGATTAAAATCCTATCAAGCATCTTTTCTGACCACAATGGTATGAAACTAGAAAGTAATTACACAAAGTAAACTAGAACATTCACAAATATCTGCAGATTAAACAACATGCTACTGAACACCCAATGGGTGATCAAAGAACAAATCAAAAGAGAAATCAAAAAAATACCATGAGACAGCTGAAATGTAACATTTGGAAATGTGCCATATCAAAATTTACGGGCTGCAGTAAGAGCAGTTCTAAGAGGGAAGTCATAGCATTAATGCATACCTTTAGAAACAAGAGGAGTCTCAAATAAACAACTTAACTTTATACCTCAAGTAATTAGAAAAAAGAACAAACAAAATTAGAAGAAAAGAAGTAACCAAGATCAGAGCAGAAATAAATGAAATAGACCCTAAAAAAGACAATAAAAAAGATCAATGAAACTCAAAGCTGGCTCTTTGAAAAGATAAACAAAATTGACAAACTTTTAGCTCGGCTCACCAAGAAAGAGAGGATTCAAATAAATAAAATCAGAAATGAAAGAGGAGATGTTACAACTGATACCACAGAAATACAAAAGATCATAAGAGACTACTTTTGAACAATTATACTAACAAACTGTGCAACCTATAAGAAATGGATAAATTCCTAAAAACATACAACCTACCAACACTGAAGCATGATGAAATAAAAAATCTGAACAGACTCATTGCTAGCAAAGAGGCCAAGTCAGTAATCAAAAACCTCCCCAGAAACAAAATCTAAGACCAGAAAAAGCTTCACTGGTGAATTCTGTAAAATGCTCAAAGATGAATTAATGCCAATCCTCCTCAAACTCTTCCAATAATAGAAGAGGAGAGAACTCTTCCAGACTCATTTTATAAGGCCAGCATTACCTTAATACCAAAACCAGACAAGAATGGCACAAGAAAAGAAAATTATAGGTCAATATCCCTGATGAACATAGATGCAAAATTCCTCAACAAAATATTAGCAAACCAAATTCAACAATACATTAAAAGGATCATACACCATGGTCAAGGGAGATTTATTCAAGGGATTCAAGTATATTTCAACATCTGCAAATCAGTCAATGTGATATACAACTATAACAAAAGATTAAAATCATATGATCATCTCAAAAGATACAGAAAAAGCATTTGACAAAATTCAACATTCATTTATGATAAAAACTCTCAAAGTGGGTATACAGGGAACATACCTCAACATAATATATGGTATGTCAAGCCCACAGCCAACATCATAAAGCTTTTCCACTGAGATCGCAAATAAGACAGGGATGCCTACTCTCACCACTTTTATTCAATATAGTATCGGAAGTCCTAGCTAGAGCAATGAGGCAATAAAAAAAATAAAAGGCATCCAAAATGGAAAGGAAGAAGTAAAACTGTCACTATTTGCAGATGACACAATAGAAAAGCACTAAAGAAAGCCCTAAAGACTTCATCAAAAAAACTCTCAGAATTGGGACACCTGGGTGGCACAGTCAGTTAAATGGCCAACTCTTGGTTTCAGATCAGGTCTTGATCTCGGGGTCATGAGATTGAGCCCCGCATCAGGCTCTGTGCTCAGTGTGATCTGCTTAAGACTCTCTCCCTCTCTCTCAGCCCTTCCACCCTGCCACACACTCTCTCTCTCTCAAATAAATAAATGAATCTTTTTTAAAAACTGTCAGAATTTAAACAAATTCGGTAAAGATGCAGAATACAAATCAGCACACAAAAATCTATTGTTAATACACACGAATAATGAACTACCAGAATGAGAAATTAAGAAAACAATCTCTTTTAAAATTGTACAAAAAATATCCAGAATAAATTTAACAAAGGAGGTGAAAGACCTAGAAGTTGAAAACTATAAGGCATGAATGAAAGAAACTTAGAAAGACACAAATAAATTGAAAGATATTCCAAACTTATGAAGACACAAATAAATTGAAAGATATTCTAATTGGAAGAATTAGTATTGTTAAAATGCCCATACCATCCAAAGGAATATACAGATTCAGTGTAATCCCTATCGAAATTCCAATGGCATATTCCAAGATACAGAATATCCTAAAATTTGAATGGAATCATAAAAGACCCTGAATAGTCAAATCAATTTTGAGAAAGAGGAACAAAGCTGGAGGCATCATGCTTCCTGATTTCAAACTATATTACAAAGCTATAGTAATTAAAACAGTATTGTATTGGCATAAAAATCAATACATAGATCAACAGAACAGAACAGAAAGCCCAGAAATAAGCCTACATATATATGATCAATTAATTTATGACAAAGGAGCCAAGAATATATAATAGGGAAAGGAGAGTCTCTTCAATAAATGGTGCTAGGAAAATTGGACATATGCAAAAGGATGAAACTGGACACCATCATACACCATACGTAAAAATGAACTCAAAATGGAATAAGGACTTGAACATAAGACTTGAAACCATAAAACTCCTAGAAGAAAACATAAGCAGTAAACATTTCTGACATTGGTCTTGGTGATGATTTTTAATGTGACACCAAAACCAAAATCAACAAAAGCAGAAATAAGTAAGTGGGACTATGTCAAATTAAAGAACTTTTGTACAGAAGAGGAAACCATCAACAAAATGAAAAGGCAACTTACTGAATGGGAGAAAATATTTGCAAACCATCTGATAGGGGGTTAATACCCAAAATATATAAAGAACTCAATAGCAAAAAAACCCTAAATAATCCAATTTAAAATTGGGCAGATATGAATATAAACATTTTTCCAAAGAAGACATACAGATGGCCAGTAGGTACATGAAAAGATGCTTCACATCATTAATCATCAGGAAAATACAAATCAAAACCACAATGAGATATCACCTCACATCTGTTAGAATGGCTATTATCAAAAAGACTATAGACAAAATCATTGGCAAGATGTGGAGAAAAGGGAACCCTGGTGTACTGTTGGTGGGAATGTAAATTGGTACATCCATTATGAAAAACACTACGGCGGTTCCTCAAATAAATGAAAATAAACTACCATAATATGATCCAGTAATTCCACTTCTGGGTATTCATTCAAAGAAAATGAAAACATCAATCCAAAAAAGATATATGCACCCCCATGTTCACTGCAACATTATTTACAGTGGCCAAGATATGGAAACAATCTAAGGGTCCATTGATGAAAATGAATAAAGAGGCTGTGGTATATAAAATGGATTATTATTATTTGGCCATAAAAAATGAAATTGTACCATTTGAGACATGAATGGACCTCTAGGGCATTATGCTAAGTGAAATAAGTCAGACAGAGAAAGATAAATACCATATGATCTCTCTTATATGTGGAATCTAAAAAACATTTTTAAATTAAAAAAAACAAAACTCAGGGCGCCTGGGTGGCTCAGTCGTTAAGCGTCTGCCTTCGGCTCAGGGCGTGATCCCAGGGTCCTGGAATCCAGCCCCGCATCAGGCTCCCTGCTCTGCTGGGAGCCTGCTTCTTCCTCTCCCACTCCCCCTGCTTGTGTTCCCTCTCTCGCTGGCTGTCTCTCCCTCTCTGTCAAATAAATAAATAAAATCTTAAATAAATAAATAAATAAATAAATAAATAAATAAATAAATAAATAAAAACTAAGCTTATTGATAGAACAGGTTGCCAGAGGTGGGGGATGGTTAAACTATTTTTGCTTTGTTGTTGTTGTTGTTTAAACAAACTGAAAAATAATTTTTAAAAACCTAGGGAAATTTGAATTAACTATGGGTAACAGTTAATAATATATCAATATCAGTTCATTAATTTTAAAAAATGGACTGTATTAATGTAAATGTTACTAAAGGTGAATCCATGGTTGGGAGGGGGAATAATAAGCAGACTCTGTACTATCTGCTCAAATTTTTTTTTGTAAATCTAGAAACAAACAAAAAAACAATGGCTTGGGGTGCCTGGGTGGCACAGCGGTTAAGCGTCTGCCTTTGGCTCAGAGCATGATCCCAGAGTCCTGGGATTGAGCCCCACATCAGGCTCCTCTGCTATGAGCCTGCTTCTTCCTCTCCCACTCCTCCTGCTTGTGTTCCCTCTCTCGCTGGCTGTCTTTATCTCTGTCAAATAAATAAATAAAATCTTTAAAAAAAAAAATGGCTTATCTTTTATTAGGTGCCCACCACATTTTTACATGTTTAGAAGTGTGCCCTGAGCTCAGAACTAATTTATTCAAACCATTTTTTTTCTGTTCCATGTTCATTACCCACGTACACCAATAACGAAGAGGCAGAAAGCTTGACATGATACACACCACCCTTACAGGTCAGCTAGTTCAAAATGGTCTTAATAGTCAAAATATATTTGTTCAACCAGCTTCTAAACCTGAAATTATAAGCAGAACGATTTTTTAGATGTTAAAAAATAGTAGCCCTCCCCCCAAAAAAAGAGGAGGAAAGTTAAAAGGAATAGAGATATTAGAAGGACATCTTGATCTACAGAGATACTGGACTGACCAATTGTCTTACTGAAGCAATGAGTAACCTAGTTCCCAAGACAGACTCCAATACCGGAAACCACTGTGTAACTTTAGCCAACTTATTTAACCTCTATTGGCATCTATTTCCTAATCTGTAAAACAGGGTAAATTTCAGACACCAACTGCTTTCTGTAGCCCTACACTGGCTAGGATCTTTTAAAATTTATTCCCTGAGCCAAAACCTCACCCACATGCCATCCGTTATTTTCCCTCCTTTTTCCTGTCTCCTTTGCCTCTGCAGAGAAATAAAATTAGCAGTCAAAATTAAACAAGCCCGGTGGGCAAGACAGGCTTTGGTTTAAGGAAAGGGATGGAGTAAGTTGTGTGAAATTGCTTATTTGGCCCCAAAAGGTTCATTGTTGGGATATTACCTCCCACAACTAGCTCCACTGGAATTTTTCTCAGGAAAATGGAGAACTGTTTTAAGATAGACATGCCCTTTAAGCTGGTCTCAAATCAAAATAAATTTAGGATATTCAAAAACACCCTACAGGATTTTCCTTGTGGAGTCTAAATAAATCACTGACCAAATTTTCCAATTTATGCTCTACTGCTAAATGGGACCTTCTAAAAAATCATGTTTTAATTTCTACATATGAAAAAGGAGTATAGGTAAACTTCTTCACTATATATTTTCACCTTTCTTTCTTCACGGTAGCAGTCATTTGCTTGATAGACTTTAAAAGAATGCCATTTGGGAAAAGACCACCCTTAGAGAAGAAAGTTAAAATAGAACCCAAATTTCTAATAAACTGGAAAGTCAACTAAAAACAACACTATATCCCCTGGTTAGTGGGTCTTTTAAAAATATATATATTTTAAAATATAATCATAGAGGCATTAAGAATATCTCCCAAATACATGCATATTAAACTTTATAAAATCAGAATTAGTTTTACACCTAAAAAATGCATTTTAGAGCTCCTTTAAATTATTAATACTTCTACTGTTTTTAAAATATCATTAAATCTATAAAAATGTATACGTAACATTTTTAACAATTCATTTACTTAGTAAATGACAAATTGTATTAGTTTGTACACTACACTGTGTACCTAGGCTGTCATTTTACACTATGAGGTGCTTTTTTTTTTTTTTAAGATTTTATTTATTTATTCGACAGAGATAGAGACAGCCAGTGAGAGAGGGAACACAAGCAGGGGGAGTGGGAGAGGAAGCAGGCTCATAGCTGAAGAGCCTGATGTGGGGCTCGATCCCATAATGCCAGGATCACACCCTGAGCCAAAGGCAGAGGCTTAACCGCTGTGCCACCCAGGTGCCCCAAGTGCTTTTTTTTTTAAACAAGAACATCAAAAATACTCAGGAATCAGTTTTTCAATTTTCAGAAGCACTGTGGCATTGACACTATTTACATTTGCTTGGGACCTTAAATATAAATAAATAATTTTAAGACCAACAGCAATGGCTATGCTATGAAATTACTGTATTTCATGGCATGTCATAATAGATAAGATTAAAAATTTCATTCAAATAATCTGTTCCATCAAAGAGTTTCAACTCTCAAATAAAAATATAAACAAAAGATTGTTCACTTCAGTGGATTTTCCCTAAAATATTAGGTATTATTAGCACCAAACTTTATAAGACTTAAAAAAAAACTACCAGATTAATTAAGTGTGGCAAAATGGTTTGTTCCCTAGAAAGGAAATGAATTTAAGTCCCACAAAGTTTAATTAGTATTTAGTGGCTTGACTTACCAAACAGAGGAACAGCCTGACTCTGAAGGTTAACTGTACAGTCAGAAATTACATCTATCAGTGGTTAAGAGCACCAACTGCTGTCAAATTTAGATTGAACTAGAGTTCAATCCTGGTTCTGCCACTTACTAGACTGCAATCTTCAGTATGTCACTTAACCATCCCAATTCAGACTTTCCTCATCTGTAAACCAGGTTAAGAAACTCCTCATAGCAAAGATATGGGGATTAAAGGAGATCCCATAGACAATGTTCTTTAACAGTTCAATAATTATGATTATTATTACTACTTAGACCCCTTCTGATCATTCAGAAAACTTGAATTCTACCTCCAGATAAGAGTTTTTTCTCAATGGCAGAATAAGAAATATATATATATATAAATTTATTTTACATGGTGAAAGTAATAATTATTATACCATATCGGTAATACACTTTGTGGCCCTCAAGGCTAGACATTATCATTTAACATAATAGGAACATGGTAAAGATTTATTGATTAGGGGAAAATAATGATATAGTAGAAAAGAGTGTAGGCTCTGAATCTAGCTTTGATGTTTAACAGCTGTTTGAAACTGGCTATCTACTTTTGAGCTTCATTGTTTTTGTGTGTGTTTTTGTCTGTAGCGGAGGCAGAAAACCAATGTATATAACAGAGTTGTAAGGACTAAATGAAGCAACTTAGGTGAAAGGTGCTCAGTAATAATCTTCTCTTTTCCTTAATTCTAGGGTTATAGGGGCAAGAGTGGTAATTGTTTCTCCAGGCTGAACTTTTCTTACACAGATGTAATCAACTTTGTCCTTCTATGTCAAATGAGATTATATTTCATTAGCAAATAATGCGAATTATGAGAATGAACTCAGATGCAACAGTAAATATAGCTGAACAATATACCATAAAAACAAGAGCAGGGATTCCCAAACCTTACAATTTTACTAGAAACTGTGAAGTAGTTTTTATAAAAAATTGATGCCCAAATCTAGATCTAAAGATTCTGACTTAGGATATCTGGGAGTAGAAGCTAGAAATCTGTTCATTTAAAAAGCCCCCAGCTGATTATGATGTACAACAGCCAAGGAAAGTGGTATTTTCTAACCTGTGTGAACCATGTAGAACCCAAGATGCCTAAGTTCCATCCCACACCTATTAGAGAGGGAGCTCAGAAATCTGAATTGTAACAAATACCCTAGGTAATTTTAGAATACACTGAAGTTAAAAAACCACTAGACTGGAGTGAGATACCACAATATCAAAAAGGTATATAAAATTTTTCTTCCTATTTGGTTATTTTAAATTTTTTCCCTTCTATTTTAATAAATTTATCACCATCAAAAATGAACTTATGAATGATAGGTAAAAAATCTATCCAAAGAAAACATGAATTTCAGATTCATAAACATTATCATTATTATTATTATTACAGGTTTTTAAACCAAAATATAGGTAATTGGGTAAACATAACATCTATTTCCAGAGCCTACAACCACCGAGAAACACTCCAACTAAGAGATGCCATTAGTTTCAGTGTTTTAAAAATTCATCTGTGTGCTTTTGTTTTGACTTAGGTTTCTATTATCCAATCCTCCTTTAATTAGAACAGTAATAATGATAAATATTATTAATATTGGTATAGGGCTTTACTATTTATGAAGAAATTCCATATACATGAACTCCTTTCATCCTCACAATTACCTTGTGAGGTAGATATGAAGGGTAATATTTATTACTACCTTTCTGCAAATAAGCAAAAAAGCTGAAGCAACTTGCCCAAAGTCTGACTGGTGTTTGCTGCTGTTTAGGATAATACATGGACTGAAATTCCAATGTAAATTCCACACAAAAAATCTGAAATTTAAAATTTAGTACTCATTTGTATTACTAAAAAAATTTTTTAAATAGCATGAAAGAGTCTTTAAATTGCAAATAGTCTATAGACCCATAGCAAAGCATAAAGTTATTGTAATTTATTTATTTTATGGATAAAGGATAGAAGGAAAGTGTAGCTCAAATAATCAAAATCAAATAAACAAAAAAGTTAAACAAAAAATTACAATTCGCCCTGCCCACTTGCAATTCAACCCTCTGTAAGAAAAACTTCTGTGCTTTAATTTCCTCTTCTAAAACTGGAATATCAAATAGCACTTTCAAAGGCTAGCCATTTAATTTTCATCTACCGTGGTACTTTAAAAACCGTTAAATCAAATATACAACTAGAGTAATACTAACATGTGTCCAACCCCTACAAAAACCCTGAATCCAAAGTACCTTAAGATCAACTAGTCCAGCCTGCTTGTTTTATGCATGGGAAACAGACCCAGAAAGGTTAAGTATCTTACTCAATATAACATAGCAAATTTGCTATAAAGCTAAAACTAGAAATTAAGTATCTTTACCCCAGAGTCAACTACAATACACACTTGTGAATAGGCAATGAAATTTCTTCTCAATCAAAAAGAGAAACAGTCATTTTAATGTGAGAGAAAGTAAATTCGTAAAGGGAAATTTGAAGAGGAGCTGGTATCAGAAGTATTTCTCCAAAGAGAAGAGGCCCTAAAATCATTTAAAACCAAAAAAGTAAAAATAAAAATAAAACAAATAAGAAGTTAAAACCAGCCAGACATAATCATTCATTCAGATCTCAAACATCGGATTTCCTCTGGGCTGAATGCCACAGAAAGTTCTGGAGGCAGAAGGATGAATAAGACACAGACTCTATCCTTGAGAAGCTCATGGTTTAGCTGGAAGATACGCTTACAAACAAGAAAAAACAATACAAAAATGTATTATAAGCAATACAATGTGAAAGTGATATTACCAGAGCATATAAAAGTTGCTCTGAGAATGAGCAAGAAGGAGCACCTCACTGTCTGGAATGATTGGCCGAAGGCTTTCTAAGTGGTTAAGATTAGGCAAATACCTCTGACAATCCCTGACTTCGTCATCCCCAGTTCCAACTAAACACATCCCTGTTTGTGCCTGTAATTTTTTAAGTATTTTTAATATACAGTGGGATGAAGGAAGGTGTAAAGTGCACACATCCTAATTTCCCCTGGTAGTAAGAATTGCCAAGCACACCAAAACATAGATTTTTGTGCAGCTACTGCAAAAGCAGAGCTTGAAACAATTTGCCAAATTTTTGCAAATGTCCTGTTCTTTCCTTTTTACTGGCTCATGCATCAGGGACACAAGGTGGCACTGTCGCGCTGACATTCATTTCAGGGCCCTTTCTAAATGGACAATTTGGAAAGAGGCAAAAGGCCCTACTGTGACAACTAAAACCAGAGTGGTATTACTGGCCTTCTCATAAGTTTACCAGCATTAATGGTGGCTGAGGAAGGAGTAAATCGTTTTGCATTTCATGAATATCACATGATGCCTGTATAGAAGAGAACATATTCTCTGATGGTTTCTGCAAAGAGTCATGTTGCGTGTTCATGGAAATGTCCAAAGGAATATAGTGCCCCTCTGCCAGTGGAAAGTCAGAAGTGAACTGTTTACCATGGGCAAGGCCGTGGACATGGACCACCTCTCCATCTAGTGGCCAGTGCAGAGGAATGGAACCATAGTGTTTCACTCAGTTAAAAGCAGCCCCTTTATCAAACCAACCATAGGCAATTATGTTATTTTGTCTGACAAATGGCAATTTTGGGTTTATTGCATTCATTCAATCATTAAATAGACCTAATAATGCATTGCAACATCCACTTAAGCTAAAGACAACAATGACCAAAAAAATAAAGTACATGTGCTCTCTCAGATCAACTAAAATCCCTTTATTCTTCCATCATTACCAACTTAACCTTCTCTCCAGATGTTTATGATTTATAGGTAGAAAATGCAAGCAGAATTACCTACATGTATAGCTATTTAAAATAAAATCATACATTCTTTAAGATAAAAGAAAATCTAAAAAGGAGCTTTTCCCTTCATTTTATAAGCAAGGAATCTGAGGAACAGAGAGATTATGATTTATTCAAAGTCATTATAGTCAAGACTAGAAACCAGGCCTCCAGATTTAACCACTTTAAATCCTTTTTGGTATTAATTAATGCCTCCTGTTCTCCAAGGCAGTGCTTTTTTTTTTTTTTAACCACACCATAGTGTTTCTCTCAACATACTAGGAAAATAATTAGTTTCCAAAACTTTTATTCATATATTTTCATGCTAAATTGATAAGATTGAAGCTATTGTATATAAGTCCTAATACACCTTCACGGATATATTCTGAGCCTCCTATAAGAACATGCTTCTTTCTTTTTCTTTTTTTTTTTTAACTAACAAATTATTCACATTCATTCAACATTTAGAAAGCAAAGTAGCAAGTGAGCTGGGAATAGAGTAGAATGTGCTGGTCAAACCCACTAGAGAGAAATGGTTTCAGAAAGCCATTTTGTAAAAAGAAACCTAAATCCATTCAGCCTGACAGGAAGTTTAGAGTTGTTTTTTGTTTTGTTTTATATAAAAAGTATTTGACTTCATTTTATTTTAAGAGAGGAAACACACACACAAACTTACACAGTCGATCACTTCATCCATTTTAATTAAAGTCTCATGATGCTGTTTTGCCGCATGCTTTGGGAATGCTTTGTGGGGAAGGCTTCTTATCAAAACAAATGAAATCTGTCCACCAACTATGAAAATCTGCTCACAACTCCAAACCTAAGCCTTCAAAGGCAAAAGGTATGAAGAAATCCCCGCAGTGAATACAGTAGAAATGTGAGATGTTATGACTTCCTCTTATATGATCTTTCGGTGGCACCTTTGGAATCTATCTTGGCGTGGAGGAGGAATTTAACAGACCTACTGTCAAGAGGTATAGGAAGACGGTAGTGAGTGCTTTGTTGGACAGATCAGATGGCTTCTATTGGGGGTTGGGAAGAAAATCTTCTTTCATTATAAATTTAGAAGCTTCAAAACACCTACCCCTCCACCCGCAGCTTTACTTTTATTCTTGTCTCTATTTGCTTCTCAATCATGTCTATTCTTCTCCCCTCTCCAGATGAGGGGAGGTGATAAAACCACTGTTGATTTGAGGAACTAGATAAAGTAAGAACTATTCCAGCTCTTTTGACCCAACCTAAAGTGCAGGTGGTAGGTGCATTTGACTAAGAAGATGGAGACATCAGTAAATACATGCAGACCCAAACTACTGGGCCAAAAGTCATTGTAGTGTGTTCAGTATTTAAAAACAAAATGAAACAAAACAAAAAACCCAAGAGTATAAAGCCACCCTTGCAACTATATTTGTCTAGCTCCTATTTAAACATAAAAGAGAGGATAACATTTTCACTGTTTAAATGCTTTAGTGTTTTTGTTTGTTTGCAATAGTAGCCATACAGTCTTCATATACATACATCCATCTACCAGAAAAATTACATAGCCTAGAACATTCATAGTTTCCTGCTAGTAAGTTTTTTCTAAGTTTTAATTTGGTACCTGAGCAAACTGACAACATTGCTTTAATTTTCTCCCAGTTGCATTTCATTTACTGGAAAGAAGCTCATGCTATAAAAGGAATTTGCCAACAACAAATCACAATTTGATTACAACAGTAATTCAGAGAACATTTCTAAAAGGAAAGGTAAAAATAGCAAATATCCAGGCTCATTTAGTAAAAAACTAAAGGCTTCTAACCATTAGATAGAATTAAAATTTAAATAATTTAAATTCAAACCTGGTTTTTAAAAAGTTTAGATTAAGAATTTTTGATGAACAGAACAATACCATTATGTATAAAATTTATAATTATTACCATTTTTGGTTTCAATTTATTGGAAATCTACTTAATTTTCAAAAACTCCAAATTCCATTAAGTAGTTTTATATGTATTGAACGCAAATCTTTACATTAGTTTCTTAATATTGTAAGTTTTCAAATAAATTCTTAACATTTTACATGTATAACATATGATATGTACACTAAATTCATCATACCTTGAGACACAGAGGTATTCAATGCTAAATTACTTCTGATATCATGGAGGTAAACACATTATGCTATAATGACCACCCTTTCCATCAGTTTCAAAGATAAAGACTGAATATTCAGAAATTAATAATAATATTTTCAGTTTCCATCTAGTAACTGGATGGGTCAGTGAATTCAGCCCTTGCTCCTTGTCCCAATATTTTTATTTGGAAGTCAGTAGTTAACTTTCTCTGAGTTAAAGCAGGTATAAAAGCATCGCATTGGTTAACGGAACTACAAAACACCCCCGGCTGGAGTTTCACTTGAGTATCGAAAGACTCCATAAAGGCAAGCACCATGTCCTCAAGCTGATTACTTTCAAGTGAACTGTAGAATCACCAAAGGCTGGATCCTAGAGTAGATGATAGGTTATGAAGCCAAAGTTGAGCATAAATTGCACAACACTTAATTATTATTACAGTTGAACAGCTAGAGTGGCAGAAAAGCCCTTTTTTCTTATGGGCCCTTGAATGTTGTTCCCAACATCTGTTATAGTGCTTACTACATACATGACAGTAATGATAGATGACATTATTTCTTCCCACAGCCTCAAAAGCTTGCCTTTGTTGAAATCGGAAGTAAAGAGCTCAAAGAATATAATTTTGATACAGTAAATGTAATTGGCATCAATGTTATTTGATGATTAAATGTATAATAACTGTTACCGGAAAATATACAAATTCAGGCATTCTCTAGAATTTCTAGATATAGATATTGCCCTTGGGTTTTTGATAAAGAATTAAAAGGATTTTACTAGCTATTTGACATTGACTGTTATCTCAGAGGATTCTGCAAAATGCTAGAAAGTACTTAGAGTTGGAAATGTATGAAACATGAGTTTGAAAGAAAATTATAAGTTTCAAGTTTGCCAAACACCTAGGAATCCTATATGAGATTTGAAAGTTTGGAGCAAAGAAATAGCCAGTGATGACTCCTGAATCATTATAAATAATACCTAATGATTGTATGAGGTACTAAAATAGCTTATACAATATGAAAAAAAAATCATTTAAAAGAGTTGATTTCTAATTTAACAATAACTCTTGTACGTATGCACTTGCTCAACTGCTAGTGTTTACTGTCCTTGAAGATGAACTATTCCTATTGTGATATTTGACTTCTGTAATTTGCTTACAATAGTTAAACACAGCCATACAAACAAAAATACTCAGATTTTCTTTTCAGCTCTATGCAACCTTTCATGCTAATAAGATTCTCACTGGTTAAGGAACTTGGGATGGACATACTATTCTACTTCTTTCGTACAAGTTCAGTATATATTCCCCTGAAAAATGTAGTTTGTTAAAATACATTTCTAAAGTGGCCTCCAAGGCAAGTCAGCCTTAATATCCATTATCAACTTTTAGACCTAAAGAGGCTACCCCTGGGACTGAAGAAGACTGGAATGAGCAGCATTCAAGGAATGTCAACATCAGTCCTTCCTTTGCCAGAAAGGGTCACTACTTAGCAATATTAGCAATATGCTATTTCCACACACCTTGCCAGGCCCTGGGACAATACATTTGCTCAGGGTCTGAACTTGGTTTCCTGCATGGCAGCATGGCCAGCCCCTACTCAGGCTTGGGCAAGGCCATGAACACATCCACTGATAATTTCTATATTTATAGAAAGCCAGGACATGTGTAGATAATCACACAATTGGATATTTATGAAGTGCCAGATTTTATGAATACGGGAATTTGTTAATTAGCACAAGGACTAATCATTAAAATTCAAAAATAGATAAATAAACAGGAATGCCATTTATTTGTTCACATTTCAGGGGAAAGTATGCAGCTGTGATCCTTTTGATGAATGTAGGCTTCTGGAGAAAAATGTGAAGAAGAAAAGTATCTGCAAGTTTTGAAATCTTAATGAGTAAAATCCAGGAAATTACCATATAGTCTTTATATTAAAAATAATCATAGTAATTCTTCCCTTAACTTAAAAAAAAAAAAAGTTTAAACCAGCATATGCTTAGCATTTGAATTATACTGACTTGGCTATTCCACTGTTTTGGTCCTTTTCAAGAAGCCAAAGCTGATTTTTACCGGATAGAAGTTAAAAAGCACACACACGTCACTCAGTACCAAATTGTTTTAGCTACAGGGCATGGCAAAGCATGAAATAACTGCTTTAGAGCACTTCCTCATGTGGGTGAGTTAGATAACTGTCCGCTCCAATATTAAAATGAAACCCATTGTGACCTGACCAAGACTTCGGGGCTCTCAAAAGAATTCATGTGCTGATAGGAAAGGCCCACCATAAGCAGTAAGGCTAGTTAATGACTTTTTCTGGCACCCTATAGCCCTCCTGTGACACAAGCCTTTCAGCTTCCCAAAGCCCTATAAGTTTACTTATGCACATTTTACAATGTCCTGCAGTTTTTAGATTGTTGACAGTCCCTCCCAAAAGAGACCAAGATTACTTTCCATACTAAAAATATTTTAAATCTACTGAAGGCTAAGAATTATAATGCAAAAGAAAAATATACATATTCTAAAAATCAAGCCAACCATAAATATGACTAAATTTTTACTTTCTTTTATTCTTTTTAGAAGGTTTAAAGAAATTTTCATCTTCTCCTAAAAGCCTCTCCATTTTTTATTTGTTTCTCGTTAACATAAATATGCTTAACATGAAATTTTTAAAATGACATATCTGCAAAGAATCTGTGATTTCTTTACCTATACATGTGTGAGAATATATACATACATTCACATATATGCATATAGATATCCCCACATGTATATGTATACAGAAACAGAGAATTGTTGATCAAGAGATACATCAAATTTCTTTTGAAAACAAGGGTAGAATTTCAGATAGTCCTCACAACGTTAATATAGAAAATGACAGGTGCATGAGACATGTACACTTTTTACATGTTAGTTTTAAAACAAATTTTGGGGTCAAGAGTTTAAAATGGAGAAAATCACATTTGAAATACCATATACTATGTACCCACATTAACACACGCTTTCATTAGACCCCCCCCCAAAAGTTTCCCTTTAGATCTTTGAGGGAAAAAAATCTCTGACAGGACCTGAGTGTACTTAGTATTTGTTCTGTTCTTGGTCAAAGCTGTCCTTTCCAGCTTAAAAGACACTTTAAGCCATAGAGGCAAATTAAAAGTCTCCAAATAAATTTTTTAAAAGAAAGGGGAAAAAAAGACTTTTAGCAGCAAAAGTTCACCACCCTCTTGGAATAATGGATTTTTAATAAACATTTTACTAGGTCTGAACCTTGAGAATATGTTTGGGAATCTGCTCTAGCGTCCCAGGTGGCTTAAGAATATTGCTTTATGGACCTCTTTGTGTTGTCAGAGAGGCCTAATGGAATTAAAAAAAAAAAGTCTGCCACTTCTATTAAATAAATAATTTATTACGAAAAAGGTGATTGTTATTATCAAAGATCTCTATAGATCAGCAACCATTTTTTTACATTCCTCCTGTATATGCTCAAAACATCTGCGTATCTTACTATCTGACTTAATTTTTATCAAATGAATGGCAGTTTTACTTTCCGACAAATCCAAATAAAACTCCATTAAGAGTCCATTTCAAATGGACCTATTTAACTACTCCTTTGAATTTCGAAGAACACTGTTCTGGGAAAACTGTTCAACAATGTCAGCTAGCTGTGAAATGCAACTTTTCCCACCATAAAAAAGAAAAAAAAAATAAAGGAAAAACAAAGCACCTCAGAACTATGTTTGAAAAAACAAATCCATTATTTATAGTCCCCGAAATGTTAAATGAATACTTGCAGTTGTTGCATAAGATGGCCTGATACACTTCATAGCTTCCACTTCATAAAAAGATGGCCAGCCCCCACCTCTCCCTCCCCAAGCATAAATAAACAGTAACATACTAAAAAGAAACTGTGCTAGGATAAAAACTGTTTGTTAAGAAAGTTTGCATTCTTACTAATCCCAGTGATATCCCTATAAATGCAAAAGTCCATCTGCAAAATAAAAGTTACAAAACAAGAGTACCTTGTTCCTTTCAAAATCCACCCCCCAGATGTAATATAGAAGAGTGTGTGATGATAAAAATAATTACTAGATTCTTACCCACCCTCAGTGACTACCCCTCACCTCACAGCCAATGCCATCAAATAAATATGCTGGCAAAAAGTACTCAACCTGCTTCAAGGATTTAAACTGTAAATATGGACTTTAAACTTGAACGTAAAACAAAGAACAAGAGTCTCACTTTAGTAATACCCGCACTGGCACTGCAGCTGAAACTCATTGGCACATAACTAACAAAACCCAGTTAGCAATAAATAAGGACAACATGATATATAGACAGACAGATGGAATTGCATAAACAGACAAGAAAAGCAAAGAGACTAACAAACATACGGAGGGGTTTGTTATAAAAGAGTGAAAGATACTGATTTATTTGGTACTTTAGTGAGAAAAATAGGTTTGTTTGCAATTATTTTTAAAGTAATTAAACTGAATCACAAGGGCACACCCTTAAATAAGTAGGAAGAAAATTAGTAGAGGCTAGGCCTCCTATAAATGTTCCAAATTTTAAGCTAGCAACAGCTCTGTCAAACTTAAATCTGGAAAATTAAAATTCAAGGAAGAAAGAATAAAAGCATTGGGGGCTAAAGGAGATGATAGGTAGAGGGGGGATTAGGAAGCAGGATTTTTTTTATGAAAGTTGTCTGCCCTACCTTCTTCCCCAGCGCTGAGTTTCTCTTCTCATAATCGGTGTCTCCCTGGAAGTACAGTGTGAGTGGTAATGACTGCCTGCCTCCCTAATGAGTCCATTTTCCTGCTCTTGATGTTGTGTATATACACACACTGCAACCTACCTTACAAACCACAGAGACGGGAAGAGAGAGAGAGAGCAAGAGAGAGAGGGAGGGGGGGCAAAGAGGGAAAGAGAGACAGAGACAGAGCAAGCGAGTGAGAGAGAGAGAGAGAGAGAGAGAAGAGGAGGAGAGAGAAAGAAAAACAGAAAGAAACAGAGAGAGAAAGGCACAGACAAAGCCCTCCTACCAGACAGCAGACAGCCCTCCTTCCCCTATCCAGCAAAAGGCAACTCGTCTAATGCAGCAACAGGTTCAGTATTGCCAGACTAACAGAGTGAAAAAGGTATATTCTCTATATCATTACTGCTTGCAAATAAACAGTTTAAGAGCAGCTGGCTCCACCTTCTTTATTTATGCTCCATTATGAGGAATGTATTGTTTCAGTTCTGGCACACAGTACATGTAATTATCATAAATACATTTTTGCATATTAGCAGGAAATAGTGCAATGCATAGCTTATTTGTGCAATCTTTTAATTTTTTTTTTTAATTTGAGAGAGTGTCAACAAATCTGCTCTGACAAAAGCCTAGTAATGATTTTAAAGTCAGAGGCAGTCTTAAAGGAGGCTCTGAAAGAAAGACTCCATACAATAGGAAAACTGATCTCAGACAAAACTGATAACTGCAAAGAAGAAATCATTGCTCAGTAAATAAATCAAGACCATATGCAAAATTGCAGACAAAAACAGAATTAAGTTTAATTAAGTAACTAATAGACTAGTACTCTAGAAGAGACAGATCGGTTTCTTATTTGAAGCATCTATCTGTACAAATATCACAATGCAATGTACTCTGTGTGAACAGGTGCAATGCATATAGTAGATAATGTTACAACAACAAAAATAAATCCCGTAAGGAGCTTCTGTCATAAGCAGGACAAGATTTCAGAGAATATGGGTCTGAAATCATAGCAGAAACCCCTTGTTCTTTTATTAGGAGGGGAAAATAAAATTAATCAATGCTTCTAAATAAACCTTCCTTAAAAGGAAAAAAAAAAAACTGTTTTTCTTTGTCTGATACCTCTAACCATTTTTTCATTTGCTAGAACCAAAATAATGCTGGTATTACACTCCCCACCACATCACGTGATCCCCACCCCTTTTCCCCACTTCCAGGTGCCTTTCTCTCCCATAAGTGATATATTTGCAGCTATGGAATTACAAACACCAGAAAACAGAACAAGTTTCAAGCTCTTCTTGTCCCGCAATTTTTTAAAACTAGACTCTGCTTGTCTACCTAGACAACCACCTTCCTTAAAATATTTCCGTACAGTTTGGCTGTGTGTCATTTAGATGGGACTTAGGAACATCACAATAGAGGATAAATATTCTAAAGAAAATTTACATAAAAATGAAAACTATGAATGCATCTGACCCATTCAAACCCTGAATCTGAGCACCAATAATTAATTGTACATTAAGTGTATTAATTTTAAAATCATCCCTTTTATATGGTTTAGTGTTTTACCATATTTCAAACATTAGAATGTGTTCCTTTGCATTAAAAAAAACTGTATTATATAAGCATTAATTCCTTCCCTTAAAAGCCAGTTTTCAGTTAATAAAATATAACTTAATTACTTCAATATATAACTTACAGATCAACTATATCTTCACCTGACTTACAAAAATCTTTTAGAAAATCAGTTACATCTTGGGTCATGCTCAGAACAGAGATCAGTATTGTTTTAGCTGTTTCAAGAGTAGATAACCTATAACATAGAAATGAGAAGATGATGTCTAGCCACACATTGTATAAAATGTCCTGGGAAAATTCTAGTAGGAAACCAAAATTCCAACCCTCTACTCTCATTATAAACCACTAATTCCAAATTCTCAGGTGCTGCAATAGTGCTTTACCAGTCTCAAGGATGGTTGCTTAATAAAGAGGGGACAGATAACACATGAAAGGGTATGCAATTAAATAAAAGGAATATGCTTTTGGTCACACGTCTCAAGAAAAACCTTTCTAAAATACACTTAGTGTGCCTGAGGTACCAGCATGCATCTCGCCCCTTACTGCTCAGCCTGGCAGTTCTGTTTTTCTACTATTGCCCTATTGTTTCTCTAAAGCCTTATTCAAATGTTTGAAGAAAAATGCCACTTAAAAAAGCACACAAGCCTCACAGTTTGACAGACTGATTCGAATTAGATATTACTATGTCCTGATTTTTAAAATAAGGTTCTAGGTATTTTTGTTTTGTTTCGTTTTGTTTTAACCCAAGGAGAATAAGAAGACATTATTTGAGTTCTACCAGCAGGAGTCAAAAGGAATGTAAAAGACCATGAAAGCTATTCACCTTTTCTAAAGAACAACTAGCTAGCTGAATTTTAAAAAGAAAAACAAATATTTTGGCTTAGTGAAAAATGCATAACACCTCAACGCTTTCTCTGTACCTGCACACTTTACTAGATTCCAAGCTCACTAAGTGACACATTCTTGGTACTTTCTAGAGTTCAAGATACACTCTTCTTGCTGGGACAGGAGACCCATGTATTGAAACAATAATCCTAATTGACTACCAGAAACAATAATCCTAATTGGCCATCAGACTCCGGAAGTTATAGTTATTAAATTAAGTGGTTTTGTATGTTGATATGACATGGGGCAATTTCATCCAGCAGAAAGATCCTAGTGGGAGTTAAAAGCTGGTTTTGGTCAAAGCATTGCCACAAGTAGTTTGTATACCCTGCACAAGCCATGTAACCATCCTCAGTTTCCATTTCTTCACATAAAAAAATAATAAAATTAAATTTAAAAGGAAAGAACTTAAGTGGATAACATAATAATTATTATGATGATAGCTAATGTTTAGGTGCTTACTATTGCCAGGCCCTCTTCAAAGTACTTTTCATTAACTCATTAAATCCTAGTGACCCTATGAAGTAGAGATTATTTTTAGTGGCACTCCAAGGTAAAGAAACAGAGAGGTTAAATGATTTGCTTGAGGTCACACAGCACAGCAGTAATAGGATTTGAACCCAGCCTGTGGCTTAGAGCTCATGTGCTTAATCCCTGCACCCTATTCTCTCCCAGTATCTAATGACAGATAAGGCCCCATCTATCCATAAGATTCTGTGCTTACGAGTCAAACCGAACACATCCTGACGACTTCTCATACCTCACTTACTAATACGGTATAGTGCAAATTTGCTCTTCTAATTTACAGAGTTCTCAATACACTTAGTGTAAGAATCTAGCAACTCTATTTAAAAGTTTACATACTCCATTCAATCACCTTTGTTTCCAAATTTCCATAAATATGTGCTTCCATTTGCTTGAACTCAAAAACAACCTATAATCAATAGAGCTATCAATGTATAAAGCCTACTTGCATAATATATAGTTCCCATAGATTATTTGTTTAAATGCCCTGTGTTTAAAAATACAAACAAAATTTTAAAAAAACACCTACATAGTCCTTAAAGGTTCCTTAGTTCAAGTATCGAGTATCTAATACTAATGCAAATAATTGTTTAAAGAACTAAATAAATAATAAATCAAATCAAATAAAAAATATCCTGTTTCCCAATAGCCTGAGAAAAGCATGGAAAAAGCAAGGATTCAATTATAAATGATTTGTAAGAGATGCTGAATAATACCATCATTTGATTTTATACACTTGGTTTTAACTTTGAATTATTTAGAGATATATTCTGAACACGTTGATACTAATGACTCATTCTGCAAGAAAGAATTTGCCCTTGCTCTGATCTTTGTGCATTAACTAAACATGGATTGTGTGCCCATTATGTGCCATTCGCAATACTTCGGGGGGAAAAGAGAAGATAAAACATATGACATAGTTCATGCTTTTGAAGACTCCACAGGTTGGTGGTAGACATGCATGTAAACAATATTGGTGTAAGCAAATAATCTTGCCACTCCATAATGTGATATGCCATGTAATGCAGTGCCTTAAACTCTGTGCTTCTCCCTCAGAAAGCTAAAAATGAAATCCAACAAAATAAATATAATACCTAAATTCAATATGTGGCTTATGAAAGATGTGTATGTGCATGAGCGCAAGGAGTAGGGGGATGTCCTGAGGTTAGACCGGAGACAAATGTGGAGCAGGGGGAGGTACTGAGGTTAGATTGGAGACAAATAGTTTATTCTCTAGCAGTGTGGTTTATAGACCAATTGAGCCCACTTTATCCATTGCCCCCAATGTGCCTAGTAAAGTGTCTTCTACAAATACACAGTACATAAAAATCTTAAATGATTGTGGAAATCAGTGATAGCTATTAACATGGAACATAAAATGTCACTAATTTTAGAGTTATAGAGTACTCTGTCAAATGAATACTTCCAAAAGTACACGAAGGGTGAATCTTTTTTTTTTTTTTTAATTTGGAAAGAAAAAAAGTCAACCAATTTCAAAAGCATTTACCACTATCTCAAATATAAGTTTGCCAAGTCCTTTTTCAGGCATCATTAATATTTTTATATCATGTGAGGCTAAACAGAAGAAAATGTTGAAATAGTTTAAGATTGTTCATAAGAACATTCCCAAAAGAAAAAAGCGGAGTAGTTAAAAAAAAAAAAAAAAAGTCATGCTGCAATGAAGGACAGAACAGGAGTTTTAGCCCTAGTACATGGGTGGAAAAGCAAAGACTGGGGTTAATGGATCAAAATGAGTAAGTGCTATACTAAGTACTGACTTTGTCATAAAGTCAATTCTATGTGGCATAATTAGATAATATCCTTAATTTGGGTTGTTTTAAAATTGTATCCCATTAGTCCCAAGGAAAACTAGAAAAGATTGTAGATAAATCATAGTTTACCAAGTGTAGGCCAGTAGTATGATCCTTACATGGGAAGAGATGCATTTCAATTCTAGTCAACAAATATTTAAGTTATAAACAATAACACAAAAACATTACATGAAAACTACATCACTGGGAGTACATTTATATGCCCTTTGCAGTACTATCTATAGTCGTCTGTCCTTTAATATGCCTCCCATTACCACTGGTCTGAGGGACCCACTAGAACAGGGGCTCTATTTATTAAGCTATGACAGCCTACTATCTGGAAGAATACCTGAAACATAGTTAAAGCTCAATAGAGTTTTCTTAAATGAATGAATAAAGGAATGAAAGGAATGAATGAAAGAAGCAATAATACATGGAATTTATAAAACTTGGTTAATTAAAAACTTTAATAAATTTGAGTTTTAAGGAAGATATAAACCTCTAAATAGCATTTAAATTTTTTAAAATTACATATAAAGCATATTCTTACTTTAAGATCTTGTGAAGAACTAAAATGGTTTTAACAGACCAAAAAGTAATACTCTTCAACTTTTTTCTATGTATGAAAAATTTCATAATAAAATGTTGGGCGGGGGGAAGTATTGCCCTATAGCTAGCAGAATTTTAATTTGGATTATCTCTGATAAGAAAATTCAGTTTGCCTTCACATTTCATGTACCCGTTATTTCTTTCGCTTCTATTGCAAAAGTGTTCAAGTTGGAAGTTGGCCCTAAAATTCACCATAGGAGAACTGTCCCCTTTGTTTTTTTTTTTTTAAGATTTTATTTATTTATGGGGCGCCTGGGTGGCACAGCTGTTAAGCGTCTGCCTTTGGCTCAGGGCGTGATCCCGGTGTTGTGGGATCGAGCCCCACATCGGGCTCTTCCGCTATGAGCCTGCTTCTTCCTCTCCCACTCCCCCTGCTTGTGTTCCCTCTCTCGCTGACTGTCTCTATCTCTGTCGAATAAATAAATAAAATCTTTTAAAAAATAAATAAATAAATAAATAAAATAAAATAAAAAAAGATGAATAAATAAAATCTTTAAAAAAAGATGAATAAAATAAAATCTTTAAAAAAAGATGAATATAAATAAAATCTTTTAAAAAAAGATGAATAAATAAATAAAATCTTTAAAAAACAAAGATTTTATTTATTTATTCGACAGAGATAGAGACAGCCAGCGAGAGAGGGAACACAAGCAGGGGGAGTGGGAGAGGAAGAAGCAGGCTCATAGCAGAAGAGCCCGATGTGGGGCTCGATCCCACAACGCCGGGATCACGCCCTGAGCCAAAGGCAGACGCTTAACCGCTGTGCCACCCAGGCGCCCCAGAACTGTCCCCTTTGAAGAAAAATACCTTGGTAAGCTGGTTAGGTTCAGAAAGTGGGACCTGAATAATTCTTCCTGTGGGGTCAAAGTGTGCTGCATAAGAAATTAGTAACAATTTGAAGGTAGGGGAGCATAGAGATAAGAGAGGAGGAGGAAAAAAGGAGAATGACAAGAAAGAAAGGTGGGCAGTGAGAAATTCCCAATATCAAGGTGGCCAAAAGATTTTTTTTTAAGAGAGTGATACCTAATATTAACTTATAAGACATTTACATTTTTTCGATGCAAGTCTTCTCTTAAAACCTTCTGGAAGGCTTGATATGTTGTACAGCTTTGTTTAGTAGTGTAATGAGGAGTACAAGGACGGAAAAATGAAGGTATGCCATAAAATCACCCATATGTAGCTCTTATAAACATAGAAGCCTCTTAATGGAAGAGACGGGAGTCCAAGGAGTGACCAGTGGCACTGTGAATAGTGGCCAATAAATGGTGAATGATGAATAGCAAAAGTCAAAAGCATATTTAACACAGAATTATTCAGATATGGATATTAGTCAATCACCCTTTTCCACAAATATACAGGAGAAATATGGTCATATGGAGAAGAAACATAGATTAATGTCTGAATTACAATTTTGTTGTAATTTCATTGTTGTTACTACCTCCATAAACTGATCTTAAATGATATGAATATCTTCAGAAACATAGGGAAGAGAGTACTTTCATGACACAATAAATTTTGAATCAAAGGATTAAAAAACATAAAAATGTCATTCGTAATATCTCCCTGGCTCTAGAAAAATGTATTAGACATGTATACTACATGAACTCTTCCTGCTCCCTACTCAATCCTCTCTCCTAAACAATCTAGGACAGTGCTGGCAACTGTCTTTAAAGTTTCAACACTTACAAAATAATTTATTCATATGTACAGGCTATATTCAATACCCAAGGAAAAAGAAACAGAAACTATCGAGTGTATTCTTTTTTTTTTTTTTAAAGATTTTATTTATCTATTTGACAGAGATAGAGACAGCCAGCGAGAGAGGGAACACAAGCAGGGGGAGTGGGAGAGGAAGAAGCAGGCTCATAGCAGAAGAGCCTGACGTGGGGCTCGATCCCAGAACACCGGGATCACGCCCTGCGCCGAAGGCAGACGCTTAACCGCTGTGCCACCCAGGTGCCCCTATCGAGTGTATTCTATAGGAAAAATAAAAGTCACATAGAAGATACATAGAAGAGGCATCTTAATTGCTACGGCTGTTATTCGTCCAACAGATTGGTAAGATCCCCATTGTCCTGCTTGGTGATTCTATATGTGAAACTCAGTCTCCATATTCTTCCTATCTACAAAAGCTGCTACTATTTGTAAAGATTCAGTCTTAAAAGTTACCACTACTAGCTGTGTCAGGAACTGTGCTTAGTGCCACATACACTGTCATTTAATCCTCCCAACAGCCTTGTAAGAAAGATAATATTAATGTTTTCATTTATAGATGAGGACACTGAGGCCCAAAGTCTCATAGCTAATCGGGTGGTACAAGTCAGGCCTAAAATCAATCCAAATGGAATCAGGGAGGGATAGAGGAAGGGGCTTGACAAAACTACTGTAAAAATTTTCTAGAATAATAAACTGGTGAGATTAGGAAGAAATTTTGAAAAAAGACTAATGATAGGAAACAGGTTTGAGAGCATATGGATTCCCCAGATAATTTCAATACGTTATTTCACATATATTTGAGAATAATCATATTAACTATCTCAAAGTTATCCTTTAAAGAAAGGATAATGAAGAAAAGCAGCATATAAACAACCTTCTAAAGTGACGAAGAAACATACCATGAACTAGTTTGATTAAAGAGTTGGAAACATTAATAACAATCTGTCCAGTAATATTGAAGCCAGTTATTAATAATAGAGTCAGCATGATAACAGCCTGCTAACTCCTCTGAGGTAACAGGCCATAGGGATGATTCAAAATGGGTAGAAACAGTATCTCTAATTTTTATTTAAGAAAGCTCATTTAGCCCCAATAACGCATAGGTTTACAACCATAACCTTTTAAACATATAATGACACATCAAGTTTTTGGAAAAGAATCTCCTTAAAATATCCATCTTTTTCATTTCTATGAAGAACAAATACAGAAATATCTCATTAATCAGAGTACGTAGATATATAGATAGAATAGAATGTATAATGTTTTACAGGATTCTTATGAAATAGAAATATTGAAATGAATTATATTTTGTTTTAATAATTATATCAGGTATTTCAAAATTATTAAATTATCAAAAAATTCTATTTCATGTTGAACATCCATAAATTTAGACTTATCACTAAATTAAGTAAAATGTCCTATGCTGTTTCAAACTGATGACATTATGCTACTTAAAATGTAATAACGGAACCTTTCGCAACACAAATAATACTCCCAACATCTGTTAACCCTATGTAAAATATGAACATAAAAGAAGTGTCTCACCAGTTGAGGAAATAGTTTTATTAGTAATCAATAAGAGAAGAACACTGCCCATAATTAAATCTGTATTAATTATGAAAAGAGCTATGAAAGAAATGAATCATCATTATGGAGTTCATTTTAGAAATTTAATGGTCTGGGACTCCAATACACACTTCTTATGATGTCATATCTAGAAGTCTGCAATTGAAATAAACTGAAAACCACTCTAATATTTTAATAAAATTCATGTGGTTTTTGCCTAAAATAATTCAGCTTCACCTAAACTCTCTCCACCAATAAATGCATTAATTCAGTGTGCCATTAAATAATTAATTTGTGCTTTAGCAGTTTAATCAGATATTAAAATGTATTTTACAATAAAATAGTAGATATTATGAAATATTAGGTATTATAAATGAAGCAAATTCTGAAGTCTTCCAGGTGCTACATCTTCACTGTTACTATTGTTTTAAAAGTTAAATTAATAATTATAAAGAAATAATAAATCAGAGCAGATTTTACAAAGTTGTGGGTGATATACAAAATATTTATAGCTGACAAGTCATGGGCATAGACCAATAAGAAATGTCACTGTAACTAATCAAAACAGATACTGGCTGTAAATAAATGATACAGTGCCAGTGTTTACTTCCTGAGTAACAACCCTAGCTTTAGATAACAAACCAGAATCCATCTTCTAAAACAAGTTAATAAAATTTGAAGATGTAGTTTACTACTGCTATACTCTAGAGCAACGGATGTTCCAATTTTTAAAAATTATATCTTCCATCATTAAAAATATTTTGAAGTCTACAAAGATCATTTATCTATCCGTTGGTTCTCAACTCCATTCCCACCCGTTCCATACTCTTCTGTGGTGAAACCTGAAAACCACATTTCCCACATTGCTTTGCCAGAATGAGAAGCACTGGCAAAAGATCAAAGAGATTTTTTTTTTCCTCCTTCTGCTTTTGGAACTAGCAATCTCGGCAATGGTGCTTCAGCAGCCTCTGCAGCTCAGAGCTCTTGGGATCTGGCTCTTAGGACTGCTGATGGCAGCAATGGTACTGCAGTTGCAGAACAGCAGCAAAGCTCTAACAGCCCTGGCAAGTACAACAGCATTGGTGGAACTGTGGGCAACTGGGCTCTTGCCAGGGCGGTAGGAGTGCGGGTGCCTGGCTTCCTGCAAAGCAGTGGCAATGGTGATTCCAACAGCTACAGCAGCGGTGCTCCAGCTGCCTCAGCAGCACTGTGCTTATCAGCTCTGGATAACAAAACTTGCCCTTGCTTTCCACAGATATTCGTTGCTAAGTATCACTGCCACCTTCTTTCCTTTCCACCATATTTTCCAACACATTTGCAACCAATTCTTTGGGTTAAGGTCCCTCTATTTTGAGACACTTCTGTTTTTCTGATTGGGCGCTAGTTAGTACAAGCCCACACCTCAATATATATAATTATTTATAAGTTATAGACATAGACTACCATGTTACATACGTTACAGAACATATGAACAGCCACTTTAAAGGATGAGAAAAGAAGAAATAAATGATATTTTTAAATGTTTTAATTTTGTTGGATTTATTAGCAATTTTAAAAAATTTTTGCCCCCACTAAAAAAATTTTATAGTAATTTGGTTAAATATTTACCATTCTTTATATCTTGGCTTGGTTTTACACTTTGTAAAATAGTCATTTGAAAATTTGGTTATACGTCCAGGTTATTGTGATACCTGCTGTAATGGCCATCATGGTGGGAGAAAAGCCTCACAAAATACTAGTTACAAATGGAAGTAGAGCATCATTGGCTGCACTTATTAAGTCACAACACTCAATTTGCAATCCCAACCACCAATTACGTAAAAGATTTTCTTTTCTTTTTTTTTTTTTTAAAGATTTTATTTATTTATTCGACAGAGATAGAGACAGCCAGCGAGAGAGGGAACACAAGCAGGGGGAGTGGGAGAGGAAGAAACAGGCTCATAGCAGAGGAGCCTGATGTGGGGCTCGATCCCACAACGCCGGGATCACGCCCTGAGCCGAAGGCAGACGCTTAACCGCTGTGCCACCCAGGCGCCCCCGTAAAAGATTTTCTTGAACTTTGTCTAGTAAATTTTCATCTTTCCAGATGTCAGTTGTTCTTATAAACTAAAAGGTATATGTAGTATTTTTTTAATTTTTTAACAAAATAATTTTAAAACCTATTTAAAGGTTTCATTTGGATGATTTAAAACAAGTTATAAAATTCTATTCCAAGCTTTAAAAAGTATTCAGATACTGTTTTTATACAGTTTTTCAATTATGCACAAACTAGAGTTTTACAATTGCATTGGTTTTAGCAACAAAATTACATTATAATGAAAATAACTACAAACATTCAATATGAAGATGTTCTCCCCAAAAGCGATCAAGTATGTTTCTTTTTTTCCAAAAATGTATGTTAGAGAGCAAAGTATAGTCAGCCACCTGTCCGACAGAAAAGGTCAGCAAAATTAGAACTCTTGTCATTCTGTAAATGAAAAATGCATAACTGTCATAGACTTCATATTGCTTCCCAATACTCTGCCACTGAATAACCAGTGAAACTCCATTCACGGCTATTCTCTGTCCTATTACAAAGTATTGTAAAACTTCTACTAAATTTTTAAGGATCTTCCATATTTGATTCTGTGTTTTCTACGAGATTGTAAAGTGTTTGTTAAAAAGAATTTAACCACATCAATGACATCCTACAGCACTTGTGCATACTTTTGACTTTAACTGATTTGCTAAAATAGCTTGCTCATAAATGATAAGCAAATGAATCTCATGTGTAGAAGTACCTCTCTAATCTTAACCAGAAATCTTTTCCATTTTACCCAAGCCAACCACTCCAATGCTACAAAACTATGTTAACATGGTTTTTTTCAGAATGCATTACTTTACTTAAAGAGTATTTTGATGTCTAACAGGTATTTCCCCCAGTAAACCTTCTAGTGATTCAGAAAAATGTAGTTCTTTGTATTAGCGAAATACAGCCTAACAAATACCATTGGTTGAAATATTAGAAATACCGGTACTTTCATTTAAGTAAGTTTCATTTCAGTAAGTCTTGTTTAAAGATTTACTTTTTAAAATCTTCAGCATTGTTTTCTATGCATCTTCTTTTTTTTAAATGTTTTTTTATATTATGTTAGTCACCATACAGTACATCCCTGGTTTTTTATGTAAAGTTCGATGATTCATTAGTTGCGTATAACACCCAGTGCACCATGCAATACGTGCCCTCCTTACTACCCATCACCAGCCTATCCCATTCCCCCACCCCCCTCCCCTCTGAAGCCCTCAGTTTGTTTCTCAGAGTCCATAGTCTCTCATGCTTCATTCCCCCTTCTGATTACCCCCCCTTTCTTTATCCCTTTCTTCCCCTACCGATCTTCCTAGATCTTATGTTCCACAGATGATCTTCTAACAGCATTTGCTGACAAATTAATGTGATATAGTTTGTTGCCCCTTATTTTTTATGGATTACTTCAGCCACTTTGGCTCAAGGTACATTATACACTAAGGGTGAGGTTCATCCTTAATGAGAGTGAATATAAATCCACATTTCAAGTAGACTTCTTGATCGTTATTTTTGGCTGACTTATTGTCAAATATGATTAAATCATCATTGTCTTTACTTCATAATATAGCTGACAACATGTTCATAACATGTATTACAGAAATTCTTGTTCAAATATGTTTGACTATAATTCCATCTTTATTTTTTTTTTAGTCAGTTGTGTTTTGTAAGAGTTAGTTTAGTTAAAGCTGGATAGTTTAGTCTGTGACTTCTCATAACAAGGCACAAATAAAATACAGTACCCTCAAATCAACTTCCATTCTCCCTTCAGGATGCTTTATATAACATACAATGCATGTGAATGATACTTTGACATTGCCAGCAACAACTTACACACTAAACATTAGTAAACTTTAACTAAACATTAGTAAACATTAACCTTTGTTTTGTTAAGTAAAAATACCCATAAAAATTTTTATATCTTCTCAAACCCTAATATGTCCCCTTGCATATTTCCTAGGGCACATGCCCACTATTTTTGAGACCAATGTTCAACAGGACGGGCACTGGAGTCAGATCTGAAAAATACTGGATATGTATCCTTAAGCAAGTTACTTATCCATGTCTTTGTATAGTTCATCTATAAAATGAGAATAAAAATAGCTATCTCATAGGGGCGCCTGGGTGGCCCAGCGGTTGGGCATCTGCCTTCGGCTCAGGGCGTGATCCCGGCGTTATGGGATCGAGGCCCACATCAGGCTCCTCCGCTATGAGCCTGCTTCTTCCTCTCCCACTCCCTCTGCTTGTGTTCCCTCTCTCGCTGGCTGTCTCTATCTCTGTCAAATAAATAAATAAAAAATCTTTAAAAAAAAAAAAAGAATAGCTATCTCAAAGAATTGTTTTGATGATTATATTAGACTGATAAGAATAACAGTATTTGTTGAGCACCTACAAAGTGGAAGGCATTACTCAAAGCCCACTGAATGTATTAATTCTTGAGTACAGTCTCTATACATAACGAACACGTGATAAAAAGTTAGTTTTCTTCCCCAGGAAAGAAAGAGATTAATTGTACAAAATCAAGAGTATTTATTAGGGCAAACAGAGTTAGTTGTTTACATGCTTATCTGTTCTATAAAATTTCAAGTTTCCTGGAGGCAAAGTTATGTTGTAGACATCCTTATATCTTAATAAAGTGCAAAACAGAATGCTTTGAATATATTAAGTGCTCAATAATTAAATAAATGTTGAATAAATGTACATAGGGTGCCACCATAACTTGCTGTTTATTGTTTGTAAAAATTCGGGCAACTCCATTACTGACAGAAATGATCAATTAACTGCACATGCATTGCAAAACATGCTATTGTTTTTATACATACTCCATTATACCTTTGCAGTAAGGGTAACACTCTCCAGAGCTTTTGAAAATTCAATAACCCTTGGTTATTTGTATAAACAGATGTAACATAAGGTATTGATAATCCAAAAGTAATTTCTACTTGGATTTTGAAATGTGTTTCTATATTTATATTAGACTATGAATATGCCTAATGTTCTTTACAAGAGAATGCACTTGAAACAAAATAAGCTACACTATGAAAAGCTGATTTAGAAAGAAGTTGAATGCAATTCGGTTTCTATGATCCTACCCCTTTACTTAACTCTTCTGTGTAACCTACCATCACTTTGATTACTCAAACTACATGGAACTTTCCATTTCTCAAACCCTCCCCAGAGGACAAGGAATGTTTAAATGTTGATTTTCTTGGGGATATTTTCTGTATAAAGCAGGCAATTCTCATCTGTGAATTTGAAATCATGACTGCCTAGGTATTACAAAAAATCAATGAAAAGACATGAAATATACCATTTGCTTCACTAAAATTAAGAATTTTCATCTTTTGTAAAATATTTTATTCATTTGTGAAATGCATTATAAACCACTAATGTTCTTCATGACTTTTTTTTTTCAGGTAAGTGACCTGAGGTAGAGAAAAATCAGCTGGTGATATACTTAATCACATATGAAATCTCACAGTTTTCTACCCAACTCATAGTGCTGTTATAAAGAAAAAATAAGCAAATCATTTTGAAATATTTAGAGAAAGTAAAGGAGGGAATAATACATGTAAGGCATCACTGTATCTTAATGAGAACCTGAAAGATTAGCTTTTCATCTTTCTCTTAATTATTCATGAATGGTACATTCCATCTCTAAGTGTACAGACAGCAGAGTGTTTGGGTAGAAAGAACATGGGTTTTAAAGTCAAACAAGCCTGGGTTTGAATCAAGCTTCCACGTTGACTAGTTCTGACCTGAAATAATTCACTCATTTTCCTTGTATTTCAGTTTCTTCATTAGGAAAAATTGAACAAAAATATTCAATAAAAACAGATATAAAGTGTTTGACCTGTAGTGAAAATTCATTAAATGATAATCCATTTCCTCTTTTTATTCCTAAACCAGAGGTTCTCAATTTTTTTTTATTATGGATCTCTTCTAACTAGCAATGATTCACATGAACAATTTATATTTATTTGGTTACCATGTAACAGCTTAAAACAATTCTTCACATCAACTATTGAATTTAATTTTCACTGCTACCCTATGAAGTATTTAGATATTATCCTAATATTATACAGTAATAAATTGAGCTTCAAAGAGAGTAAATAATTCATATAAGATCTTGCATGTAGTAAGTTCCAAATTGAACCTTCACCTACCATTCCATCAAGGCTGGTTACCCAATTGCTAAAAAAAAAAAAAAAAAAAAAAAAAAAAAAAAAAAAAAACAGTCCCAGCTAGAACTAACAAAAAGAATGTTTTATACTAAGAAAGTTAAATCTAATGATAATACATATTATTAAACTACTTACTTAGGCCCAAAGTGCACTACAGATATAATCCCATTCTTAACACTAATGGTTCTAGTGTTGCAGCCAAATGTTTTTGTAAAACTTTTGTCACACGTTCCTAGAAAATACCTTTTTATGAAAAAAACAGTGAATTAACAAATATACACCTATATGAAAACTTACAATAGCTAGTCTGGTTGCTCAGGATGGAGAATGACTGTCAAATAAAATTTAGAGTGTAATTTTATATTTTTCAGTAATACAATAAATTTCCTCAGTAATCAATATATTTCTTCCTAAATGACATTATAAGATGAATAAGTTCTGGGGACAGAATGTACAGAATACTGATTAAAGTTAATAATACTGTATTGTATATTTCTAATTTAGTAAGAAAGTACATCTTAAGTTTCTCACCACAAAGGAAAAAAGAAAAGGTAACTATGTGAGGTGATAGGTATGTTAATTACCTTGATTATGGTTATCATTTAACAATATATACATGTATTAAATCATCATATTGTACCTCTTTTTAAAAAAATCATGTTCTACAACCTAAATATAAATAATTCTTATTGTCAATCATAACTTATAAAGCTGGGGAAAAAATTAAAATAGTAAAAAGTACAAATAATCTTTTTTAAAAAGCTGTTGTCTCTGAGTACTGAAATCATCCACTGTTTTCTATACACATTTCTATATTTTCAAAGCTTTCTGTGTAGTACATATATTATTTTTATAGTTATAAAATATCTTAGTAATTACCTACTCATCCAAAAAAAAAATCCCACAAAATAATATTAGAAAAATAGCCATGTCTAAATTGGGTGGGCTGTTAAAACAAGATCACCATTTCACCCAACCAACTCTGAAAGAACACCTGATTAATTACTTGGATACTTCAGACTCTCAAAACTACACTTAAAGACTCAATTCTTTAAGCCCTTACAGTCCCCTGTATCTGTTTCTTGCTTATTAGGAGGAAATAGAGCATAATAATTAAAGGCATGTGGGTTCTAGATTCTGACTGCTTAAGTTCAAATCCCTACTACTTTAGACAAAGCCCTTAATTTTATTAAGCCTTTTTCCCTCTTCTTTAAATTGGGGGAAATAAAAGTACCTATAGCACAAGGTTTTTCTAATGATTAAATTAAATAACCCAAATATTGGTAATAAGTAACATTTATCAAGCATTTTACCACATAATGAACACTATGTTAAACATTCTTCATATATATTATCTCATTTAGTAAACACAAAACCCTATAAGTAAGTACTATTACTATCCCTTTTATAGATGAAAAAAGTGAGGTCCGAGGTCCCATAACTAGTACACTAAACCAGGATTTATCCAGCAGACTAGTTCTAAATACAAACCCTTGGAGGCTAAATTCAATAAGCTCAATGCCAGGCACATAGTAAGCATTTAATAAATCTTGGCTTGTGTTTTGTGTTTCTTTCTACTTTACCCGAGTGTCAATTTCTTATTTAACGTTCTAAACTGAATGAAGTAGCTCTCAAATATTGCACTTTCAGGATTCCCTGTTCTTACCCTACTGAACACCATCATTCTAAAAAAGGATTTTTAGGGCAGTGAAAATACTCCGCATTATATTATGATGAGGAATATATAACATTGTACATTTGTCCAAACCCATAGAACACCACCAAGAGTGAACCCTAAAGTAAAAAGTGGACTTTGGGTAATTATAATGTGTCCGTGAAAGTTCATCCTTGGTAAAAAAAAAAAAAAAATACTATTCTGGTGAGTGATGATAATGGCAGAGGCCATGCATTTGTGGGGAAGGGGTATATGGGGAATCTCTGTACCTTCTTGTCAATTTTACTGTAAACCAAAAACTGTTTGAAATATATAAAGTCTTCAAATGTAATGTGGTATCCTGAATGGGATCCTAGACCAGAAAACGACATTAAGTAAAAAATAAGGAAATCCGAATAAAACATGGACTTCACTTAATAATAATGTAAACACTGGTTCATTAATTGTGGCAAATATACCATACTAATGCAAAATATTAATAAAACCTTGGTATGGGATATATGAGAACTCTGTACTATGTTCTCATTTGTTTTCTATAAATCTAAAACTGTTCTTAAAAAAGTATCTATTTGAAAAAAATTCAATCAAAAAAGTCAACGGACGTTGTTTTGGGAATATAAACATATAAGATGAAGACTTGAAAGGATGTGACCACCAGGATGCATTTAAGTCAGACAGGCAAATAACAAAGTGTCAGGGCCTTAATCTAGGAAAGGCATTTTTTTTAAAAAAAGTAGTTTTGAATGGTTAAAAGTCCCCAAATGACAAAATAAAGAGAAATTCAATTAGAAGATTTTAAAAAGTGAAATAATTACCCAGAGTCATCAAGCCAGTTCATGGAAAGCTGGGACTAAAAACTCTGGACTCCCAATCCAGTGCTCTTTCTACTGTAACAGATCGGCACATTACAACACGTTTGACTTAAGGCAGTAATTAGGTAAACTGAAGGGAAAAAAGCAACAAAATGGAAAACCTTTGAATGTGACTCAAGTATTCTTGTTAGTATGGCAAGGAACAGCCACAAATGGCTTTAACAAGAAGAGAAACAAAACAGACTAGACATTTGACAATGGATGAAACGTCAGAATTAAGGGGAAGTGATAGTAGGCTCCCTTGGTGGTTTCAGATCCGAGCTTTTGCCTTTCAGGTAATAATTCAAAGTGCTTAAAGCCTGGACTGACCATACTAAATAAAATAAATTATAACCTGTTGAGATAAGGTCAATTTTATAGTCTGTATCCTGAAATTCCTGAATATATATCTAGTTCTAACTGGGCAACAAACCCATTGTTGGTTGGGCTAATTTGTTTTATTTTTCTGACTTTTTCTGACTGCATCTAAAAAATATATTATGAAAATTTTCAAGCATACAAAAATAGCATACAATGAAGGAATTCTCTTGTACCCATTATCCAATTTCAATAATTCACAAAATTCTACCTTTCACATTTTGCCTATTTGCCACCACCACCTATCCCCACCAACCCCCGAAGTGATTGAACTGATTTAAGATGAAGAACAGAACCACCTTGGGAAAAAAGAAAAGATCAAGCAATATTTTCAGTCTGTTACCCACTGAGACTTAAACCAGAAAAGTTCCAGATTGTGAAGCAAATAAAAACAAGCCAGGGACAATAAAGTGAAAATCTGTTAGAAGGATAGTCTAAATATGTTAGTTGACAATCAATGGAACTATTGTCTATGTGGAAAGAGGTTATTTTAAAGAATTATTTTCTGACTTTTTTCAGTTTGACACAAAGAAGTAAGGCAAGATGATTGTATAGCTTCACTGAGATTATAGTTTCTAAAGATGAATTTAGATTTGAGGAACACAAAGTTTGATTTCATAATGTTTACATTCACACAATCACAAACCTTCCATTTCCAATAAGCACCTATACAAAGAATAATTGGCACTATTGACAAAATTTCAGTATCACCAAGACTCAGTTAATTTTGAAAGTTCAGTTTATTTTTATAAACATTTTATTTCCCATGAAGTCTCTGCGCGCTTGAGTTTTTCCATTTTTAGATTTTTAAATTGTTTAATTAGAATATAAAGTGACTTTGTCAAATTCAGTGGTCTTTTTATAATCTTAATGAAAGTACATATTTCTGGACCCTGGAGGACTCTTCCACACATTTAGAATTTCACTTCAGTTTCTTGTCTAAAAGTTGAAGACAGAGACTATTAGCAGCTAACTGTGCGGCAAATACAAGTACATCTAAAACATCTTCACTGAAAAGAAAAGATGAACAACATTATCCTGAACTGTTTCAATTTTCATCATGAAACAAAAGGCAAAAATTAGCAGGTAGAGATGGGAAATGATGAGAAAAGGGAAGTTAAAATGACATAATTAGCAAGGTCCAACTGAAGTTTTAAAGCATTTATCTAAATATCAAGATACAGGTAGGTGTTTTGGCAGGAAGCGTGGGGTGGGCTGGACAATGAGAGCGTCCACTGTCTGAGCCAATAAAGCTACGCTGGTTTTGAAAAATAAGTAAATACATACGTAAATATCAAGATACACATTCTCCTCAAATTTGAACCTTCCCAATTGACTTTAGATTGCAAATGCAATGAACAGAAACTAATTCTTTTCTCCATCTTCATTCGCAAAATGTTAGCATGTAGCTGTTTCTTGCTCTCCATTCTCTCTTAAACTATAAAAATTGCCTCAATCAAAAAATTCCTTCCTATGTTTCATATAAATTAAGTTTTATCTCTGTACAGTCCTACATCTCTGAGGATATCCTTAGTTCTCCATAGATTTTAATTCATTCAAAAGTTTCACAACCTCATAATGGTTTATATGCCCTGCTTTCCCAAAAAGTCTAAACTGAGGCTTTTCCAAAGAACATTTGTTTATAAAGACCATCCACATATTGATCCTATTCTTCATTCTTTCTGACCACACATCCTACAATTGCTATGCATTCTAATATATTTCTGCCCCTCATAGGTTATATCTCAAATGTCCATCCCATGCTAACAATCACCTTTCCACTCACATAGCTAGATCTCTTTCCAACTACTGCTTACCCCCTCTAAATTCTGCTTCACTACACACAAATTTCTAATACCAAATACCCACTCCTGAGACAAAAATATATCAGTTAAAGGTCAAGTCCTAGTAATTATCTCAAAATTCTAATCATCATGAAAAACATGTATGATTTTCCATAAAGTTCTAACTCTTGCTCTTTTCTAAATGATCTGTCATAGGCTAGTTTTGTGTACTGTCCTATCCTACATTTCTCCCTGTTGCAACCATTGTGACTCAGTGAAGGTTCTTGCCTCTGCTTTCCTAAATCTATATCCCCCGAAGGTATCTGGCCAGCACACAGTAAAAATTATTACAACTCCCATATATCGACTCTTTGTCACCATCTCTTAATATTTTTGAGCACCTATTTTCATTCCATTCCATAGAAACTTCTTTCTCTTTAACGTTTGCCTTTCACATAATTTAACAAATATCTAGAATAGCAGATTAATAGTTGAGTATGTTTTCATATATGAGTTACTGATAAAACATGATTATTCACCTATCTGATTGTATATTTTTATTTTAAAAATCAAAATAGAGACAGAGAAAAGGAAACAAAAGAAATACACATTCTAGAAACACAAAGGATTAAGAAGGGAGACAGATTTAATTGTCAAAGAAGTGTGTCTTTACTAGAAACATTAAGCAGAATACTTGTCAATCCTCTGACAAATACACCACTGTACAAGCTCTGGTCATCTGAGAAGGGAAAAAGGCAAATGAGTAAGATAGCCAAAGCTATCTTTTTTTTTTATAGTTAATGCTTTTTTATATCTTTTAATGTGGCTTACACTGGAGTTGATTTTTGTACCTTATGTAGAGGTTAAAGTGTAAGTTGTTTTCTAAAGGGTTAAAAATCATGATTTTTCTATTCGTTAGTATACCCTAAAAGAAATGAAAAGACAAGCTATGAGTCAGGAGAAGAAATTAGCATCTAGACTATATAAAGAACTCATGCAAATCAATAAAAAGGCCCATAAAAAATTAAATGAAGAAAATTGGCAAAAGACACGAACAACTATTTTACAGAAGAGAAAACACGTATACATGTTCACAGCTTCATGGTCAACTAGAAAATGCAAATCATGACCACAGTGAGATATTTTTTAGCCACTCAGGTAGCAAGAATTAATAAATCTGACAAAATACTATGGGTAAAAGAGAATATGGATTAACAGAGATATCTTATACATCACTGGTGAGAGTATAAATGGGTAATACAATTTTGGAAAAATAATTTGACTGTCTCTTGCAAAGTTGGGCAATTATATACCCTATGATCCAGCAATTCAAATCTCAGTAGACACTCAAGAGAATGTCTTACAAACATAACCAAGAAACATACACAAAAATGTTTATACCAGCACTCTTCATATTAACAAAAAAAAAGAAAAGCCCAAATGCCCATTAATTGCAGAAAGGATAATATACTTTGGCATTGTCATAAATATCATATAAAAGTGAAAGTTAACCATATGAATTATAATTACTTACAAAAACATGCATGTGTAATCTTAATAACTTAATGTTGAGAGATAAATACAGCATATTAATATATTATTTAGTCACAGCTTTATAAGTGGTATAGCTATATATATTTGTTTTTTGAAAAAACAATGGAAAATAAACAAAATTCAGAACGGTGGTTACTTCTCGTTGGGGAGTATCAATGTGAGTAAGGGAAGAGTATACAGATGGATGTAAATTGTTAATGTTCTAATTCTTTGGTTGAATCTTGGGTAGGTATTTATTTTGATTAAAAATAATGCATGAATGAATGTAATAAAAGAGGATAATAAATGGAACAATGACTTTGAATCATAATTAACCAATTCTGTGCACATTTAAGTCCAACTGAAAAATGACAACACTTTAGGAATACTTTTCAAACTTTAATGTACATATGAATAACTTGAGATCTTATTAAAAATGAAGATGATGATTAATTAGGACTGGACGGAATTTGAGATTCTGCATTTTAAGCTCCCACATGTGGATGCTGTTGGTTTTACAGACCATAATCTATACTATTCACTGATTTCCAACTATGAAGTACAATGGAAGCTAAAAAGATCGATACACTCAAGGCAAAAATAAATGTAAAGCCTGTCATGTAATGGTTTAAGCATGTAAGCATTTTATTTGGTCAAATTAAAACTCACTTTAAAAAAAAGAAATAAGCAGAAAAAATATAAATAACCTTGGTTTTAAGACTGAGCATCAGTGACTCAATAAATTCAGAGACTTGAAAGAATAAACTAAATAAACTGACCTGACCACTGAATGGAATAATAGGTGGCATATTTTGGAAAGTTGATTATGCTGTTAAGAAATAATGATTGGGTTTCACCCAATTCCAAAGTGAAGCAGAAGATACTGATAAAAGGTACTGGGACGCAGAGTTCACGTTGAAGTGAAAGAAACTTCTTTCCTGAGTTATGAGAAGCTGAAAGAATATTAAGAATTAAGGAAAGATCACTTTGGCTTCTTTAGGATGAGAATTAAAGGTTACTTTTTCCCTCACTGTTCTCTATCAAACTCCAACCTGCATTTGAGGGAGTAATCACTGGTGATCAGAAATTTTCTTGAAAGGAGGCAGAAAAACAATTAAAAGATGACTTCAATGGCATCTCCGTCCAAGAATGCATGCAGCATATTCTAAAGTACTTCTGCTCTAGCAACACTAGTATTGCTAAACAAGAGTAGAGAGATATATTAAAAAATATATCACAATTGCTGTTAATTTCATATTTAATAAAGATAATCAATACACAGAAAGAGTAAATATGCCTGATCAGAATGATTTCATTAAGTGAAATACATTGTATCAAAAAGAATCAATTCAGGTAGTTTTTACTACTAGTGTCACAGAAGGTCTGTTCAAAGAAATGCAAAGATCATTATCTCTTCTAAGCTTTCTTATAACACTGTCTCCAATACCGGAAGAACCATAGAGAAACAGAAGGAAATTAGACCAGTGAAATAGCAAGAATATTTATAGAGAAAGGAAAAGCCAAATTATTGGGGCAGGAAAATTTTAAAATAAGGATGTATTCTTGGAAAGAGTCAGGTATAAAAATATATTTGGGGGCGCCTGGGTGGCACAGCGGTTAAGCGTCTGCCTTTGGCTCAGGGCGTGATCCCGGCGTTATGGGATCGAGCCCCACATCAGGCTCCTCTGCTGTGAGCCTGCTTCTTCCTCTCCCACTCCCCCTGCTTGTGTTCCTCTCTCGCTGGCTGTCTCTATCTCTGTCAAATAAATAAATAAAATCTTTAAAAATATATATATATATATATTTGGACTTAGAAAAACACATTCATGTACTCCATTTTCTCCAAACCAGAATTTAGGCATCTTTAATAGTACTCTACAGTATAGATTCTAGAAGATTTAACGAAACTATACTTAAGTTTCTATAATAAAAGGATGTAAATGTGTTTTTTGTTGTGTTGTTTCTAACTAATAAATTATAACGTAGGTATTTCCTGATTGTTGCATACCCCCCAAAATTAGCCAATGGCAAATACGGTGTCTGGCGACTAAACGATAATAAAGATTTTACTATTTAAAGTATTCATGCTAGAGTCAATAGTTATTACAGCTATAAATTACTAGGAATTTGTAATAAAATATAACAACAGATTACACAGCTGTGCTTAGCTGTTCAAGGCCATTTATTAAGTCAAAACACAATGCAACATTATCATTATGTCCAGATGTGATGAAGGCACAGACATCCCACAAAATATTAATATCTCTATATTAGAACAAGAGATAATCAGGAGATATACCTGAGTAAACAATTTCCCACAATCACCAGGAAAATAAACAAAGAAATTCTGGAGACTCATCTTGGACTTTAAGCAATTAAATGTATTCACACCTTCCATGGATCCCACTGTTTTGTCTGTCTGAGGCTTTGATAGCTTTATCAGTAATATGTTCTATTATTGAAATGTCAAGAGGCTTAACATCAAACATGCAACTTGAAATATATATATATAATAAAATATGTCCCTAAAATATAAAATATGACTGCCCTCAGATTTTCATCATCATCATTTTTTGCACAATGCATTATGTTTTTCAAAGCACTTAAACATTACTTCACTTGACCTAAAGACTGTTAAATAGGTGAGGAAAATACACTATTTTAAATATTAAGATTCTGAGACACAGAAGTCATTTGCCTAAAAATCATATACATGCCAACTTTTAGTTTCACTTTTAAATTACCCTTAAATCCTTTTATTTCCACATTTGTTACCTTGTTAAAATCACTATTATACCTAAAATATTATGTCAAGTCAGCAGGTATTTAATAAGCAACTTCTATGTGCAAGACTTCCAATCATGCATAATTGTTGTTATAATTAATTTGTAACATTGACAGAGGTAATATTAAAAATGCTTAACAACTAACAACAGAACGTACTAAGGTACTTTGGTTAGTACCAAAGAAAATGAACACTTGAACAAATTGAAACGTATCACCTAAGTTTTACCAAAGGATATCAGCTGCATGTCAGCCCTGACATGGACAAGACTCAGGCTTTGATGTGATCTCAAACTACCAATCATTTGTAGACAAGTTTATTTGGCCTGAAATGCTCAATTATCTAAAGATTTCTTAGAATATGTAGAAAATTCTGGAAGTATGTGGTATAAAATTGAAGAAATCATAAATGTAAAGAAAAAAATCACTTCCCAGGTCCTAATATTTAGAAATATGAAGTCATTACGACAAAAGTAGTCATAGTATTTATAAACATTTTAATTTAATCTTTTCATACATATATTCAAATTTAATTAATTTTATTATAAAGCATTAAGTGGGATTTTGAATATCCTCTTAGTACAATTTTTCTTTCCTGTCATTGCTTGACTATCTATTATTCTCCCTCTACATTTCCTCTCACCCAAAGGAATCCATTTTAACAACTTAGTATGTCCCCTTTCATATTCTTCTCCCTTTGCAAATAACTTTGCTATAAAGCAGATATATACGTATACATATCTTACATATAAAACACATATTCAGGGATTTTTGTCATTGTACAAAAATTTAATGTTATACACACTTTTCTATACCTTGCTCTTCTTGCTCATCAGTGACTCCTGGAAATTCTTCCAGATCACCTGAGATAACTATAATTCACATCTTTTGGTGACTGCATTATAATCCATGGTGTAAATTCCCATTATTTATTAGCATTACTTTATTAATGGAATTACTATTTCTTCCACTGTTACCACTACAAACAAGCTGTAACAACACTGAAATTTAAAAAAAAATGTATGTCCTTAAATATTGATACTTACATTTCTACGGGATATATTCCCAAGGATGAGATTGTAAATCAAACAATATTATGAAGTGAAATTTTTAACAGATGTTACCAGATTGCGTTTCAAAACAGGTAACACACACCACATTTCCACCAGCAACAAATAAGAGTCACCTCCCCAATCTCTACTGCAGTAAATGTTAACCCCATCAGACTAACACAAATTTTAAATGCTAAGACACATTACCTCGTTGTTACTTAAATTTGAATTTCCCTAATTCCTAGTGAAATTGAGCATCTTCTCATATGTTAACCAACAGAATTTGCTTTTCTGTGAAATGTCTTTTCTTTTTATATTGGATTGTTTTGTAACTTTTCTCTTGAGAACATCAAACAGATCTTGGATATTAACCTTTCCTGTTAACATATATTACAAATATTTTTCCAAACATATATTTTCCTAATGACTTCTATTATTTTTATATAAAAGGTATTTATTTTTATGTAATTAAGTTAACTCAAACTTTCTCAGTTTTCACTCTTGTTAAAAAGATTTTAGGGGTACCTGGGTGCCTCGGTTAAGCATCTGGTCCTTGATTTCAGCTCAGGTTTTTGCTTCTGTTTTAAGATTTTATTAATTTATTTGAGAGAGAGGAAAAAGCCAGACACAGGGCATGAGCTGAGGGGGAGGGGCAGAGGAAGAGGGAAAGCAGACTCCCCACTGAGCAGGGAATTCCAGAACCCTGGGATCAAGACCTGAGCTGAAGGCAGATGCTTAAGCAAATGAGCCACCCAGGTGCCCCTCAGTTCAGGTCTTGATCTCAGGGTCATGAGTTCAAACCCCATGCTGGGTGTGGCGCCCACTTAAAAAAAAAAAATGTTTTATAGTTTCCTAGATTTTTTGGTAAGTTTTTTGTTTTGTTTTCATTTAAGCCTTTCATCTTAAATTATTTTTGTTTAATGTGCAAAATGGAAATATACTTTCACTCTTTTCCATAAAGATAACCTATTAATTAAATGATCCATTATTTTCCAACTAAATTGTCATCTGTTTTAGGATTCTCTAATCTGCTCAATAGATCTATTTGTCTATTCCTATGTTGTTACCATATTGTTTTGGTTAGCGGGCTTTGGTAAGTTCTACCATGTTTTAGGATCTCACTATTCTTTTTCAAATTTTCTTGCTTTTTGCTAGCACTTAATCTTCCATGTAATTTTTTTTATTATGTTATGTTAGTCACCATACAGTACTTCATTAGTTTTTGATGTAGTGTTCCATGATTCATTGTTTGCATGTAACACCCACTGCTCACTGCAATATGTGCCCTCCTTAATACCCATCACCAGGCTAACCCATTCCCCCACCCCTCTCCCCTCTGACACCCTCAGTTTTTTTCCCCAAGTCCACAGTTTCTCATGGTTCGCCCCACTTCCCCCCCTTCATTTTTCCCTTCCTTCTCCTAATGTCCTCCATTCTATTCTTTATGTTCCACATATAAGTGAAACCATATGATAATTGTCTTTCTCTGCTTGCCTTATACCACTAGGCATAATCCCATCCAGTTCCACCCATTTCAGTGCAAATGGTGGGTATTCATCCTTTCTGATGGCTGAGTAATATTTCATTATATATATGGACAGCATCTTCTTTATCCATTCGTTTGTTGAAGGGCATCTCAGCTCCTTCCACAGTTTGGCTATAGTGGACATTGCTGCTATGAACACTGGGGTGCATGTGCCCCTTCTTTCCACTACATCTGTATCTTTGGGGTAAATACCCAGTAGTGCGATTGCTGGGTCATAGGGTAGCTCTATTCTTAACTTTTTGAGGACACTCCATACTGTTTTCCAAAGTGGCTATACCAACTTACATTATCACCAACAGTGTAAGAGGGCTCCCCTTTCTCCACATCCTCTCCAACATTTGTTGTTTCCTGCCTTGTTAATTTTTGCCATTCTAACTGGTGGAAGGTGGTATCTCAATGTGGTTTTGATTTGAATTTCCCTGATGGCTAATGATGTTGAACATTTTTTCTTGTGTCTGTTAGCCATTCACATGTCTTCTTTGGAGAAGTGTCTGTTCATGTCTTCTCCCCTTTTTTTGACTTACTTGTTTTTTGGGTGTTGAGTCTGAGAAGTTTCTTTATCTTAGATACCAGCCCTTTATCTGTAGTGTCATTTGCAAATATCTTCTCCTGTTCAGTGGGTTGCCTCTTTGTTTTGTTGACTGTTTCTTTTGCTGTGCAGAAGCTTTTTATCTTGATGAAGTCCCAAAGTTCATTTTCATTGTTTCCCTTGCCTTTGGGGATGTGTCTTTAAAGACGTTGCTATGGCCAGTGTCAAAGAGGTTACTGCCTATGTTCTCCTCTAGGATTTTGATGGATTCCAGTCTCACATTGACGTCTTTCATCTATTTATAGTTTATCTTTGTGTATGGTGTATATAGCTTCTGTAATATACTTCATTTGTCTGTATATAGCTGTCCAATTTTCCCAGCACCATTTATTGCAGAGACTTTTTTCCATTGGATATTTTTTTTTCCTGCTTTGTTGAAGATTAGTTGACATAGAGTTGACAGTCCATATCTGGGCTCTCTATTCTGTTCCGTTGATCTTTGTGTCTGTATTTGTGCCAGTGCCATGCTGTCTTGGTGATCACAGCTTTGTAATATAGCTTGAAATCCGGCAACTTGATGACCCCAGCTTTGTTTTTCTTTTTCAACATTTCCTTGGTGATTTGGGGTCTTTTTTCCATACAAATTTTAGGATTGTTTGTTCCAGCTCTTTGAAAAATGCCATTGGTATTTTGATCAGGATGGCACTGAAAGAATAGATTGCTCTGTCTTCCATACAATTTTGAAAAAGATTTTTAATTAAAAAAAGTCCTCCTTGAGAATCTAATTATAATTGCATTACATATATATACTTAATACATAAGCATAAAATGACTGGAAAAACTAACATTTTGCTATTGTTGTCCCATACAAAAATATAATCTGTGCTTCCTTTAATCGGATCATGTCCTTAAATAAGATGTTACCCTTTTTTTATATAGATCCTATATAATTTTTCATAATTTTATTAATAAGCATTTGGTAACTTTTGTTTCTATGGGAAATGAAATATTTTTTTCCTATTGGGAAAAAAGAACTTCCCTAGATGCCTATTACTTCCTATTGATTTTCATTCAATTATCTTCCATCCAACTGCCTTTCAATTAACCTTAGTAATTTTTCTAGATTCTTAGAGTTCTAGAATTTTTTAAGTTGAGAGATCAGTCAAAAAGACACTGTAAACTCTTCCCTACAACTACTAGTGTCACCTGTATCATCTGCCTACTATATCTGCTAAGCCCTCCTCATTAGTTTTAATAACTGTGATAAATGGTTCCTTATCTAGTTACTGATGTTAATTGAAATATTTTTGGGATTTAACCATTTTGGATTACATTTTCTGTTGGATGTGAATGAAAATATTATATTCAAGCAATTCTATTGAAGATGAATGTATTTCTCATTGGTGATATAATGAACTGTGTTGATATATTTCCTATTGTTGAATCTGCTTGAATTCTTACTTAAACACACACAAGCAAAATTTTAGGTCCTGCTGTATCATCCTTCTGATCCATTGCTGATATTAGTTGCTGTATTTTATACAGAAATTTTGCATTTATTTCATAAGTGAGATTGGACTATAGTTTATTTCTGTACAATCTTCATCAGTTAGGTTTTAAGTAAAATTAGGAGAGACTTCAATATTTTTCAATGACCTAGAATAATTTAAATTACATCAAAATTATTTATTCCTTTAAGTGCCCATATTTGGTCATCTCTCTAATCTCTTCTATGCTAATAGGTATCTGTTTTCTACTTCTTCTTAGGTCAATTTTATAATTTGCATTTGAATAAAAGATATTCTACTTCTTATTGATTTCAAATTTATTGCCAGATAGCTGCATTTAGATTTCTTTTAAAATTCTTCTCATATTTCAGTTTTATCTACTTTTTCATTCCATTGGTGTCTAGTTTTGCTCATTCTCTTTTCCATAAACTTTATTATTATTATTATCAAGATAAAATTTACATAACACAAACTTCACCATTTTAACTATGTTAAAGTGTACACTTTGGTTGCTTTCAGTACATTCACAAGGTTGTATAAACATCACCAACTATCTGATTCCAGAATATTTCATCACCACAAAAGGAAATCCTATACCCATTAAGCAGTCACTCCCCATCCTGCCTTCCCCCAGGCCCAGGCAACCACTAATCTACTCTCTGTTGCTATGGATTTGCCTATTTTGGACATTTCATATAACTGGAATCATGCAATATGTGGCCTTTTATATCTGGATTCTTCCACTTAGCATAATGTTTTCAAAGTTCATTCATGTTGTAGCATGTATCAATACTTCATTCCTTTTTATGGCTGAATAATACTCTATTGTATGGACACACCACATTTTTGTTTATCCATACATACATCAGTTGATGGACATTTGAGTTGCTTCTACTTTTTGGCTACTATGAATAGTGCTGTTATGAACATTTGCTTTATGTGAACACAAGTTTTATGTGAACATATGCTATCAATTATTTCCCACATAGAATTGCTGGGCCCGTTTTCTTTTTTGTTTTTTCATCTTCATGGTTTGTATTTGTCTTTCTAAAGAACCAGCTTTTAGATTGATTTTATTATGTTTTCCATTTCATTAATTTCATCTTTTAAGAATTAATTCCCACTTCCTCTTTTATCCCCCTCTTCTATCTTAAATTATTCTCTATTCTAATTTCTTAAAGTTAGTAGATTGCCCTTTATTTTCTATTTTTCTTACTAACAAAGGCATATAAGGCTATCAACTCTTCTCTGACACCTTTAGCTATTTTCCATAGTTTTTTACATAAAATAGTCTCCTTTTCATTGTTTTTCAAGTGACTTCCTCTTTAACCAAGGGTTACGTAGTATTTTAATTTCTAAGTAGTTAATAATTTTTGTTACCTTTTAAATTAAATTCTATTTACATTAGCTTACAATCAGCAAATGTGCTTGTAAAAATCTTCCTAAAATTTATAAATTTTTCTTTGTACCTAAACACAGAGATGTTCAAAAGAAATATTTAAAGAACATCAGATTTTACATATATATTAAATTATTTTTATGAATTATATTCCATTTCTCTTAGTCATTATTTCTATGTGTTTAATAGAATTGTCAGGACCTTTCCAGTAGTTTTTGCTTTATGTACTTATTTACTATAAATAAACCTGCTGTATACAGATTTATGTGGTTATTTTCTTCATAAACTGTGCCTTTTATCAGTACAGTATCTCTTTAGTATCAATGCCATCACCTTTGTTTTTCTGTTTTCCTTTTGTTTGCATTGGTCTGATGTCTCTTACGTCCACCATTTTACAAAGCCTTCTCTTTAACTTTGTCATGGGCGTTATTCCTCTAATATAATTTGAGTGATTTATGTGTTTAAACTCATTCTGACATCTGTCTTTAATGGGAGTATTTTGCCGATCCACATTAAACATAACTGATGCATTTATTTTTATCTCTTCTAATTACTTTTATTTTCTTATTTTACACTATTGTTTCCTACTACCATTTTCATTTTTTATTTGACCAAGTGGCTCTGCATTCTATTTCCTCCTTGCTAATATTGAGGTGCTATAGGATGCATTATTGTATTCCCTTCTTTACCTCCCTTTTCTGCTCTAATGAACAGACACTTTTTTGCCACCATGAGATTCTATCCCCTTTCCCCCTAAATAGATGAGATCTTCAGGATACATTCACTTTCCTCCCACTTCTCATCCTTCTGTCTCTCATCTCCACTACTCTTTTTCCTCCTCTTTTACTTTCCTCCTGCCCATTCCCCCATCAACTAAGTTTTCTTCTAAAAAAAAAAAAAAAAGATTTTATTTATTTGAGAGAGAGAGGGAGAGAGAACACAAAGGGGGAAGAGTAGGGGGGGAGGGAAAAGCAGGCTCCCCACTGAGCAGGGACTCCATCCCAGGACCCTGAGATCATAACCCAAGCCTAAGGCCGATGCTTAACTGACTGAGCCACCCAGGCACCCCCAACTAAGTTTTCATGAGACAGTTTAGTACTTTAAAAAGTTTCTTTATAGAAATTTGATCTTTTTATTTCAAAAGTCTGAAATTATATTTTATTACATATTTACTAGTCATCTATCTTTATCACTTTTTAAAATAGTTTTTATTTATAGTTTTACTTAAGTAATCTCTATGCCCAACATGGGCCTTGGATTCATAACCCTGAGATCGGGAGTCATATGCGCTACTAACTGACCCAGTCAGGTGCCCCTATCTTTCTCTCTTAAATGAAATTACACACACACACACACACACACACACACACACACACACACTAACATTAAAATGCTTATTATTCACCACTATATTCCTTTCTTCTTCATCTTCTTCATCTTGAAGTCTTTGTTCTGGTTTATTTGTTATTTGCTTATAATCTATTCTCAGGCATTTTCAGATGGGGTATAGTAATTACATGTTCTGAGTTCTTGTTTATCCCTAAATGTATTTCTTTCACCTTCACTAGCAAATGGTAACTTTCAGGGTGTTGATTCTTGGATTGTAGTCATTTTTCTTTTGTAGTCTGTAGATGTCATTTCACTATCTTCTAACTTGCTATGTTGCAGATAAGAAGTTCTATGATACTTTGATATTTTCTCTTTTGTAGAAATTTTGCTCTTTCTAATGGGAGCTTATAACACAGTTCAACTTGTTGTTAGAGTTCAGAACTGTTATCACAATATCCTTGTGTGTCTTTTCTTTCAATCAAGACCATAAATCAGAAAACCCTTTCAATCCACAGATTCTGATCTTTCTTAATCTCAGGAAAATTTTCTTCTATCATTTAATTTACCTCTCCTCCATCTATTCTTTTCTCTCCCTCTGTAATTCCTATTATTCACATATTTTGACTTCTGATCTGACCTCAAAGACTCATCCTTTTTATTCAAGATTTTCACATTTTTCCTCTGTTCTATTTCTTGCATTTGGTCTTTCAGTTCACTGAATCACATTTCAACGGTGATCATATTCTCCTTCAATTTTTCCACTGAGTTGTTCAATTGAGATAAGTGTTTTATTAGTATCTGAAATTCTTTTTTGTTCTGAATCTGAGTTTCCTTAAATGTTCTTTTTTTTTTTTTTCCAAATTCAGGTTGCACTTATTTTTGCCAACAGCACTAGTTGCTTAGAGTATGTACTCTCATTTTCCTACCTGATCTTCCTATCTCCCTCACTACTAGGTCCCCTTAAATGGATTGTTATTTTTCACTGATAACTCACTGGAGCTCAGTTCTGGTTGTTGCAGCATCTTCAACAGCAGACACACTCGGTGAAACGCAAAGGTACAGCCTGTCAGTTCCCTGCCAAGGCACGAGGAGGAAGATCTTTGTTCTATCTATTTCTTTGCAGTCTCAGGAACACAGAAAACTCAGCCAGCACGTTCAGCAACTTGGCGTATTAGTCAAGTGGGGAGACTTAAATACTTAAATGAGAAATACTGGTTTTCTCCCCTAGTGGTTCACACATCTCTGAAGCCCAAGCTCTTCTTCTCAAATTCTACTGTTTTCTGATCTTTATCTCTGAACTCCAGTACTGTTCTCTAGTTGTTTGCCCAAGTGAAAGTAGACATTTCAAAGCAGTGTCTCCACCCAAGGTATCATGGCAACTGTATTCAGAAAGGCAGTCAGGAATTGGAAGTGAAGGGGAAGATACCCATATGCATAGATCACTTTGTTTTCAGAATCTTTAATTTAAAAAAATGTTACAGGAAGGGAGGTGTGTGGATCTGGGGTGTGTTTGGAACTTTATTATATGATTCTCAAGAATTAATACTTTCCTCAGAAAGCATTATTCCTAAATATATAAAAATGACAATGTGTTTGTTCTCTTTATGCTTTTAGATACAGATCCCAAAATATACTACAGCTATTAATCATTAAAGCTTGAAGTAAGCTTTAATGCAATCCCAGCTTTAATTATTTCAGGACATAATTATCTTTTGTTTTAGAAACAACTTCAAATCAATGTGTTGTAGTTTCCATTAGTACAAAGACAAATTATGACTTTGCACAATCATGAAAGTTTCCCAAAATCCAACTAGCAAGTCTTATAAATGAAAAAACATGTCAGAGTTATATAGGAATTAAATGTGCATCCTGCACGGTGGCTTACATCACATTACCTTCCCTATTGTTCACAGCCCAATAACCCTTTTTGCTTCCTAAAAGAGCTAATGATATCACCTAACATTAAAGTGTTTCTCTGGACTAGACTTCTAAACAACTTAGATAATAAGGTAAAATAAGCTAACACTCTATTTTTTAATTGTATGACCTTTTTTGTACATTGTTTTTAAGAATTAAGAAGCTCATATAAAATGTTCAAAAGCTCAGTTGCAATCTACTAAGTGCAAAAAATTCTGTGGGTTATTTGTCCTACTATCCAGATAGGAATCATATAGGATATGAAATTTGGGTTTCATCCTGAATCACTAGGTAATGTAATTCTGTGTACTCTATTCAACACAATATCCTGAATTGATTGTAGATTTGCTTTACCATTGATGGGTGATATCTGATATATTTCTTTTCTGAATCACAGTAAATACAATTTTATATTGAAACTTCTGCCATGACAGAATTTCATTAAGTATCTAAAAGAATGAAAGATCATGAGCATGTATAAAATGTTTGGGTCTTAGAAAGTACAGAGAAGGCCTATAATAGGTAATAACAATTGTGACAATGCTAAATTTGAACTGGTCAACAGAAAATAAGGGGAAAGATAGCCTGGTAAGCAAGGATCCAAGTAATCTTCCTAGGACAGCTACAAAGAGCCTGATCAACATTGAATCCCTCCAGTGTACCAAGTACTATATTCAGCACTAAGGCTTTAAAGATGAATAAAACATGGTACTTGCCCTTAAAGAAGCACAATTCAGTGCAGTAGAATTCTAAATGCTACCTTTCCTGAGCAATGATTATCAAAGAATTTGAGTCATGAGTTAAACTGCATATAAAACATGAAACTGAAATTTACTTTATACTGGATGTACCCATTTTTGCATAATAAAACTCATCATACACAAAAAATAGAAACAAAGGTATTATGCATAACATGAAATTACAGAAAAGCAACAACCATTATTTTTGGCTTTTATATACTTTAGAAATTCACTTTATGCCAAATGTTGAGAATATAATGTAGAATATCTGAATCAGAAGAGCCTGGAATCCCGTTCATTTTTTTTCCATACTGTATATCAGCTCAAATCACCCATTTCAACACAGTATTGCCTTGTTCTCAACACTTTACTAGAACAAGAAGGATTATTAAGAGCATAAGTTTCCAAAGGTATTACTCTAAGGGTCACATATATAAAGGAAGGTCAGATGCAAACAACATAGCTGTTAAAAAGACTAGGTACCAAAAGATGCCAGAAGAACAAGAACAAGAGTACCCATGACAATGAACCTGAAGGGGAAAGGTGTCATGCATAAACTGAGCATTATCTTTCTACCTTCACAGTATATTTTTCTTAGTGATGTATCCATTTAAAACACGCAAAATGATTACTGTACTATATTTCCTAGTGCACTGAAGAGTCTGAAAAAAAGATCAGAGATATTGTCATAAGGAACAGTAAAGACATATAAGTAGTGGTACAGCACTTTCATTATTCTTTGTCTCCATTCTGATGACCCAACATATAATATAGCTCAACAATGAATATTATCTCTTAAAAACCTTTGAAGTCTCTAATACCTTGTAGACAAATGGCATGGCACACATAGCTGTTTGTAATCGGTTTGAGGTCTTCAAAATTATTTGAAATAACAAAAATTCACTTAAAAGTTGCTGTAACTCCCTTTTCATTAACCCATGTTGACTATCCTAAATATAATCCAAACTCATGAATGCTGACTTTACTGTGGCTGATCATTTGAGCCTATTACTGATAGAAATGCATTTATCCCATCAAATAAAAATTGAACCTTTCTTTCAGTATAGTAACAAATTAAGGAAAAGTTACAGTTACATAAGAGAAGTCTATACTCTATTCCACCTTAAGCTTTGTGGAGCCTGGTTTAAAACTCCAATACTGTGGAAAGGAGGAGATCAAAAGCTAAGTTACATAATGAAATGAAATAAAATTACAGTAGAAGTTATTTCACCGTTCATACTCTTAGAAAAGCTAACAGGTGTTTTCTTATATTTGAAAACTGGACAGAAGGCAGCAAATATATGTCCCTGGAAAGAGTGATTTCAGAATTGAGTGGCACACAGTAGATTCTCAATAAATGACAGCTATTCTCAGGTTTACCACATAGGTTTCTGTGCTAAACTGCATTTCTCTGTAATAGACCTAAACTTACTGCCTAATTCTTATTATTGATGACCATGTTTTTTTGTAGTGCCAAAACCACAGCAATCTTTGTATCCTAAACTCTGGGTGGCCCCTATTTAAGCCAGCTGTTGGTTTCTGAAACAAATGAAGGGGACAGACAACATATGTAAGGGCCTTCCAAAGTCAGTAGAATCTGTCCCACTTTTGAAGATACTGTTTCTGTTCTGTCTCATCCTTTTTTTTCTGTGTGATCCCTAGTTCTTGATTACTCAATAGCTGCTTAGATTTAGTTCTCCTTTGTGACCTCTACCTTCCAGGATTCCCAGTATCTAATGCTTCCTTTGACATGCTCCTACTCAGAATTTCCTCAGCCTCTTTTAACATCTGTTACCCAGCTCTACTGTTGTCCACAGAACCAAATCAGGCAGCAGCTACCCAGTCCATCCATTGTAAAACCTTTAGACAAAGTCCCTCTCAGCATTTGTAATTCTAGACTAGAGAGTTACATTTTAAAAACAGACTCTCCATAGCAACCATCCCTCCCACTTATAGCTCTTTCACCTTGTGCCCTTCTCTGAAGCCTTCTCCAAATCCACTATGCCTTTCTTGAAATAAAATAACCAGTACTAATCTGGGCAAGCACTGAGTGAAAATGGTCCCAGAATAGAGTCACGGTGGGGTGATGTTTAAGAATTTAGGTTATCTAGAGTTGAACCTGAGTTTGAATCCCCAGCTGTTATATACTAGCTGTGTGTCTATGAACAAGTTACTTCACTTTTCTGAGCCTCAGCTTGCTTACCTTTAAAAATGCCAAAATAAAACTACATGTCTCATAGGATTATGGAATTAATGGGAGAATATGCAGCTATAACCAATTCCTGATACACAGTAAGTGCTCAATAAATGCTGGCTGCTGTTGTTATTATTGGTTTTGTACAAGGACAGATATATTTTATTTCATTTTCACTATGTTTCCCACCAATAATTTTGCTACTCTTTTGGCACAGTGCCTTTAGAACAGAGTTTACATTAATTCCTCAATATATGTCTGGGTTTCAGTTAAGTAACAGTATAAAATCAGCTTCCCTTCTAAATATCCCTTAGAAAATTTTTCCCCTATTTGCATGCATTGAAGCACTCATATCACCTTTTAGGCCCTATGGTGGATCTAATAATTTTCTGGCCATGTCTCCCTATTGGTTAGATATTTGGTAGGCCAGAATAGCTTGGCATTACCTACTATACTGGACAGTATATACATTCTGCCTCTGAGGAGATTTATAAAATGTTTATAATTAGTACCAGAGTATCTACAGCTATGGGTTGAGTACAGGGAAGAGGAAGGGTCCGTGGATTGTATAGCTTTCTCCAGACTGCTGTTTCCATTTGTGAATAGGTAAAGTATGTGATGCTTTTGAGCCTCTCGCTACCATTCATACCAGCAAAAAAAATGTGAGTCAATTAAAAAGAAACTGAGAGTGAAATTTTAAATGAAAACTTTAAGGTTATCCTTAAGTAAACACCTACAAGTAGGTACAAATGAATTGTGTATAGCTGTTTGTTTCTATATATGACAGTACAGTATTTACAAGGTCTTTTCTAACGCAGATTCTTTCCGCTTTTCTTCATCAAGTGAGAGTCAACTTTGTCTCCCTTGCATCCTTTCTATGTAAATCTATCCCTGGATAGGTACCATGTAGGATCAAAAATCAAAAGCAGTAGTAAAAATTATAATGGCTCCTGAGTACTCAGAGTATATTGTTTGCTTTGAGAAGCACAAAAACCAAGTTTACCTTTTATCTTTGAAAAATATATCTATTTCTCTATATATTTCACAGAATTAGAAAATGACTATGGGTTAATTCATTCTGTTATTACCCACTTTCTCCAGTTAAGCAACTCTATGTGGAATAAAATGCAAGGAATCCTGCGTATAAATTCTGTTAGCAACATACCTTCATGAGTGAAAATGAATTGGTGAAACATTTATGAAAAATAGTAAGTTTATTATAATTATGAACTACAAAAGATTTTAAGTACTTAATTTTTATACATCTATACTTACACAGATACACTATATTTGAAAGCAAGTATCACTAAAATGAAACCTGTATCAAGGACTAAAATTAAAAAGCAAAGACAAATATTTTACGTATGCTCTTTCCCAGTACCTTACATATCACTTCCAGTCATATTACCTAAAGCTAAAATAAGGATCCAAGTGTCAAAAGAAAGATACTCATATTATCAGAGCTGAAAGAGACCCTGAAAATGAAGAAGGCAGAGATTCAGATTACGTGACATGCCCAAGATGATACAACTGCTGGCAGCATTAGGCCCGGAACAATCTCTCCTAACTCTACATCTGGGATTTCTGACAACGTGCAATAAAATAAAAGTTAAATCTAAGAGATGAGGGATTAATTAAAAGATTAGATGTTGTCCCCTCAAGTCGAAAACCTTTGGATTTAATAACTTTTACTTACATGATTTTGTATTAGTAGGAAAATAAATTGTAAATAACATAAAATTGTGAAGACTGACAAGAAATAATGAAAACTACAAAGAAAATTTATGCTGTTCCTTAAATCAGAACCATGGAAACGGATATTTTTTAATGTCTAAATAAAGCCAGAGATTTATTGGTTGTGTGTGCATGTATGGTAGTAGTGGGTTTTGTTTGTCTTGTATTGTTTTGTTTTGCAAATTGTTAGAGGGTCTTCCAATTTCCCTGTGCAATGGTAATCTGTGTTCCAAAAATGGGGGTACATTTAAATAAATTTCTTATAATTAATTATAAAGTACTTAACTATGGACACATAAGCCTCTAGAAACTTACTAAAGACAGAAAGAAAATGGTACCAAGAATTTCAAAAATAAAACCTAGATCTTTTTCATATTGTCTCAATTAGAAATAAAGAACATCTTTTAAAAAGTCAAAAGTAATTGAAAAAGAGATTAAATCAGTAAACCAATTGTGTACATTTTTCCTGAAGTGCATATTCATGAGCTGACAGTAGAAACAGGCTGGCTGCTTTGTTTGACTATAGTTCTGTTTACCTCATACTGTCAAGAATGGATTTTGACACTCACAGTATTAATATTGCTATTTTTATTGATATAATTAGCACTGCTATAAATAATTCCTTGGTTTGCTATATCTAAGTATATCATTACAATCAGCAATATTAGGGCTTCTTTTTCCTATATGATGCTTTGGAAATAGACTACTGGCCCAAAGAACCACAGTAACCTCATGATGTGGAAGGTATGGAAAAAAACACTGCCCTGTCAATAGAGACTACTGTTTTGTGTATGACTTCACTAAACAAACTAGTTTATATTTGTTTGAAACTAAAGTTTCTCACCAATCTGCTGTTTCAATTTCACATCACACCATATTGTACCTAAAACAGGCAATCTGGATTCCTGTTGCTACTCCCCCCCCAACCCCAAGCCCCAAACAGCTCAGGAATGGGTTTGAAATACAAGGCTTGAATATATAAAGCAAAAGAGTTAAGACACCCAAAATTCAGAATGGGTGGGTGAAAATAAGTGTGCTTGAAGTCATTTGTATAACTGCTAGTGGGTGGCCCACTTGTGAGTTTTTGATCATCACATGAAAGTAAAATCAAAACATATTTTATCATGCCTCTGGATCACATCAGCTGCAATGATAACCTTATCTAGACCTTGAATAGTTTGTTCATAAAACAAAGTGGGGTGACTGACCCAGTGCATACTCAACACAGAGTACGAAGGCCAAAACAAAATGACAATACAATTCAAAACAAGTTTGTAGATATTTTAGACTAGTATATTAAACCTTTCTTTGTCTCTATCACTTGACAGATGGTTAGCCTTCACACAGCCTAGTATCTCTGGCAAAGAAACGACTGTGTCTAGCCAATAACACCCCAAATTTTTATTTAAAATGCAGTGTACACATACTTACACTTACCTTAAAATATGAATATTAATAGATTAGTCATTTTACTTTATTGCTTATTTTATTACTATAAAAATCTGACAGATATCAAGATTTGTCTTTTGCCCTATGAATACCCCTTTCTGAAACTTTCAACTGTCTTATGTGGATCCAGGGTTCTAAGAACTCTTCACTTTAGATTTCATTCATTTCAAAGGGTTGCTTCTAATCATGCTTCAAAAAAAAAAAAAAACCAAACTTCCAATAACTTTTAATCCAGAATTATTACAAAATTTACAAAGATTTAATTAGCTTATGTTTCTATGTTGCTTGGAGCAAAGTTTTGGTAAGTAACAGTGAGTTAAACAAAATCACTGGGGAACATGTTAAGGACCACAAGGCAGGACTGAAATTATTTACCCAATACTGAAATATGCCTTTATTCAAAAATGCTCATATAAAAATGTATATTCACATACACATAAACACACATTAATCAACCATTAGAATTAGGAAAAGCTCTCTGTTTTTAACATTCTAGCAACATTCTTCCACTTTGCTGTTTAAAAAAAGATTTCACCTAAGACAATATATTCCATTAGTATAGTCTCTGCTTTTCTTCCTAAATCTTCCTATTTATAGCTTTCAGATGCTGGCAGGTCTGTATACAAATAGACAGAAGCAACCTCAACTGTTCTCTAAAGTACATTAATACGTACCCTTTCTGGAAGAGGTGATTACGCTACAAATTAGCATAAATAGAGATCTAATGTAGGTATAGAAATTCAAGCCCTTCACAGCAGGGGATGGGAGGGCTGGCGGTGGGAGAATTGTGTTAAAAAAAAAAAATTATCCTACTTAAGAACTGAATACCGATTTGGCTAACATAATAAGACTCACTGTTACAGAGAAAAATAACAAAAATCAGAACTCGTTATTTGAGAACTATGAACTAGGTTTTGGAAAGGTGAGACACCCACTACTTAAAGCAACACACTCAGCGTTAAATCATATACTCCGTTAACCAAGCACCACGTTTCCTTCTGTTAGAAACCTAGGATTTTTACACCTACAGACTAAATGATTAAAGTAATGCTAAAATCTTCTGTAATGTTCCTCTTGCATTACAAATGGTCTATTAAATCAGAGAAGTGCCAATCAAACGCTTTTGTAGTTTGAAAGAAAGGTTTAAATAACAAAGCATTTTTTGCAGGCCTTTCTCTCTTTAATGTCACCTATAAATTAATTACAACAAATTCCCATCTTCTCTTGATAAAACCACAACTGAAAAAGATTTAGGCACTTAATTTTTCAGACATACTCCTAAAACAAATTCTTACTAAAAAAGTAAGATATTTTAGTTTATGTTTTACCACGATTTGCTAAGAAGACAAAAAGCTCCATCGGAATTTTACAGTAAATTCCAAGACACAGATTTTTTTTAATATAAAGTAACATTTTATTTATTTCAAAGGCATGCTCAAAATTATAAAAAAATAAAACCTCTATTAGTTAAAAAGACCTACTGAAATGTATGGAGAACGTTTCATGACAATAACAAAGGGTACAAATAAACTTAGCTCTTTCTTTCTTATCATTGGCAATTAGTAAACACCTCCCTGCTCCTCAAACTTCTGTAAATTCTTTCAAATTGCACTCTCTTAAGTGAAAAAACTGCTAGGTTTTAAAATTTCATACAAAAATCTCTTCTCCTGGCAATCTGAAGTATGCAAACTATATGTGACATTAGAACATAAACTCCACAAAGGCAGGTTATTTTATCTCTTGTTCACTGTTACATCCCAAGTGTCTAGAACAATTTCATGAATTTAAACATCCATTTCAGAAAAGCATGATTATTTCAGAGAATAAAGCAGAGCCCATCAAGCTCCACTTCTGTATTCCAAATGTTTTAAAGAAGTCTCTCTTTGTCACTCTCTAAAATATTTTAAATAATTTTACTTTACTTATAAATTTTAGATCCTTTACAGTAACTAAACTGTACCTTTCTGTGCTCTTCTAAATTGACCGAATTATTCGGTCATGCCTTTTTTTTCTGGGAAGTCCAATTAGTTAGAAAGCCCTCTTCAGATTTTCAGTACTGAGATAAAAATAATTCATTTAAAATGGTTTCTTCCTTAGATTTTTATTCCTATACCAAGTAGTCAAATTCATATTAATTTGACAGCAAGATTAGTTGGATATCTGTGGGTCACAAAAACTTTCTGAACTAACTACATAGTTAACTGGCATCACATCTAGTAGTTCTAAACATACACCCCAAAATTATAACTTTCACATACAAGTTTTTTCTTTTCTCTAAACTCATATTGTCTTTCAGTAGCTAGTGAGTATACACATGAACTATCTATATCTTCTTGCTGTAGTAGTAATCTTAAAATACTGTCATCTTAATTGAACTAGACAGACAAGCATAGACTTCTTCCCAAAAATGGATAAAATTAGATAACTTTTTAATCTTAAACTTTTCTCTGTAGTCTGTTAAAATTGGGACCTCACCATGAAAGGGCGTATTGCTTTGGAGGCTGGTACACAGTTAACTTGTCACCTGATCTTCATAGGCAAAAGGCCTGTATTCCACTGGTCTGTGAGATCTGAAATCACAAAACCAAAAATACCCAACTGCTGGACTCACTGAGCAGCTAATATATTTCTAGAAAATTAGCTTTTCTTCTTCCTCTCACTTGTTTACTTGAGCACCATATATTCTTAAACCTAAAGCCCTCCAAAAGTGAGCTCAATGGAAATCACAACCACAATCTTAGGAATTAAACCTTGAGCACTGAACAATGAGTAACATCAGCAATTCTACAAGGGCAATTCCAAAAGCTTTTTTGAGAGAAGACCATTCCCAAGAGGGCACAATGGTATCACCATGCACTATTTGTGCATCAACTTTGCTACATTCTGATTAAGAATGAGAAGAGCAAAGACTTGAAAAATCAATGTAAATTGTTTTTTTTTTTTCGTAGAAATATAGAAATATCTACATGTAAAGCTGAAATGCAGAAAGTAGCCAAATCTGGACTGGTCAAACTTTTATGAGGGGCAGTGGAGGGTATATTTTAACTATTCCCATGTGACAGCAAATGTATCTGGGATTACGAGCAACAGATAAGAAAGTAAACCATTTATGAACTGAATTTGCTATGTTACTGCTTATCATTTAAAGGTAGTGTTCACAGCTATGAAATTTATTTACAAAATGATCGTTACAATTTGTTTTAAAACTTTTGATAGCAACAAGTTACGATAGTAACTTTAGGATAGAACTTGCTTGAAAACATGGGGTAATGAGTGGCCTCTGCTAATTTTATTAGCTGAAACTTAGACACGACCACGCAGTGAGAAACTCTCACCTTTACTTCATCTTGGTATTTTTAATGGCTAGAAGTAATGAGGACAATTTTCACACGTCTAGAAAGTTAACGTGTTCAATTTAGCTTAGGCCATGCTGATTCTGAGGATATTATTTAACCCACAGGCTTCCAAATTACTTCCTGTTTCGTTGAGATTTTTATTAGAGAACTGTCATCCTGCTACTGACCCCATTCAACTGGGTTCAGTGTTAAGAGATGAGCGGATTATCGCGCTAGGTAGTGTAGCTGTACGCCATATTGTGTTTTTCGCTAATGTTTATAGTTTATGTGTGTGCCTAGCATATGTTTGTGCAAGTGTGTTTATCAATAGAACTTTTAGAAAATCCCTGCCTCCTGCCTCTTCAGCATCCTTAAAAAGGATAACAGCTGCGGGGGGAGTGGTGCGGGGGGGAGCGGGCGAGGGAGCGCGGGGGGCGTGGGGTGGGTGGTGGAAGAGGACCAGAAAGCCACACAGATAGTAATGCATTAAACAGTGTAGGAAAGTGCGTTTCTTTTAAACTTTCAAAAAGCTTCCAACCGTTCTATCTCAGCTACCGAAACGCGTAAACATGTTTTAATGTTTCCAAAGGAGCCCAAAGGAGGAGAGAAAGAAGGAAAGGCGTGTCTTCCCTTCCCAAGCCCCCTCCTCTAGAGTCGTAGCAGCGAAGCAGGCGGGGGCCGGTAGCTTCGGTGTCTGGAGGGGCGTCCAGCGGCTCTGGGGCCAGGACACCTCCCGCCCCCCCAGTTCTCTGAAGACGCTCCAGAGACCGCGAGAGCCACGGCAAGCGGGGGAGGGCGAGGAGGGAGGGGGCGGAAGACAAGCCGGCGCCTCTAGCAGCTCCTGAGCCCCGGCTAGTCCCCCTCAGCTCCTCTTCTTGGAAGCGGCAACTCCAGGCGCAGGGAGTGGAGAAAAGAAGGCAGAAGACACATTTCCAGCTGCAGGACGGCCCGCCCGCCCCAGGGACCCGGGACCCTCCCGCNCCCGCCCGGCCCCACAACAAATTAGAGTTTTGGGGGTTACCTCCTCGCGCTCTTTAATCTTCTTTCCTCAACTCCTAAACTTCCCCCCGCCCCTACTTCTTCGGCAGAAGGCCCACATTGGGTGCCTCACGCCGCGAACCCTCTATCTTTTCCCGGTATTGGGTTATTCTTATGCCACTCTTGACTTCAGTGAGCCAATAAGAGTGGGACGCCCCTCGTGAGGTTGCCGCCCATAAACAAAATGCACTCTTCCTCCTCCTCTCCCTTGTTCCCGCCCCCATCTCCTTCTTCCCTCATCTCTACCACCTTCGATTGGGCTAGAAGAGGCCCAATCCGCTATCTCAAACACCCATTGGGGAATGGAAACTTCGCTCAGAGAATTGTTAACAGGCGATTGGTCGACAGTCTTCCCACTCCCCCCACCTCTGCCGCACCTTCGCCCACTCTGGAGAGGTCAATCGTATCTCGTTGTTCAGTGATCCGAGAGGTGGAAGGCTATTGGTTGAGATAGCCCTTCAGACCGGATTGGACTGAGTCATGATTGGTCAGCACCGACACGATCATGTTTGGTTGTCTACTCCTCCGCTCCTCCTCCTCTTTTCCTCCACATCCCCGCCCCCTCCCGACTGCTTTTACTTTCTACGCATTTCTATTTCCTCCTTTATTTATTTATTTGTGATAAACTTAAATGACCCGGCGACGGAGGCGGGACTCGCGGCGAGGCAGAGGATGACGAGGGACGGCCTGGGGCCAATTGCCGAGGGGGCTGCGGGGTGAGGGGCAGCTTCGGTGGCCAGTGAGAGGCAGGTGTCTGGAGCGCGCTAGGCCTGTGGAGCCGGGATGCCCCAGCGGAGGCGGCGGTTACCCGCTGTCTGGCGCGGCGAGCCGGCGGGGGGAGCCGCGGAGGGGAGGAGGGGGTGTCGCTGTCGCAGACAGCTGAGGCAGCAGGATGGAACGGATCTAGGGCGGTGGAAGGAGAGCGGGAGCGAGGGTCTGGCGAGGCGGTGGCGCGCAAGGCCACACTGGGTCAGGCTTGATTCCTGCCCGGTAGGCTGCAGGTTGCCAAGCCAGGAGGTCAGCAGAGGCCGCCGAAGCAATGCCAGGTCTCAGAGGGAAAATTGGTCCGTTCAGGAGGTTTAGAAAAACACTGTGTAAAACAGTTCGTAGTAAGCCGCCCTTAATAAAAATGAGGATATTATCCTAACGGGAAAAACAGATTATGTTTCTTATTACTAAACGCCTGAAGTACCAGCGACACAACCGGAGCCCACAAAATTCAATATCCTGAGGGCTAGAAGAAACAAATAAAGCAACACGAAAAATTAAATGCGGTTCAGATGCTTCAATAAAACCTTCATCCTCATCCATTTGTCACTCAACATAGCACTCCCCAGTGCCAAATTCTTACCAAGTGTTAGTCCAATACTTAGGCATTGGGAAAAAAATGAAGCTCAAGGCCAGCAAGATGCTCAGGAAGGATTCCTAAAAAGGGGTGAGATGGGGGGAGGAGGGGAGGAATTTCCTTTCACTATACAAAGGAAAAAAATTTTTTCTGTGAAAAAAAGAAGTTGCACTCTTTTAGGGAACTCATAATAATTTATCACAAATTAAGGGACTTTATGAAAAATACCATGCATGCAAAGAATTTATTTGCAGTTTGAAAACTATTTTTTATGGAACGCGCGTTTGATGTTAAGATCTCTGAATATTATCTTAGACTTCACTGGGATATACAGCATGCATTAAAGAAAAAGTTATTCATGACACTTGTTAGAGGTGGTTAAGCCGACTTTATTCAGGACCACTGAGAGAGATAGATAGGACCACTGTGATAGAATTTTGCAGTGGGAGCAGGAGTTGGGGCTGAACTCCAGCTGCATCATGGGCAAGTGGGAATTTTAGCCAAGGAGCAAGGTGAAGGTCAGTGGATGGAAAATTACTACAAAGCAACATTAGGGGTGAGTGGGAATTTTGGCTAAAACAACCTAAAAGGATTCTTGCTGGAGACAGGCCAGAGTGATCACACATCACCTGGAGAATGGTGAAGGATTAGGAACCTGATCATGAATGAAGAGTGATGAGATTGGGGGCCAGGGGTAGGTCCTTGCTAAACTGACAGAGAAGGGTTCTTGCTAAAACACGATTTTACAAGGAAGCACACAGATGCCTGCCTTTGATTAGGGGTCTTTGGTGGGACCTAAGCAAAATAAATTGGCCCTGGTGAAAAAATATGTACAAAGCCTTGACCTCATAAATACAATTAAATCTATCTTTTGAGGAAAGTATGAGTATCTCAATATATAAAAATACTGAATCAGGTGTCAAGTCTGAAGTCCACTGAAGTGTACAAATTGCTATTGAATCTGGAAGCTAAAATATTTTAGAATTTATGTATAAATCTTAGCTGAAAAGTCATGTACTGACACTGTAACAAGTGTTCCATACAGAAAAATCAGCTTTACATGAGAAAATTCAGTAAAATGTAACAAAGGTGTCTAAATAGTTAATCCCTTAACTTTTCCAAGGGGCAATGGCCACTCCCTCTATGTACTACTTAAAACTCATCCTTTTCAACAAGTTTTTAAAGGTATTATTCAATGTACTGGCATGAGACTTGTTAGGATTATAATGATAAGTCATTAGGAAAGCAGTGTAAAAATGCTAATATTCTAATTTTTAAATATAAAATAGTCTTATTTATATCCAGTTTTACTGATGTGAGAATCTGGGAGTTAGAATGCTCTGTCTATAAGGAACACCTCAGTTGTATATTTATATTGCACACCCACAGACCTCAACCACCAACCCCACCCCCCCATACAAATATTTGGGAATATTTGCAATACACTGAACTCATCACTATACTGAATACGAAAGTTAACCAAATTAGATCATGCTCTCAAGGGACTTAGATTCTAATAAGGGCACTAATTAGACATAAACATTAAAAAACTATATTACTAGCCAAAACAAGAAGAGTCTTGATGGAATAAATAAAGTGTTACGGGAGGTCAGAAAAAAAAAATACCGTTTACATTTTGAGGAATGGGCAGTAGGAAATTAGGAAAATCTTAATGGAAGAAGTCTTTCGAGATGGTGTTTTTAAGGATCTGTTAGAGAACTCAGCACCTTTCCTCACATAAAATCGCATATGAAATACGCTTTTTTTTTTTTTTTGCCATTTACTCAAAGACAAGTACTACTTTTCTATATATGTGCTCACCATTAACCTGAGCAGATAATAGCCAATAAAAACATTAAAAGAAAAATGACTCTTTTTTGATGAAATAAAGTGGAGGTAAACATCAAAATGTGTTAGGACAACATGCCAATTATGAAGGTTAGACAATTCCATCCAAAGCAGCTAAAGGGAGAGTTCTATAAATCCAGTTAACTCAAGTGTGATAGAAGTTATTCAGGCCCTGGATGCTTATTTAAAATTTGCCTTGACACCCTCCCCCCCCCAATATGGTAGAAACATGAAGCTCTTTATAATTATTTGACTGGATTTGCAGGGGCTTGTGTTTTCCTAAGTTCCTGTACCCAGGCACTCACTTCCTTGTGTATTTTCTCTTTCACCCCAAACCATTGATTTAACTCACAGCAGAGCCATGAGTTTCCACCAAAACCTCATTTACGTAATGAAATTAGAATGGACTTGGCTAAAGATTGTGATTTTAGGGAAAGGAAAGTAGAGGTAGTGGAAAAGAAGAAATCTACTAACTAGTATGGGGTTGGCCCAGGATAGGCAAACCAAACAAGGGAACAGAAGAGAACCCAGAAACAGACTCATGCTTATGCATAAATGGCCTTTTGATAATGTTACATACGATCAACACAGATTACTGGGAGAAAAGAGACATTCAATAAGTGGCATTAGGAAAATAGGGGATAAAGGAAATTGAATTTCAAGTTTACAAAAGATATAAAAATCAGGAGCACCCGGGTGGCTCAGTCAGTTAAGCATCTGCCTTTGGCTCAGGTCATGATCTCGGGGTCCTGGGATTGAGCCCCTTGTCAAGTCAGCCTCCCTGCTCAGCAAGGAGTCTACTTCTTCCTCTCCCTCTGCACCCCCCAACTCATGTGCCTGCGCGCACATGCACTGTCTCTCTCTCTCAAATGAATAAAATCTTTAAAAAAAAAAAAGAAAAATCAATTTCAGGTCCTAATAGGGACTAGATTATGTATTCCGCCTGCAAATGGGAGGTGGGTACTATAATTGATGGTTCTGTCTGAATTACATGACTGGATTCTGGGAGCAACAGTCCCGAAAAGGAGCACAGGATAAGCAAAAACAATAAATGTAAGAATAGCAAAAAGTTCAGGGATTTCCTTAAGTCCCTAGACCCAGTTGTGCCTGGGACAAACTATATCCTTATCATTCTTTATTATCACAAGTTAATCATTTTCTTTTAATTGGTTAAGGTGATTTGAATTGGGTTTGTGTCACTTACAATAAGTCTTAGTTGATGTCCATTGGTAATTTTACAGTTTTATTTACATAGATCACACAAAATTTCATCATTACCACTGAAACCAGTTTATAGTTGTTTTCCACAATTGTAAACAGGGATATTTTTTCCACTACCAATTTTTATTACTTACATGTAGAAAAACTATTTGTGTTTGCATATTGAGTTCATATGCAGACATCTTAGCAAACACTTAACAGTTATCAGTTATTTCTCTTGATTTTATGTCAACATTCATATCATCTTCTAATAGTGATAATTTTTCTCTTTTTTCAGTGTTTGTTATCTACTGTTTCTTTTTCTTATTTTATTTTGTTGACCAGACTGAGAGCAAAATGTTGAATAGTAGTTATGGTATGTGCATCTTTGTCTTATTTCTGAATTTTTGACATTTTCCCTTTCTGTTTCTTGCTGAAAGTTCTGTTAAAGCAGTTGCTGTATATTCATAGTTTCCAAAGTATTGTATCTTAAAAATCATGAATGAGTATTGAATTTTATCAAATATCTTTTCTAAATGTATAAAATAATGATGTTTTCCCTTTATTCTGTTAATGCATTGAATTACAATGATAGATTTACTTGTGCCGAACCATTCTTCCATTTCCAAATAAATTGTTTAATTTTATTACTGTTTAAAAAAGAATGTATTTAATTTACTAATATTTTTATTTTGGAATTTGCAAACTTCAGAGATTGATGTTCATAAGTAGGATGAACCTTGTTCAGCCTTTATCTAATTTTGAGATTTTTATTGGGCTAGCCTTGTAGATTTAGTTGGGAAAATTATGTCTTTTACCATACTTATGGTTTTTCTTCCTTTTTTTTAAAAAGGATAGATCTTCATCTATTTTCTCAATTCTATAGTCTTTAGTCACTATACCTATCTAACTCCTCCTGAGTCATTTTGATAATTTAAATTTTCTTAGAAAAGTATTCCTTTCCCAAATTCAATTTTTTTCAAATTTTCAAGCTTACTTTTTAATTTGCATAGTGTTATTTTATTTTTTAATCACTCATCTTTTTTAAGTGGCCATAACCAGTGTCTTTGACAGCACCACATTTATTTCTTTGTGAGCAGATGATTTTATTTGTTTATGTATTTGTTTATGTAATTGTGTTTGCAATTTGATTTCTTTAGCTACAGACATCTGAATCATCTCCCTACACGAGGGAATTTTAGAATTTTGTACCTTATCTATGACTATGTAACAAACTATTCTAAAACTTACAGCTTAAAACAAACAACGTTTTATTTGCTCCCGATTATATGAGTTAGTAATTTGGGCTAGGTTCATCTGAGTGGCCTTCTACTGGACTTCTCAGCTATTGTTTGGGGCTTCACTCTAGATCACACAAATGTCGAATGCTCCACTTGTTTCCCCTTTACATTATTAGACTCACTCTATCTATGGCAGGCCTTATTCTCAGTATATGCATAGACACAACAGATATTTCCCAGGAAAAAGTAGTTGGCAATTCAGCTTACCCAAGAGAAGCCCTTTTCTCTCTGGTATTTTAGTTCCTCAATTCTTCTTTGTATCCACAAGTCTCTGGTGTTTTTAAAAATACAGTTCTGTAATTTATGTGATTTTTTTTTCCTAGTTCAAGTGGGAGTTATGGCCTGTTACTATCTCTGCAACCTGCCTGAAGGCAGAAATTTAACATTTTAGTTTTAATTTCAGATATTTTTCAGTTGTAGAATTTCTGTTTGATTCTCTTTGATGGAGTCATGTCTATGCTGAAATTCTCCAGCTTTTCCCCTTACTCTAAACATATTAAACTTATTTAGTAAAACATACTTATTTAAGTAAAACTCCCACACCTGTGGACCTGTTTCTGTTGTTTTTCTCTTGGTTTGAGTCATTCATTCCTGTTTTTTTAGTATGTCATATAATTTTTTACTGAATGCTGTTATTGTGATGAACAATTATGGAGATTAAGTTTTCTTCTGGGAGGCAGAAGAGAGCAGGCAGAGCGCTTTGATCCTGATGCAGTCTGGTGTTAGCGTTTATTCGAGAACATCTCTTTGAGGCAGATTTATTTCCACAGGCAGAGCCTTTCTGGGGGCTCAAACGAAAGCCTGGGTATTTACAGGTTCTCCTCCATTTTAGCAATCTTTGAACTCCATCCTCTGTCTTCCAAACAATTTTCTGCTCAGCTCTAGCCTCATAGCTGCTGTTTTCTGGTAGATTTCTTGGAGTTACTCTCTGCATATATAGCTTAAAAGTTCAGGCTTCTCAAGGTAAATTGAATGCATAGTTTTGGCCTTACCTGGGTCATTCCTTCCTCTCTGAAATTCTGTCCCTCAAGTTTCAACCACTTTGGCAGAGTTAAAACCTGTCCTCTTTCCTGTAGCTCTCTACTCAGGCTCTGTCCTCCACTTTGTGAACTAGCCAATGCTTCAGGGAAAAGGCCAGATTGACTTTAGAGCTCACCTTGTGCTTCTCTTATCTCAGGAATCATAGCCCTTCAAACCCTGTCTGCATCAGTTGTCTTCAAATATTTTATGTATTTATAATTTATTCAGTTTTTATAGGTGTTTCTGGCACATAATTAGTCTAATCAAAGTTACTCCATCAAAACTGGAACTCCTATGAATAATGTCATTTTACCATGTTGAGCTTATAAAACCAGGTTACTTGTCCTTTACTATTCAAATTAAATATTCATAATCATCATCTAATAGAGTAAGTATGTCCTACATTCCAGTTCAGGATGTCCCAATGATAAGTCTAAAATTCTCAGAGATGCTTATTAAGTCAAGGCAGTCATTCCTACTGATTTTATCATGCCCAAAATAACCGATTTACTCACTAGGGCAGGTTTCTACTGATTCTGTTTCTATCCAGTGTTTTTATGAAAACTGATGGGTCTCTCTGTAAGGTAGATAATGCTTTAGTACAAAACACATACGTCACTACAGCTGGCCCCACTTCGGTTTCTTAGGAGTCAGGCCTGGTGTTCAAACCCCTTTCCCCATGTTAGTATCATTTATGGACCCACAAGCCTGGGCTTCAAATCTTATTGTGATTTTTTTCTAGAGATCTTTCCAAAAAAATGAATGAGAGTTTATTCTTGGCATCTACACAATGGATGGGTGGTGGCATCAGAAAGATTTCTTGCCTCATCCACTTGTGGGGCCAGAACAAGCCCTTTCCTCCAAACCATGTGTCCTAATCATCAAGTAAGGAATGAAATTATTTTCTTCGCTGTCCTAAGGTCTACTGTAATTTCTGTCCCTAGATAAGTCACAATTTTGGCTAGGAAAAAATGTACAATAATGCTAAAGAACAATCATTTAAATGTGATTTACCTGGTAAATTTCTCCCTCTTGGAGGTTCCATTTTTCAGTGAATGCCTCAGTGTTGACATGTGGACCATTTTAAAGTTAAAGAATGTCCATAGATCTGTATACATTGGGAAACTACTATTGCTTTTGTAACAAATTATCACAAACTTAGTGGCTTCAAAAACAAAAATTTATTATCTTACAGTTCTGGACATGAGAAATCCAAAATCAGTCACAGTGGGCTAAAATCAAGGTTGTCACCAGCCTTGTTCTTTCTGGAGGTTCTAGGGGAAAACCCATTTCCTTGCCTTTTCTAATTTCCAGAGGCCACCTGCATTTCTTGGCTCATGGCCCCATCTTCCATCTTCAAAGCCAGAATCATAGCATTTCCAATCTCTCTCTACTTCTAATATCTTCTTGTTTTTACTCTGACCCTCTTGTCTTCCTCCTGTGAAGATCCTTGTGACTATATTGAGCTATCTGGATAAACCAGGGTAATTTTCCCATCTCAAGATTCTTAATCACATCTATCAAGTCTCCTTTGTTATGTCACACATTCAGAGGTTCTAAGGATTAGATTATGGAACTCTCTGGCAGAGGGATCAATATTCATCTTATCACAGAAGGCCTCTTACCACTATCATCCTCATACTCTCGAAAAGCCTAAGGAATATAGGAATTGCATTTTAAAAATCCAACTTAAGAGTCTATACATAACTTCCTAAATCTTAGCAACAGTCCTTGAGTAAATATTTTTTATACAGCAATTCCAAAACCCAAAAACTGAGCCACTCAATTTCTATATAGTTCAAGGGCTTCTGGACTAGTTCCTAAGGTGTAGACATTGGGGTGGATGAGGTAGAGATGGCAAGTAGGATTTCTCCATTGCTAAATGTTTTGTAGAGAACAGTCCTAAAATCTGTTCTTTTAAGATCTTTCAAAACCATGCAACAGTCTGGAAATAGCTCAGTTTATCAAAGATTAATTACACGCCTCTCACAGGCCAATGGAAAATGCATTGGTGCCTAATCCAGAATCACAGCTAGGAAGCTAGAGTCAGAAGAAAGTCTATGAGCTTCACCAAGGTCCTTCTTTGTCCCCTTTGCAAATTCAGACAAGTATGCTCTAAGACAAAGCTATTTTATTTTTTGTCTATCTGTAATTTGCAGAAAGAAACAAAAAGACCTTTGGTGACTTGTTTTTTTCTTGAAAAAATATGACTTTATGAGAGAGGTCTTTGTGAACCCTGCAGAAAGTGGACCATGCCTCTAGGTAAAGAAATACTAAAGTCATCACCTAATAGGAAAAAGCAGAAAGGAAATTAGAAATCTTTTTATTTTCAAATTGTGCATCTCCAAACTCTTTGTGCAGAAAATTAATCTGCTCTGTATTAAATCTCCAGAAAAGATTGGTTTAAAACTTCTTTTTAGTAACTCCATTGTTTCTTGAACATCTTAGTTAGAATTTTCATGTTTTGAGGTTTATGAAATGTACCTCAATGAATGATATTCAAAATGCCAAGGACATTTTGGGTTTCTTCTTTCTTTCTTCCTTTTTTTTTTTTTTTTCATTTTGAGTTTCAAAACAAGATGCCTTCCTGAATTCAGGTTTAAGCAGCTATCCTCATAAAAATCTTTGGCAAGTACAGAAGCCACAAGGGGAAATGACAATAAACTTTTCAGTTTGAAGGCTGGCTATTTGAAAATATGGTACCTATTTTCAGCACCTTTTATAGATATACAATAAACTTGGTTGTTTAAGGATATGCAAGCACATAATGTTTAATTGATTTTTTTTGGCCTATTTAGAGATCATAAACCCCCCAAAATGGTAAGATTTTTTTCTACTTCTTTTTAAATAAGTCATCATGAAAAATGTTTTCCTTGCCCTCTAATTTTACCGTTTCCTTCAAGCCTCTGTAGCCTATACGCTTTGCAAATAATGTTGAACATTGTGAGACCGTTGGACTGTCATTCTGAATGAAACATTTTCTGTGGATCCATACACATCTGTCACTATGGGTGGCACTAAGAAGCTCACTCTGGGAGGGGCAAGGAGGGTTTCAGAGCATAAAGATTTACAATTGTTCAAGGATTTCATTGAAAGACTGGTACTGTTGAAAGATTGTAAGAACTACACACTTGCCGTACGTGATTGTATTCTCAGAAACTTGGGATTATTTCAATTTGGGGGACAAGCAAATAAGTGGTTGCTCATAAATAAAAGGTCCAGGAGCATAAAGTCACAATCCTTGCTAGCTTTTCTACTTCCCGTCCATCCTCAGACCTTTTGGCGCTTCCCGTCAGTAGTGTAAGAGAAGTAGTAGGTATGCATGAGATAGATTTGTGTTTCTTCATAGAGGGCCAGAGACCAAGTGAAAGAAAAGGAAAAGCACAGACCAATTTCCTGATTCTCATTCCGAACAATCTCATTTACTTTAATCTGTTCGTACTGGATCAGTGCTTGCATACTTTGTTGTCCATTCTACCTACCCTTCAAATCCGAGATAATGTAAAATTTGAATTTGTTAAGAATGCAAGGCATAAATCCTGAAAATTATCACATTATTACATTGTTATTTGAATTTATACATGATGATTTAAATATGATTTGTATATCACTTAAAATATCTGTAAGGCATCTCCCTCACGGCCAATCAAAGTTTAAACTCTAAACATTCAGTTATTTATGTATCGACATATGTTTATTGAGAACTTCCTAATTTTGCTAAATATTGTATGCACTTATACAAATTACTAATATTCATGAATCTCTACCCTCATGCAGTCTATGATAGTCCATAGTAGTCTACCTATCACACAGTCTAGTGAAAGAAGCATGTTAATTCTACTGCCATCTAATAAGGACCATGGTGGAGGTAAGCCTTAAACCAAACATTTATTGAATGTTTACTGTATGCTTAAGGACTATATATAGAGTTAATTTTTCCATAGCTTTATGAGTTAAGCACAATTATTATCTCCGTTAAAACAGAGAAGAATTGAGGCTTAAAAGGCATAGTGAATTCTCGGAGAATGTCAAATAGTTTACTGTGACTGACATCTAGTTTACCATTGAGATATCCTTTATTGTAGGATTGAATTGATTCATGAGATGTCTTTTGATAGTCTGGTTGAAATATCATCTAATACAGCTTCGCTCTCTTTCAACCTGTATTTTAATCATTGAGCTTATGGCCTTCTTGTCTGACTGCTTTGATGTTCTGTCCATTGGTGAGGAGGCCTAAGGGTGATGGGAGTAGAAAAATTCTTGGAAAGATGGGTCCAAAACTCCTGTGACAGTAATAGATGCATGGAAGAAAAGAAAAGTCCAGAACAGGATCCCCCCATAAAGATAGCACCCAAAGAGGAGATTTCAAAAAGATAAGTGTAGAGAGAGGAATGAAGCCATACAATGTCAAACCTCTTGTTTCATATTGGAAGTTTCATCCCTTAGCACTGGAGTCCAGCAGAGATCTTAGCCTTGATTCATGCAGTCTTTCTTTATTCATTGTGGTGGTGGAGAGAGAGGAAGCCTTGACCCTCCTTTGCAGCCTGGAGTATAAAATAGATAATAATCACCCTAGGATGAGGACCTAGTGAGGTATTGAGAGGGTAATGTAATTTATCTAAGCCATTTTTGAACTTTTTCTGTACTATCCCTTAAAGTAGCAAATTGGTGATTTTGCCTGAATAACAACTTAAGGTTTTCTGACCAAGGGTTATATTATATTCAACTTAGTTCTGAAAGATCATAATATTTGTTTCATCTCTGTTTTGTTTTCAAATCTCGCTCTTATGATAGCCCTTTCAATGGACTGGGAATCCAGTCTGAGCCCATAAATTGTGCAAATCAGAAACACTGCTGAGTTAGTCAGGAGTCCACATTCACAAGTAGAAGGAACCCAGTTCAAGTCAATTTAAATAAGAAAGGATACTATATTAATTTACATATGAAGAAGGAACCTCATTGCTGTTACCAAGAAAAGTCTCACCTGCTCTCTTTCCTGGCTCTTCTTTCTTCACTTTGGCTTTATTCTCAGGTGGGTTATCTCCATGTAACAGCAGAAATGGTAAAATGGTAAGTGAAAATTTCAGGCATACATGATCCTAAGCATGAACTGGTTTAAATAATAAATGTACTGGATCACATAACAGATAGAACTCCAGATGTAGTGCAGTTTGAGATGTGGTTCAATCAGACTCTCTGGGATTTTCTTAGTCCTTCTTAGGGTCCTAGGCCTCACAGATGCATAGCACATCAGTCAGAGTAAGAGAACAAATCTTTCCCCTCAATTATTGGATGGAAATCCTGTATTTCATTCTGTGAGGACTAGCTTATGTCATCGCCCATCCTGGAACAAATACCTTGGGCTAGACACATAGGAATTCTTCTGATTGGCTCATACTAATCAGGACCCATGACTGGAGTTGGGGGTGGTAAAGGTCCCATCCAAGCCAAATGCCTGCTATGTAACAGGTGGCAAGTGAGATGGATACTGGAAAAGGTAATATCCACAATGACAGGACAGAATGCATATTTCTTTACTGTTTCAGCAAAAGTTTTGAAGGAGTTTCCCATTGGAGAGTTCCATTGTCTCAGGCCCCACTAGGCCGAAAGACGAGAGAGTGAGTATGCCTTCACAAGCAGAGATGAGTTTTGGCAGCAGGCCAAACAATAGCTGTGTACTATAAAATACTTCTGAATCACATCTCCAGTTGTTCTATTTTAACTTCTAGATGGAAGTTGGTCTTGTCTCCTGCCATAGACACACAGGCTAATAAAATAACATTTTAAACTTCTTGAGTACTAACAGCTGAATTTTTATTTAGAGTATGAAAAGATTAGGTAATATTTTCCAGTGGAGGGGGAAATTGAGATTTATAGCAATAGCATTTCTTACACAGAAAGAAGCAACGTCTGGTTTTCTGGAAACAAAAGCTAGAAGAGAATAAATCATGTTTTAGGAAAAATTGGTAGGAAATGACAGTTTCTCCCAATCCTTTCATAAAATGCAAGAATTAGCGTGCTTTTCAAAGGGTAGAAATGCAGTGATGGCTGGTAGAGGGACTTAATTCTAAAGAAAGGACATACAGGATAGTCTCTGCTTTTTTGCAATTTTTTTTCTTTTTATTAATTAGGAAAACAGTACAAGTAATTCGATCCTGAATACATTTTAAAAATACATGGTTGTTTTTCTTGCATCTTTATTGAGTATTTCAAAAGTTAAAGTTAAAGCTTTAAAATTTTGTGAAAGTTGCAGATTCAAGTATAGACTTCCAGGGAAGGATCAAAGTTATGAGATGTAATTTAAGAATATTGCTAAATAAAATCCTTCCAAGGTAACCTGCCTTTGATTTATCTTTTCTATTAAAGATTAATAGTGTGAAATGTCAAAACATCACAGACTTGAGGAAAACTAAAGCCTTGTAGAGTTAGTCTGTAAACTTATATATAATGAGCCTCTAGTGTGTTGTCAGAATGCAGTGTAGAGATGAAGGCTGAGAGATAATACCCCATCCTCTGCTTCTATTCCCCAAGGTGGGTGTGGCTAATGGTGGGCAGTTCAAACAGCTGACGATACACTAACCTGATACTTTTTTGGCTCACTCTCTTTTCTCACTCTTCCTCTCCATGGAATTTTTTTCACCTCCAGGTATGATTTTTATCTGTGCAAAGAACCAAGGGATGAAAAGTTTTGCCAGCAGAACATTTGTTGCCATGCATACATAGTAGTGGTTTAAGGAAGTTGTTGGCTGATTCTCTGTCTCTAGTGTAAGTAAATTAAATGCAGGAGAAAATAATAGATTTGATAAACTGTTCTGTTCTTTCTGCTGTCTGGAAAGAAGTCTTGTAGGACATCCTACATCTGAAAGAAAGAATTCAGTTGTTATTGTTGAAAATAACATATACATTTAGAATAATTTTTAAATTGGTATTAGAAACAATGTTGGGATTGGATGTCACTCCAATTTAATATGTTCTTCTTGGGGGTCTCAGTGTGTCTGAAGACTGGACTAGCTCCTTTGGGAAGATACATAATATCTCTGCCTTCAAAGAGCTTTTAGTCTCAGTAAATAAAAATACAAGCATGCAATTTGCAATAAAAACACGGGAGAGTGTATAATAAATGGCTAGTGTTTTGGTTAGTTATTTTCATTTCCAGTCCTAGAGACTCACTGAGGGCTTTCATTAGAATTCATGTTATAAGAGAGATGGGATCTCATGGAACTCCAGGATAAAGATCCATGCCGTAGTATCATAGGAAGATATGGGCTGGAGACTTGTCCTGGATTCAAGGCAACGGGTAGGACCCCAGCACCAATGGTCTGCCATTCATTAATGGGTTATGACTACTCTCTGGGTCTATTTTTCTCTTTGTCTTTCTCTCTGTCCCCTCTTTTCTAGAGTTTGAGTTCAAATTACTGAGAGAGAATCTATTTGACTTAGCTAATTAATTCAAACTTCATTCGGCTTGCGTTCTTCTCACCCAGCCATTAGCTAAAGGGTACATGAGCCAGCTGTTTGTTGGAGTTGAGGGGAGGAGTGACCTGTGAAGGACACTCCTCCCTTGGGCTACCTCTTCCACAAGGCGTTGTGAGTGTGTGGCAGGGGGCACCATACACAACATGAAAACAGCAGTTAAGCATATTGCTAATAAATGTGGTGTAAGATCAAAGAAGAGAGTACTTAATGTGGAATTCTTGGCCTAGTGAGACTTCATGGCAAATAGGGATTTGAATTTTGTCCTGAATGGTGAGCAAGAATCTTAGTTTGTAGAGAGTAGGGAGAAGGGATTCTAATATTAAAGTGTTGGGCTGTCTGAATAATAGCTACAAAACAGTCTTTATCTTTACCTGTAATAACTGGGACACATTTTTAATATAACTTTAAAATTTTTGACTCTGAGCCCAAAAACACTTATAGCATTTAATTAGTCTGATTAAGGACTAATTTTCTAGTTGTGGAGGTGAAGCCAGGAGCAGTTTTTTCCCCTACTGAGTAGGTCTTTATGCAGAGATGTGATCTCCATGTGGAGATAAGCATACTCTGACTACATGGCCATCCTCACATGAGCTAAAAGGGAGGAAGTGGGAGAATTCCCAGCAAAGAGAAGGAATTAGGAAGTACAGTTTCTTACTTCTCCAGGAAAAGTACAGAGAAATTTCCTTGGCTTCCCTATCCATTGATAGAAACTATATTTGCCAACACATGTGTACTATGGTTAGGCCAGGCACGTAGATGGGAAATATTCTATTTATATCTCTGATACAAAATTTTCAGAACAAAAGCTCCCCCAAAAGTCTATCCCCGAACAAATCAAGGAGATAGATCCCATTTTAGAAATGAAGCATCTAAAGAAAAAAAGAAAAGAAAAGAAAAAGAAATGAAGCATCTTTCTCTTTGCAAGTTTATTGTTGCAATGGTAGAGGGAAGGAGTACTGTGCAGATGCAAGAAAAATGTTCATTTTAATTTTCCCTTTCACACCAAGGAAATTATCAAGCCTCTCTTCTCAGATGGGGCTTAATTTTGGTTTCCCTCCCTTCAAAATCTGAACTGCTGATATGCTTAGCTGAAATTCTCTAGGATTGAATACTGAAGAAAGTTTGTGAGGGAACCTAGACTGTTATTCTGGTTGCACCTCCACATTGTTCAGAATTGTAGGATACCCCAGGGACCATCAAGAATACTGTATACTTGTCCTTTCAAGAGATCTTTCAGTGACCTCTTGTGTATGTTGGAAATTAGGCAGGATTCTGTACCATTCCTGGGCATTTCTTCAACAGAGGCATGACTTCTAATACGAGGAAAAGAACCTGTTTATCTGCACAGATTTCCATTTTCTTCATTGTTCTTTGTAAGTTGCCAGAGAGAACCATCATCTTCATTTATAGGGGAAAGTAACTAAAACCCAACATTAAAGTTTCATGGAAACCTTTTGTTCATCAGTTTTGGTCTATTTCCTCTGGCCCTTTTCAGAAAAAGTGACTGACCCCAGTTTTAAGCACATAATATTTATCTATTTGAATTATCACAACAATCTTATGTGGTAGATACAATTTTTTCCATTGCTATTTTACAAATGACAAAACGAGACACAGAAAGGTTTAAAAACTTCCCCAACATCACATAGCTAGCGACTGTTAGAGAACTAGGCTTATTCCTCTCAGAATTTTGAAACATTAGTCAGATCTAATGTGCATTAAGATCCTAATAATAATAGTTACAATTAATAAAGAACATATATGAGGGCTGTATAGCTGCTGTTGGATCAGATGCTAATTTGTAACTCAGTGATACAAAGGTAGTGTAATCCTGGGATTCACAGCAAGGTAATTTGTGGGTAAGGAAAAGCTTGTGGCTGTGTGATAAATTGTATTAATGGGCCTGGTTCTTTACCTTTCCCTGTATTTGTGCTGTTTGTCATAGACTTCACATTATTCCTGCTAAAAAAGTACAATATATTTTCTCATTCTTTGATTTTGGATGCTGTGGCCATGTGACTTATTTTGGCCAGAATAATGAGGCAGAAGTGGCAATATGCCTTTGGTAAGCCCAGGTCAAGAGGACTTGCATTTGTTTTTGTTTTTGTTTTTGTTTTTGTTTTTGTTTTTGTTTTTGTTTTACCTTTGTGTGCTTCTGTCATTGCCATGGCAAAACAGACCTGGGCCATTCTTCTGGACCCAGGAAAAGAATGAGACTTGCAGAGCCTAAGTGCCCTAACTGGCTCACTCCCCTCGGCTCCTTCTAGATTAGTCAACCCCTTGTCAACCCATGTGAGCTAAATAAATGTTGCTGAGATTTAGAGGTTCTTTGTCACACAGCAAGAGCTAACTGACACAGGCAGATTTCTTCAACATAAGTCTGTGGACATGGAAGCTTTAACCAGAATGGGGTTGTGGGAATGGCAGGCATTCAAAGTGCCACAGACTTCCCTTATTTCTTCAAAATAAGTTTGAGGAAGTGGAAGCTTCAACTACAATGGGGTTGTGGGAATGGCTTAAAGTGCCACAGACTTCCTTCCAGAAGTGGTTCCCTTAAAGCCCAAGACAAAGAAATTACAAACTCAAAACACTGATCAAACAAAAAAATTCCAATAGAGAAGAATGTGTTTCCTTCTGTGAGTACACACAATATACAGAAATCTCAATCCCTGGTACTCTAAGCTTAAAGTATGCTTAATAAGTCCAATGCAATGGTTACAAAACCGGGCAGTATAACCACAGGGGAAGGTGTGCCAGGCGTCTTTTGGAAGGGCAAATCTACCATTAGCCAAGACTTTCTCATACCTTTCCATAATGTTAAACAACACTCATGGAGAGCTGTAGAAAATACAAGACAACATAGATATTCGGTGGGATTAGGAAGTGCAAATGGAATTTCAGATGTGACTTGGGCCAGAATCCAGGGTCCAAGAACAGGATTTCCTCTGGGGAAAGATTCTGGCTTTATAAGTCTGGCTGGGAATGTCAGTATAACTGTTAACAGTATCCTGGAGAAGGTTGAGACCACACAGAGTCTCTTCATACCCACCGCTTCTCATGGCACAGGGCAAGAATGACCACCATTGCTACGTTTGAGGTATTTGTAAGCATGATAGCCACTACTGCAATTTATCTCTCACATACCATGTAGTACGTTTAGCTTGCTTTTATTTAATTAATGCTTTTTGGTACACTATGGTTAATGTGTCTTCAAGAAAAAGAGAAGAGTACATATAAAGCTTTCTGACATGTAGAATGAGATTTTTTCAGGCATAAAGTATGGCTCAAACCTGCAGAAGTATGTGGTGCTTAGAGCTATAAAGATCAATGTACAACATTTTCTTTTTTCTATGTGTTTACCCTTAGTTGAAGAGACAAAATTCTTATATAAAAACAATTATTAATATGGGAAAATGTTAACTGACTGAGGAAATTCCTAGCAAAGTCTTAGTCTATAAAATCTTTTAAGATAATATTTAGCATAATAGAGGTACAGTTGTTACAATAGAACTTTTTTTTCCCTTTAAACTGGTAAATATGTTAGAAACCATAAACTATATTATAGTCTAGGACAAACTGTACTATTAATTCCTTAAAAGCTTTTTAATTTATGAGTAGGCTCTGGCAATCTGGTCAAATAAAGACTCATATAGGTATGAGTCAGACAATCAAACATTATTATTCTTAATTTATTATGCTTTTATGACCATACACATAATTTTATTTGAAAATGCTAAATTTATAATGGTGCGGAAAGGATTTCATCCTTAAGACGTTGATTCTGGGGGCGCCTGGGTGGCTCAGTCAGTTAAGTGTCTGCCTTCGACTCACGTCAGGATCTCAGAGTCCTAGGATCAAGCTCTGAGCTCCCTAGCAGGCTGGTGGGGGACCCTACTCTGGGGAACCTGTTCCTCCCTCTCCCTCGAATGCTCCCCCTGCTTGTGCTCTCTCTCTCTCTCTCAAATAAATAAATGAAAGTCTTTTTAAAAAGTCTTTAAAAACATATTGATTCTGAAAATTTTAGGCTTTAAGAAATAATTCTGGCATTTATGAAATGGAAAAGTTTTCTTGGTTCTTTTTATATTGTTAATATATATATAGTATGGTACACTACTACAGAAGTGTCTCTTTTTAGACATATAAATAACAACAAATAGTACTGTAATAACCACCTTGAGTGAATTTTTAATTGGTTTGATGACTATAGTAGCGATTCCCAAAATATGCTAGTTCTGTTTACTTTCAATTTTATTCAGCATATGGACATAGGAAAGCATTAGCATTTTCCAATTCCAAGGATGAATGTGTTTAATGTTAAAATAACTCAGAACAGTTTTATGTTTTTCATCATAAAGTTCAAGCAAGATATATAAATACACAAACTTGGTTCTGCTGCTATTATTCTCTATAAATTTGGTCCGGCTGTCAAGGATGTGATCATAGTGACCTTGTGTATCAACTATTTGGGCTTCCCCAACCATCAACTCAGTTGAACACACAATACAATATTGTTTCCACCAGTAAGCCAGTTATTTGAAAACATTCATACTGTGTAGACATGTTTTTACCTCGATTTTATCCATCATCAGTTCTGAAGATCCTTTTCATGGAGGCTAGAGCCACAGTGACTGGGGCCATACCTTGTGGTAGAGTATCAGAAAATGACAGGAGTTTGGGTTTGAGTCTCAGTCCACACAGCCAGCTTGCAAGAAATATAAATTTCATCTCTTATTTCTCAAGCGAACTTAATTTCAACTTTCAGACTCCATTCTGCCCAAAGTGCTCAATGCTGGATAGGGTGTAGTGAAGCGAGCTGTCTGATATAATAAAGGTGAACTTTTAGCCAAAAAAACCCTCCGATATCACATCAAGAGCCTTAAAAATATCCAGATATTTCAAAAAATATATCCAGAAATTCTACTTCTGTTAATTATTTTCAAAAAAATTCAAAAATGGTGGTAATTCATGCAAGATTATTTCTAAAGGGAAAGACTGAGGAGAACACAAGAATTATGGAGGTGGTGGGACTCATTCTAAAATCTCTATAAAATGTATGTTCATATATAAGGAAATAGTATACGTCCATTAAAATGTTTAAAAATAGTTTCTAATAGCAAGCGGAAATGATTCTGATCACTAAGCTTTAAAAAGCATATTATAAAATTAATATACCTTGTAATATATTTTTACACAATTAAGATATTATAATATTATATTATATGTAATATTAAGAACATATTATAATATA